>NC_044333.1:30760654-31131904 GCF_007399415.2 Gopherus evgoodei
CCTGGTCACTGGAGAAAAGAGCATGCTGAAGCAACCTAACAAACGGTGAAGCTTGTGCGTTCAGCCTGGGCTTTTTGTGGATCCTGGAAAGATTTTGCATCTCAGGGCTGGTCCAGACTAGGGGGGGAAATCGATCTTAGATACGCAACTTTAGCTACGTGAATAACGTAGCTGAAGTCGAATATCTAAGATCGGATTACTCACCCGTCCAGATGGTGCGGGATCGATGTTCGCGGCTCTCCGTGTCGATTCCGGAACTCCTTTGGGGTTGATGGAGTTCCGGAATCGATATAAGCGCGCTCGGGGATCGATATATCGCGTCTAGATTAGACGCGATATATCGATCCCCGAGCAATCGATTTTAACCTGCCGATACAGCGGGTAGTCTGGACGTGGCCACAGAGGCACAGTCCCTTTTGAAGCTCCCTCTGGGATCATGAAACTCCCTAACAGGCTAGAGCCTTCAGAGCATATGACAAGCATGACAAGCAATTTCAGGTTTAGAAATAATCCAGACCTTGTTGCTCATTGTACTCCTTGCACTCATTTACAGAACATTACAGTCTTCTAATGTCAGTTCTAACTTTGTCAAAAAGATATTAACAGGTACCTTGACAAAACTGAGGTTGCATAGTTTTGCTTTCATTCCAAATTGCCATTTGCACTGGGTATCAGCATCATAGATCTGCCCTGGTAGTTTATCAGGGTATTTATATTGTCCTGTTTGTTTAGGTTCATCAATCAGGCAAGCAGCTTGAGCTGTACTATAATGAAAAGTATATTTATTAATCATGATGTTGAGCTTTTTAATCAAAAATACTTTTATTTGCTACAGAACAGCAAAAACACATGCTATTGCATACAGTACCTTTCACAAGCATTGTAGGCATGAACTGAATGAGAATACTTGCTGCAGAAGCCAAGAGATGTTGACTTCTTGTTGGCAGCCTGACCTGCAAAGTTTTAAGAAGCAGGAATTCCCAGGCTTTAGGATTATGGTAATATTAGATGTAAATGGTGTCAATTTCCTATTGTCCCTTCCTTATGTGAGTGTAACCAAGAGCAAGGAGTACTCCCTAGACTACATTTTCCAGAAGTGGACCACAGGATCTGATGCAGAACCCACATGTGCAGTGTCTCATTTCTGCATTTTCTGCACGTGAAAGGCCATACAAAAAGGCCACTGAGTTTTAGTTGAGAGACCAATCAGCATTGTGTGTTTTTGGCTGATGGCGCACATGTTAAAGCCAAAATTTCATATTATTATCCATCATTTTTCTTCTTTAGTGCTTGTGGTTCCATGAGTATGGAAGTTCAATCTACCTGCAATTTGCCTTCCAACTATGCATCTGTTGGGCCATAATAAATGCTTGAATGCCCCAAAGTGGATAAATAATTTTCCTATAGCAATATTATTGTGGCAGAGAAAATCACTCAAAATTCTGTCATCTGTCCTTTCCCTTAGTTAGGTAAACCCAGGGCCGGCGCTTCCATTAGGCGACCCTAGGCGGTCGCCTAGGGCACCAGGATTCGGGGGGCAGCATTTTGCGCGCTCCCCACGCAGCACACGGAAACTTCTGGTTCCGCTCCCGTCATGCCGCCGAAGAAGGACCTTCTGCCAACATACCACGGAAAATAGCAGCAGGCAATTGAGCAGCTCGATGACTGCAGCTATGACTGAGGCATTTCGGCGGAGGGTCCTTCTTCTGCGGCATGATGGGAGCGGAACTGGAAGCTCCCGCATGCCCCATGGAGAGCGCACAAAATGCCACCTCACAAATTCTGCCTCGGGCACCAGAAACCCTTGCACCTCTCCTGGGTAAACCAGTTTGGTATCTAAGTGTCACTCCTGTATTCAATGGCAATGTGTGCATATTATGCCATTGTGGGTTCATGTAATAAAAGCAAGAACTTATGTTGCAGAAATTGCAATTCCAGTGATCGTAAATGCTAAAACTAAAGGCTGCTCCTTTATCAGCATACATGGTTTTGTACCAACGTGCTAGGGAAATAATGGGATTCCATTTTTTCAGCAGCTCTGTAAAATATGCTTCTTGAAGGCACGACCATCAACTATGACTAGGTCAGGAAAAAATCCACAAACATTCATTCATTTCATGTCAGCACCCTTTTATATTCACTTTTCACTGATATTCTAATAAACCTGCTTGACAAAAACATTTGGGGTAAGAACGAAATGGAAGTGAACATTGCAGCATTTTCACAGAGGATGAAATTCATTCCTATGAAGAGAGCCAGCACAAAGGCCCATAGTACCACTTATGTCCCACACAAACCAAAGTTTGTGGGCTCATCTGGTATATTGGTTTTGTATTGGCCTTTTCCACAGAAATGAAATCCACACCAAAGTAAAATTTTAATTTCTAGTCATGAGTATTTGCACCAGAAAGCCAATTATAAGAGTTGCCACCCTCCTCTGGAAGATCCTGACTTATATCTGACCTACCTGAGGAATTTATTGAGATACTGCCTGCTGCATACAGACCAGGAAAACACCCCATTGTTTCCTGTAAGCGTGGGAGACATAATGTTACCTTCGGCTTTTCTACAGGGATTTCCTTCTCCATCATGAATCATGCCAAAGCTAGAGAGAGAACCACAAATGAGTGGGGCACCCGAAGCAAAATGCCAGAAACAAGAGACAGCTTTTAGGGGGAAAGAAACGCTGTTATTTTATAGCAGTAATTTTATCAACAAAGTCCACCAGTAAGAAATAAATGAACACAACAATGGTCACTAGTCAAGCCCAGGTTAACAGAGACTGAAATTTATTCTTAGAGTACAATACATGGAACTGGACAAAGAAGGTTGAGTTTCAGGGGAATTCTAGTTTGGTGAGGCATCAGGAGTTCAAGAACATAAATCAACCCCCCAGGCTGCCAGTACACAAATACCACAACATCATCATGTAACATCAGTGTCTCAGCCTGCTTAATAAAGTTATCTTTCCTGCACATCAGTTTGCTAATGAAACAATTATCATCTACCCACTGTTTGGTGGCCCATGCGAAATAAGATGGTGGGCTCATTCCTCTACTCAAAGGAGATTTTTTTTCCCCTCACACCGAAGAACCTACTGCAATTGCTAAACAAATGCAACACAACTGATGTGGACTGAGTTATGGTAGTGGTGAATCGAACTCTCATTCACAAGTGGATATGTTAAATCTGCAACACAAATCCATGGGTGCAGTACTGGCCCCATGAATTCAATAGCAAAACTCCCACTAACTGGGGTCAGAATTTCACCCCATATTGTCTCTTTTCAGCTTACAAGACTGTGAATCTTCACAGTCTATTTGTAGAGAACCTTTATCCTGCCACTTTAATTTGAGGGGGTAACCAAACATATTCAACTACAGTCAAATACGAACCAGCATGCAACAGAGGCAGTGTGTCTAGTGGATAGAACACTGGACTGGGGGTCAGGAGGCCTGTTCTATATAGGTATGTCTACACTACATTGTAAACTCGGATCTGGGAACTTGCTTGCACGTGCATACTACATTGTAAACTTGGGCTTACAATTGCTGGATTCAGGTCTCATGGCTGTGCTAATGCATCCATACTGCCAAATGAAAGGACTTGGACTGGAGTCACAGCAGAACTTGGGCTCTGACTCATCCCCCCAGCAGGGTCTTAGCCCCAAGCCTTGAGTGCTTGCTAACCTGAGTCAGACTGATTTGTGCAGGGATGGAAGGGAGGCTTAGGCTCAAATTTGAGTCAGAGCTCAGGCTTAGAGTGCCTCTGCCACTGACCCAATCTGGGACCTTGGGCGATTCACTTCTCCTTTCATTGTCCTGCTTTCCCATTCCTCCTATAGTACATCTTGTCTGTTTAGACTGTACCTCTTTGGTGAAGGGAGTTTCTCTTACTAGATGTTTTGCCAGATGTCTAGACAATAGTGTCCTGATTTGAATAGGGTAGGTACTACCCCCATATAAATAATAATAAAACATCCATTAAAATGCTAAATGTGGAATTTATGGCTACACAAAAGTTAACAGTTTCAGATCTTTTTATTTCTCCACTTTCTATTTATTTTATATACTGTACATCTGAGAATTTCAGTCTGTTTTGAATAGAAATCTCATGGTCTCCTAGTTCAGTTGGTGCATTGGCGGTTTTGAGCACGTAATTTGTGTGTGCAGGGGAGGGAGGGAGGACTAGATGCTCAGCTGCTGTAAACCAGCGTAGGCTTACCATACTGCTTCCACCAGCTGAGGATCTGGCCCTGCTGAGAAATACTGTTCACTCAGCAAATGGACAAAAAATCCCAGTTGAGTAAATATTTTATTAATAGTGGAATAAAAATTTAGTTCACTTGCTTTGCAGCCAAAAAGTCCACAGATTTAATCCTCAATGACACAATAGACCATAGACTCCTCAAAGAGTTATTAAACGCTCAGGTAAAAACATAAACTATTAAAAGAAGACCATAAAAATGTATAACAATAATAGCCATTCTCAAGGAGCCAGCGCGACTGTGCTGACTCCTATGAACCCGTACTGGTCTGTCATGTGAGCAATACTTTGAAATGACCGGACTTTACAGATGTTCCCACGGGGTATTGTTTGCTTTTTTGCTCTCAGTAGTCTTGAATAATGGAAATTTGCATATAAAACCTATGTTAAAATAAATGAAGATTCTTGCTTAAAACCATTATAAACTGGTGATTACAGGGCCAGATTCTCAGCTACATTTGTGCTTTGCACTTCTCCAGCAGTACAAACCTGCCCTAAAGTTGATGAATCCTGCTACAGGAGTATTCTCCCTGTACAGGGTAGGGAAATTCCATTGCATAACCTCATTCAGCCCCATTTCACAGAGTGATATAGGCCACTCATTCCTATAATGCACAGCTTTGCAAGTTATGCGCAATGCATGCCATGAGCAAAACTAAACTAGAAACACTTTTTCATTTACAGATGTTTTTCCTACCTGTGAATCACCATTTCACAAACGCAAATCTTTAGAGTGTACGTGGAGCTGTTAATTAAACGGCGATTACAGTAGTAGTAACATTGATTTTCAGAAGGAAGTAATATTAATATTTAATATTGCCTAATATTAAAGTCCATTGCATTTATATGATGAAATCTTGTATTCATTTCAAATGCACTTTCCCGCCTAGCATTGCTACCTGATTGTTAATAAGATCATCAGGCAATACTTCAAAGGATGGTTTGCTTCCACACACCATTGCTGCCAAATTCTGCTTTTCCCATACAAAGCTCTTTCAGGAACACAAGCTTGGATGAATGACAACAGGGAAATTTTCTACCTGTTATGGCAGAGTAAAGATGACAATCTTTCCAGGATGCTAGTTTTATTTAGTTTGGAAAGACATCCTTCCTGTCAGGATGCAGAAATACAGAAGTAAATCAAAGAGAAGCCAAAGAATATAAGGATTAGAAAAGCAGTAGAGATGACGAGCAAAACTTAACAGCTATAAATATATTATTTAAAAGAGAATGAAGAAAACAAACAAGAAGGAAACAGAATTAAGATAGCAGAAGAATAATTCTAGAGCAACATGCCATGGGCCTAATTCTCCTCTCACATTTGTGAATATCAGAAGTGACTCTACTGAAGGCAATAGAGTTGTGCTGATGTAAGTGAGAAGAATCAGGCCCTATATATTTTACTTATTTGGTCCCATTGAAATTACTGGCAAAACTCCCACTGACTTCATTAAGAGATGGATTATTCCCTAATTCCTTGTTTCCCTTCAGATGTACAGAAACCTGTGAAAGGGCCGCTCGTGTAGACATTAGGTCATAGTGTATGCTGTAGAGTATATTTATACAATGAAAACCAAATGGCCCCAGTTCAGTCATGCAGAATCAGAGGGATTCATGTAACAACTGAACAGCAGAATCCAGTAGCAATGTCATTGACAAAGGAAAAGTTCTGAATAGATGCTCTATGTCAACATCTAAGAGAATAGAAGATCAATGGCAGGCACCTAATGTTAGTGGCAGAAGATCAACAGATCTTAGAAAAATGGGAAGAATTACTACTATAGAAATCAAAGTCCAGTGGAAATACCTGCAAGAAGGCGACAAGTGGCCTGGGAACCTCTATAAAGACTACCTTCCACCAAATCATCCCCTAAATGTGGAGGAGTAAGAGGCAAAGGAGGATGGTATGGAAATGGCGTCTAAAACTATGAATCCCAGGATCTGCTGGGACAGAGATGATCCAATCACACACAAAGGGGCTGTTCCTCCACACTGCTATCTGCTGTGTCCCTTTCTTCTCTGGCAAGACCCAGCAGTCAATCCTCCACCAGGACAAGATCTCCCTCCCTGGGAGAGTATACTCATGCCGTACAGTTACTTCAGGTACTTCAGGCAAGATTCACTTTGGCACAGCTATCAACTAGAATAGCCACAACAAGAAGGAAGAACAGTATCATGGGCATCTGTTCCTCCACTTACCACTCCAGGATACTCCCCTCACATCCCAGGGAGCCCTAATTCTTACTCAGTAGAGGAGATTCCATAGACTCCTACAGAGGTAAGAATAGTGACGTGGAAGTGGCATTGATCCCCCTTTTTGTATTCCGCAGGCAAGATATGCCACAGTAGGGTCTCCTCAACTCACGGCAGCTGAGAGGATGATCATGATTTAGACTTACAGTGATTACAAAATATGACACATCTATTGTATTCTAACAGGATACACATATAAAATGGGAATAGAATCCAGGAGTTCTAACAGTCCCCTGTTCTAGCCACATGGCCCCTCTCTCTAAATGATCTATAGAATTTTTCATTGGGGTATCAGCTTTTTCATAATCGCAGCAGACATTCAATTTCCATTCGCTGATATGTTTATCTATAATATAGACACAGGAGGAAAAGATTTATCTATAATATATATAAACTTGTTTATCTATAATATATATAGGGGGAAGGACTCACGAGAAAAATAGCTTACTTGTGTCCGGATTCGTGGGCAATAGTAAAAGCCAAGCCAAGCCCTGTATCTTCATTGATGGTACAGCTACGGTATTTACTGCACATGCCACTAATAGGGGCAAAGCCTAGGGGAGGAGGAAAGGCAGAAGAGATGTTATTTCAAATACTGTAAGATACATACATCTCATTGTGATGGATATGCTTTCGTGAGTACATGCTTATTTTGGTGTGTGGGGAAAGTTCCGTTCATGGAGCACCAGGAATTGTAGGCAGACCTACATTTAACGAAAAAAGGGAGTTGCGCATAGAGAAGTGCACACGTGTCTATACACACATCTATATATGCACACGCTGGGCCCAATCCAGAAGGAATTCATTCCACAGGTGCTGGCCTACACAAGTTTTAACTGGGGCTCATTTTTAGCACAGGTGACTCAACATCAGTCAAGTCAGCTAAGAAAGCCATTTAAAAGGGGACAGCTCCTTTCTGAAGGTCAGTCCCTTTCTGAAGGGAGAACAAAGAAGGTCCATGTGGCCCAGATGTATTTTTGAAATACAAAATGAGATCAGTGATGGAGAAAATTCCCTGAATGCAGTGGAGATCCTAAAAGATGTCTTCTGTGGCCAAAATACTGGCAATTTGATTTTTTTTTAATTTTAAAAGTTTTTAAAACACTCTTATATAGAGCTTTTCAGTAGATCTCAAAGCATTTCACAGTCTTTAATGGGTTTATTCTCCTAGCACCTCTGTGTAGTAAGGAAGTGCATTTAGCCTTTCTGTGCCCAAGTTTCCTAGATGTAAAATGGGAATTCTCCCCATTTTAGAGGTGGGGAACTTGGGCAAGGTGAGACTAAAAGACATGCTCAAGGTCACACAAGAAGTCTGTGGCAGGACAGGGATCTGAACGTGATTCTCCCAAGTCCTAGGCTAGTTCCCTAATGGCTGGACTATCCTTCCTCTCACTAACATCTTACTTTCCACCTTGACTATTCCTTTACCACATCTTCAAACATTCTCATTAGCCACAATACTGGGATTGTCTTTTTTTTAATAATCAAGATGCTGTCAGTTGACATTCATCAGTTTTGCAGAGCGTATTTTCTTACCATACCTAAAGTGTCACAGGGTTCATTTTTCCAAGAGCAGATATCAAATCCTGTAAGCAAGATGGCATGGTCGTGACGCTTTCCGTTCTTTCCAACCAGAGCAGATTGCCACTGACAAAAGCTATTTAATGACTGGTCCGCATGATGGTTGATCATTAATCCACCCTACAGATATTTCATAGACACAGAAATAAGATGCTTCTACCGGAAGCTGAGGAAGGTGATTGAAGGAAGAAGAACTGGGATTGGGGGAAGGGGAATTACTTTAGTTAGTTATATGACCAAATGTGAAGAAATGTCATCCCTCCATTTCCTATGTCACTATGTATTTGACACACCTGCCTGAAATGACTATTTCAAGTCAATCAATCAATCATAATTATAAAATGAAGCTGAAGAAACTCAGGCCCAGGGATATTTTCAGGCACAGATGGAGATTAGGTGCCCAATTCCCAAAGACTTTCAGTAGGAGTTGGACACCTAACTGTGTCTTCGAAAATCCCCCACAGTATTTCAATAGCAAGAGGTGATTCATAAACTCTTTTAAACTTTAATTGCAATGTGAATGATTTCAGGGCTCGGCTTCCCCTTTTGGAAATCATTTCACTTGTGAATTTGTGCCCATTTCGGTTTTCACTGGGTAATATGCATGAGGTACAAATGTCTTTAATCTCTTGATTTGGTTTTCTTGATAAAAATATGTCCTAGATGAAGAACTACTAAAGGCAACAGCCCTTATAAAACACTTGGGGATTCCATAGTAATAGTCAGAAACACTGAAGGGTAAAGGGGAAATTAATTAAACTCCTGGTTCTATTATTTAAAAAAAAATTAGGAGCAGTGAAATATGGAAAATGTAACATCAAGGGTTCTGGAGACATCATAAAATCTCACACTTGACCCTTGTGGTTTATAATGTCATGACAAGCCCTCAGTGGAATTTCCTTTGCATAGCATGGGCTTGTCCATATATTCCCTGTGAACAATGTCAGATATACTCTGCTACAAAAGAATAATGACACCACTTACAGGCTCTTGCTCCAAAAGAAGAAGGCTCACAACAATGATGTTTATGTCGCTTCCAATTGTTCCATCTTTAAAAAGGCTAGAAACCTGCATGAATATGTAAGAGAGGGTAATAAATAAATACATCTGTAATAAAAATAGAGTAAAGATAATTAATGGGTTATCATGATCTAACTTTCAATGGCAGTCAAGAGCAGGGTTACTCAAACAGGGGTCACCGCTTCTGTAGGGAAAGCCCCTGGCAGGCCGGGCCGGTGTGTTTACCTGCCTCGTCTGCAGGTCCGTCCGATTGCGGCTCCCACTGGCTACAGTTTGCTGCTCTGGGCCAATGAGAGCTGCTGGAAGTGGCGGCCAGTATGTCCCTTGGCCCACGCCGCTTCCAGCAACTCCCATTGGCCCGGAGCAGGGATTTCTAGGCTGGCACACATGGACTTGCAGAAATCGATTTAACAAGCCGAGTTTTTAGTATTGCCAACTTTTGTGATTTTATCACAAGTCTCACCAAGTTGGGTGTTTTTCTTAAAGTCCCTGCTCCTGGTTGTCTTGTAGGTTTTCCACAGCTGTAGATGAGTACAAAACCAATGGCACTTCAGTTACACCAACTCTTACCATGTTCATAACTGTTAAGATATATGTGGTTACATTGTCCTTGCCATGCTTCTCCAACATTTTTTTATCCGCTACAACAAGCGTTTCAACATTCAGACTTCCACTTTTCTGGGTTTTAACAGCTGATCTTTTGAACCTTGCTGAACTTCCATATTCATCCGATAGGATGTATGTATCCTCTGTCGGTGGCTTAGGTGTGTCTAAAGAGAAACAGAACACAGTTTTGGAAAGGGTTCAAAACGGGTCATTTTTATGAGCAGTTTGGTTAGATAGTAAAGTACCTGGGGAATAAAGCCCTAAATGAATTTACAATATTGTGCAAGAGCCAGGTATTGATTAATATGGCCTGTAAGATGGTGAGTTCTTCTGATACATTATTAATTAAGATCTGATTCATTCTTCTTTAAGAAAAAAAAACTGAATACAATATGCAATTCAGAGGAAAGAAATAATCTAGTAAAATGAGTTTCATGTGCTGTAGGGGAAAATACTTAGTATTTCTGCCTGAATAGCTATATCCTATTTGACCATTTTGTCAGCTTCTTGCACATTGTGCATTGACTGCAAACACAGCGTATGGGCCAGATTCTGCCTCCCTTAATAAATGCTTCCAAATAGGTACAGAAACTAGATATGCTGCAAAAGCAGAGTCCCTGTGTGCCTGTATTTTGACTGGCAACAGCCCCCCATGGGGACTCTCCACACAGATTACTCCTGCTTGGAGTACAGTATTCAGAGAGTGAAAAATAATGACCATTGCTGGATCAGAAGCCATGTGCATAAACATGCGGTCTATACTACCTGAGAAATAAAGCTTGCATGCCTTCTACTTGTGTAGGGAATGACTGCAGAGTCAACCCTCTCTCTGGGTTTTGAGGAAGCCAGAATTAGGGCAGAGAATCTTTGTTCCATACTTTTCCTGCTTATGGATTTTCTTGCATAAGCCTATGTGCCCCTGGCAACCAGAATTCAGCCCACTGGTCACTATTTGAAAATGCGAGTTAGATAACAACAGGAGTTGTCCTTGCAAATCTTTATGGCAAAAGGGATGAAACATGATATGAGCAATGAAGCCCCAGGTAATTAAAAAATGTAACAACAACCTTTGTCTAGAAGCCCTGCCTGTGACTGTGTCTGACAGTTGCTCCAACAACAAAATTAGGTTGGTATCTACCTCCTTCTTGGTCACACGAGGACACCAGGGATCCAAGGGAAACAGGACGGTAAGTAGGGAAGCTTATTTGCATCAGTTGTCTATCCCAAAATCAGTTTCATTTACAAATCTTCTAAGGCAGGCCATCTCAAAGCTGAATAAATTATGCTCAGATGGAGCTTTGATCTATGGCCTCCCAGGGCTTGTGGTGGTTGGAATGTTATACTTGTTTAGTTGTTGCTCAGACTGTAAATTCTTGGGGGCAGGGAGTGTGGTCTGTGGTTGTACAGCAAGTAGCACAATGGAGTCCAGGTCCATGACTGGGGCTCCCAGGCACTACAGATATTACAAAAAGTAAATAATAGTAATAAATGCTGACTGTCCTTAATATTCTAAGTGAACAAGCTGTAGGCAGCAATATGCTGGTATTGGGCAAATACGAGTTGTAGCAATGCAATATCCCTAGTGATTTACTTCTGAGAATTCATTTAATCAGAACTATATTTCAAAACATGAATGAATGAAAGATATTTTAGTTATAATATCAATCAAGAATTATTATCCTGTTAACAATGTAGAGAAGTATCCTCTTTTGAAAGCATGTAAAACCATGCATCACCTAACAGCGAAATGCATAGCTTATTTCCCATGCAGAGCAATTCTGTGATTAGGAGGCAGTACAAGTGGCTTGCACTTCATTCACAAAAAGTCTCTTTTATATTTGCCTTTACTGTAGGTGGCTCTCATCAGCAACACTTCCGAGACTCATCTCCACTTTGCACCTGCTTTACTGCTACTAAAAGTTATTAAGCAGCAGCAGCTCTTCTCAAATATGACTTACGGAACTCGATCTGTTCAGCTCTTGCGCTTCAAACTATTTAGCCTGTGATGACATATCTGAAAGATGGCTGACTGGCTCCTCTCATGCTTACAAACTGCACGCTCAACATAGCTACTAAAGAAAGTTATAAGGGTTAAGCTTTAAGTCTTCAAGCATATATCTCTGCAAGCAGCACCGTATTAATAATCTCTTTTCCTATACTGCAAAAATGGATTGATTCTGGATTAGAGATTAATTAACCCTGTTGTATAGGCCATCTACAGTTAAGGCTGCCTGGGGCATCCCATTAAAAGACCCTGTTTTGGGGCTGAAATTATCCATGCCAGGTGTCTACATGAGACTGAAATGTTTTGGAGCGTTTCAGCTAAAATGGTTCACCTGTTTCCAAGAATGTGATAAAGGAAAAATACATTGTTTTGCCTATAATAAAAAAATATTGTACAACCATGTCATTGAGAAACTCTAGAGCCACCACCACCATTGGTTGGAGCAGGGACATGGCCCTTCTGCCCATGACATGCCTTTTGCCTGTGCTACCTTAATTCAGCCCCCTTGTGCATATGTATTATGCTACAGGCTTTAATTGTATCATCACATCCTATTTTTTTTCCACAGGACCCCTGCCTCATTCAATGCCCTGGATGGACTTGTTTTGGGGATGTATAATGAAGATGGCTGTTCTATGAAGGACCCCTGGCTTCATTTGTTGCAGAAGTTGAAAGATCTGTACTGAATGAGGCAGGGGATGGCAGGAGGAGAAAGGAAGGTCTCGTGTTTAAGGCTGTTGAATGCTGCCCTGGAGTACTGTGGACTTTCAGTCCCTGCTCTGAAGTCCCCTGTCCCTGCTCTGCCACAGAGTTCCTTTGTGATACTGGGAAAGTCACTTACATCAAACTTTTCACAGGTTGCCACTAACTGTGTGTTGCTCATTTTATATAGGCCTATCTTGAGGCCATGGAGCTGAGCACCTATTGAAGTCAATGGAACCTGCAGTGCCAAGTACTCTGAAAAATCAGGCCATGGGCGCATCCGCTTGGGTAACCAAAATTAGCGGACATTTTTTAACCTCAGCTCTCCATCTTCAAAATGGGGACAGTGATACCACCTAGTTTCACAAGACCTTTGTGAGGATTAATTAGTATTTGTGAAACACTCTGCTACTATAGCAATGAACACCATAGAAAACCCATGAGAAAGTTAGTAATTCTGTCTTCAGAGCAGAGTTTGAATAGTGTACAGTGAACAAGGCATGGGGCCCTCGATTGAACAATGAGACGAAAATAAAATATTGAATAGCTTCTCATTAAGTGAGCACTGTCCATCATGTGCACTGAATGAGGCAGGGGTCTGATGGAAAAAAGCCGCAACTGATCATATAATTAAAGACTGCATCATAATGCATATGCACAATGGGGCTGGACTTTGGCTGTCTGAGCAACTATCATTCTAACATTTCCTAATTTCTGAGTGTTTGACTTTGCAGCCTTAATGTTCTTTCAACATAGTTTTCAGGCGTTATTTATATAAAAGTCTTGTTCCTGATTCATGTAACCTGCCTTATTCCTGCACGCAGCATCATTAAAGTCATTGTGCTTGTAAAGTCTTAAATTTAATTCAATCACTAATACAAACATCAACATAAATGAAAGTTTAAATTTGTGCACTTCACATAGGGGTGCTCAAACTGGGATCGCAAATAGATGTCAAGTAGCAATGGCCGTCCTACTCTTCCTATATTGCTAAACAGGAGGGAGCCATAGCTATATCCAAGCTACATGAAAAAGTAAAGAAACCATTGCTTTAACAAACAGGAGAAAGGCCAGTGAAACTTATTCAGCAATATAAGCAACTACGTACCTTCAAAGTGTAACCAACCCCCCTACAGCACCGCCTTTCCTCTTTCAGTACCATGTTTGGAAACAGATTCAGTAAAGTACCATTTTTACTTTCAAAATCCTGTTAACTTTAATTGCAAGAGCATTAACCACAAGTCCAAATTACTCCTGCTGTGTTGTTCCCTTGAAAGTACAGGGAGTTGTGCGTCCTTTCTATCCCTTACGTAACGGGATAAAGGCCCACTGATTAGGACTTTAGCATAAGGGCTGGGAGACTTGGGTTCTGTTCCCTACTGTGCTATACACGCCTTCTGTGACTTTAGACAAATAACCTACCTCTGCACATCTGGTAAAATGAAGAGAACAGTGCTTTCCTACCTCAAATGGGTGCTGTGAGGATAAATGTATTGACTATTGTGAGGTGCTAGGGTACTACAGGAATAGGAACCATATAAGATAAAATGGCCAACGTGGAAGAGCCTGGAACTATATCAAAGCCATCAATATCATACGGGTTTTGTAATCAGTGAACGACCTTTAAAAAAGTGCTCTGATGGTCATGGAAAATGAGAAGACCATGAGCTAATGAACGATTCCTCACATCACTTTCTAAAGTAGCCCCTGCTGTCTGCCATTCACATTAGTCATTGTATAGCTGTTAAAAAAAAAAAAAAAAAGGATTGAAACAGGATGACTATGGGTTTGTACAAGAATTATGTTCTGGGGCTTCTTAGAGTAGGGGAGATTCAGCAGGAAGGGGAAAGAAAGTAGCAGAGACACCTGCAATATTGAAGAAAAACATGAAGTGATTGAAAATATAAAGACTTCTCAATATTTAAAAGGGTAATTCTCAAACAGATCAATATTTTCCTGCAGAACGCTCAGAGACTTTCACTCCTTCCTCCTTCACTTTTCTCTTCCCATTTTCTCCTCTTCTCTTCCCTTCTGTGTGTTCCTCTCCCCTCCATTCAAGACCCTTTTTTATTTTCCCATTCAAAAAGGAACCCTCTTATTGTCCCCAAACTCAAGTATGAATTGGGGAGGACATATTTAGACTGATGCAACTTTTTCAGTTACTGTTTTCAATTGCTGGGGCTCTAGCCATGAAACTCAAATGAGAGGCAGATCAGCTTTCAAACAGAATCAAGTGAACATAAGAAGTATAGCTATAGGGTTCTTGAGGAGCTCCTAAATATTCTTCAAGTTGAGGGCCTAATGAAGGCCTCACAATGAACCTTGGTAGGATAATGTAGTTTCAATACATTTTTAAGAGGTGACTCCAGAATTTTATTTAAACAATTTACTTGGGAGGTTCTTGTTGAATTATCTCAGTTGCTGATGACTTCATTATCAAATGGTGGATTGTGAAAGACCTATTCCCCCTCCTTTGCCAAATCACTGATTCCTAATGCTTTTCCTCCATCTTTCAGACTAATTGCATATATCAGATGAAGAGAAAATAGAGCAGGGAGTTGGCACTGGTAATTGTACAGAAGATGTGGTGTTAAAGTACCAGCAGAAAAAGGAATGGCCCATCAAAAAATAAATCAGTCTCAAGAAAACCAGAGTGAGGGATCTTCTAAGCTGAGCAGCACATTCCTAAGAAAGTCACTCATTGATTTGTGGTGGAGTTGTAATAATAGTGATGGACAGTGCCATAAACTTAAATGCATGATCCAGCTCCTTGTGTCTGCCCTCCATTTTGGCCATTTCTTCTGTTAGCAATACTATTTAAAATACACAGCCCCCATCAGAGCAGTGGCTACAAACCACACTAAAAGAAACACCTACAAGTCTCTAAGAACTACTATCTCAAACAAAGAGAGAAAGTTTCCTTACATACATTTCTTTCGACGTCCACAAAAATGCTGCTTTTGAAACCTTCCATGGTGGTAATCATTCGCCTGATCATGATACTTGTGGTGTGTGTGCTTTCTGTGATGACCCTGGGAAAAGCGATTGGAATTGGAATCTACTTTGTACCGGTGCACTTTCTCCTCTGCTGTCCGTTTGTATAATACATGAGGGTGATGTCCGACAGGTGATGTGTAGTTGTGTTCCTGTGCTAAGTGCTGAGGTAATGGAGATATAAGGAATTCGTTCTCCTGCATTCTTATCAAACCTGACTAAAAAAAAAAAAGCACATTAAAAAAAAAACATTATATTTTGCAGTTTGACAACAATATATTTATGTCCACTTGTCAGCACTAGGTTCCTTCTAAGTAGCTGATCCTATTCTCTTAATTGAAGAGTCACTTATACAAAAAGAAGCCTTTTAGCACATTTTCAGACTTGCAAAATGGTTTTCTGGATATATAGTCATCAGCAGAAGAGGGCCAGGAAGAATGAGAGTGTGCTGCACAGACAAGAAAGGAACAAAGATGGTTTTATGAAGCACAGCGTTCCTTTTTAAAAAAAATAAAAAAAGCATAGCTTAGAACACTGTCAAAGCAAATTATTCCATTTGGATTCTTAAAAGAGGTCTATACAATTAATAGATTCACTTAGGAAACAACACTCTCTGACATCAGATTCAGGGAAATTAAATTTTTGAACCCCCTATTCTAATTGACAGCAACAGATTTCCTTGGCAGCTAATCTTCCACTCCACTTGCTGTGCTGCATTCTGACTAATCATGGAACTCCATGCCCCAGCAATTTGCTTGTGTTCCAGAAGACTCTAGTCCAAGACAATGCTGCAGTTGCTCTCAAAGTATCTCAGAATCTTCCTCTCTAACAGCTGAAGTTTAGTCACTAGGGCGGATCAGAAAGGAGAATTTTGTCCTAAAATATGAAAAGTCTCTGCCACTAATTGGCACTTTTTTTCAACCTCAGCACAGAAACCCAGGACTGAAGGACTATGGTCAATGAATACCCTCTCCAGACTTAAGGCTGTTCCTTCAAGACAGAGTAGACATATTAGTGGGGCAATGTTGTAAAGCTGTTACTGGGGCAACCCGAGCCCTAAAGTTCTTGCTCTGTGGAATACATAGAAGACTTCAGGCTGCAGAGTTGTCAGTGCACTAAACTACTATCATCACATTAAATATTAACCAGGATTGCTACACAATGTATATTAAAAATGAATACCGGTATATACGTATTTTCCAACGCAACAACAAAAAAAACCCCTCTATCTTAAAATGGTGTTCAGGCTGAGGGTACGTATTAGTAAATTAAGAGTAAACACTTCTAGAGGGATTTGTAATTATTCCAAAGTACTAAAAATGCAGGAAATTCCAATGTATAGTGATGTTTTAAAGAAATCTGAGCACATTCAGGTATGGAAATGGAAAGGCAAAGCAACTAAGCAATCTTAACACTACCCTGAAAAAATGCTACTTAATAACAATTTGATTATGATTAGGTCATTTTAGTACTGTGCTCCCAGAGAAGATGAAAATGATTTTTACCAACACATTTTGTGTTTAGCACATTTCCCCCCTTTCATTGTGACTAGAGGGCAGAGTTAAGGTTAGGGAGAAAAACACTGTATTTTTCATACATTGACTATGAATAAAGCTACACATATGCTTAAGTGTTTCCAGGATCAGAGGCAGCATCAGAAATGTGGGTAGCAATGAGGAAGTATTTACATTCAACTCATAAATTAGTTGTGCTGTTCATTCCCTTGTCTTGTAAAAACTGTTGTAATAAACACTCTTTTTTACCAAGTAAAAACCCAAGAGATGGAGGCAGCAAATATTAACGTGTATCCAAGTGGGACAAGAAAAAATTTGATTAGATAAGTACATATGTAATATTACTGACAAAGTTTATTTTAGGTCACTGAGGCATTTTTGCCAAAAGTGGCATCCCCCTGAGAACCACTCAGCTCTGTGAACAACTTTCCAGAAGTATGTGCAGAGAAGCAAGTGCAACCACCCTGTATGATATATTAGCACTCTCAGTCCATGATACCACCTCTCCTTGCAAAGACTGCTTTCTGATGTTAGATGGTGGAGCTACGTTCCTAGCATTGCACATTTTGGATATGCGCTATCTAACCCATCTTGAAATGGATTTTTTTTCTTACACAAGCTCCTATTTGGAGACTGGCTAGGACTTGAGGACAAAGAGGAAGAGGGACTTCAACCAATACCTGATTTCACTGGGGTGTTTCTTTGGGATTTGTGGACCTTTCTGCACTTCCAAGCTTCATTCCAGGAGAAGAATTTTTCAGAAAATAGGGACTTGTAAATGAAATCCTCATTGCTTTAACTGTAGTGTTTGCTACTAAGTTAACGCTATCACTGATATCAAATATATCCACAAGAAACAGATTTATCAGAAATTTTAGTTACACAGGTCCTTACTGCTCACCAATCAGACACCAGCCCTCTGACTGACATTCATTACTGTCTTTTTCTAAATAGAGGGAAAATAAGTGCTTTCCCTTTGTGGTCAATTGCCAATTATTATAGATGGACAACTCAACCAGGATTTTAACAATAACTCTTCCCTATAACACTAATTGTGAGAATCTTCTCTTCTCAAAAGTTGCTGTGAACATAAACAGAGATCATATTGTGGTAGACATTTTTCTTCTTTCCTTAATTCAACATACATCCAACAAACATTCATCCTATATTTGCTCAACATATTATAAGGAAGAGGCAATAACATGTCTGTCAATGAAAGATCAAGACTGAGCAACTTCTCATATAAAATGTAGCTAGCTTGCTTGCCCAATTCAATGGACTGGCAATCTTCAATCGTCAGCTCACAATAGGATAAGGCAAAGCACTTCCGCATAGGAGAGAGAACAGATATTTTAATCCTTATGATTTATGTCATGAGATATTTAGAACTGACACAATTCAAATGCAGTTCAGGCAAGAAGAGACCTTCCATGCAATCATCTGTTATTCAGCACTGATAACTAGGCATCGTTTAACTGATTTTACAACCTTGTATTGGAAAACAGAAACATGGTAAATCTGTTTTTTATTTCTCCATTTTAAAGGTTTCCACATCTGAAATTACCCCTACAGGATTCATTTAATAAGTGATTCAAACCATATGGAATAGAGGATTTTCTACATTTTCCTTGCAAGAAACTGTCCCTGATGTACATCAAGTATTAGTCCCAAATGTAATTTCTATATTTAACATCACAATGGTGGACTGAGAATTCCAGAAATGTGTGATGAATTGAATTCTGGCCCATGTGCTGAATTCATTTTGCTACAAGATTTTCATGTGTTGAAACCAGTTGGTGAGTGACCTAAAAACCTTATTCAGTCAGACTATGCAAACTTTTCTCCAGCAGAGACCAGGGCTGAATCCTCAAATGAGATGTACTCCCTTTGGGTTTTAAAGTAAATCAGAAAGAATTATTCCAATTGGAAAGTGTTAGGAAAGATTAATAATGTCTACTTTTTCTTTTTTCTGACACAACATCTAGTTTCATGCAGTCCTGTGGCACAGATTAGTCTTTATAAGATAGGCCGCTGGTTCATTTCTACAATTTGTGAGCAAGCTTCCAGTATTCATATTTAACCGATCTCTAATAATTCACAAAATATTGGCCCCGATCTCTCCTGCTTGGAGATGCACAAACTGGACTGGATTTCAGGTGGTCAGTTAGGTATGTGGTTACAGCTCCTTGATTCTCAAGCAGCAACTACTCTAACTTCAGACCTGACGTAAATTAGAGTAGCATATGGGCTGCTCAATCTTGTGTTAGCAGGTTATGGTCCTCAAAGGGTATATGCCAGTTGAGAAATGAGCACAGATGCCTGCCCCTGATGTGCCCGCTGTTGATATGATCCCCTATGCCAGGTTTAAGGTGGGGAGCCAGCTATGCTACCTTTATGCCATCTGAGACTCTCCTATGCCAGAATAATTTCCAGATGGCTAATTAAGAGCAGGTTCTGGCCACCCTGCAGTGTCAGAGCAAGGCAATGGAGACCAAAATAAGGGGAGAGACTCTAGCCCAATCTGTCTCTTAGCTTGGAACTTTTTCAAAAGAACTATGAAGTTTAAGTGAAGTCATGAATTAAATCCAGTATGTTTCTCCTCATTAGCAACTTCAGCAGATGTGTGGGTATAACTAGTAAAAATTAACATGGATAAATGGAAGCTAGGTCTTTGCATTGCCAGGACCAGCATTAATATAAGTGCATACCCAATCTTAGCTTAACCATAGCTCACTGAAGTCAATGGAAAGTCTTTCCATTGACTTAAGCATGTTTTAGATCCAATCCTTTAAGACAAGAAGGGACAGGGCATTCTACATGCCTATGTCTACACTACAGTTTGTCTTCAAATTTCCCACTGTCATAGCCCCACCAGAGGAAGCAGTGTTACAAGTGTCAACATTTTCACCAGTGACTAAAAGTCCATTGTCCCCAGCAGACGATCTACACTTTCACTGTTGCTGTCATGACGGGAGTGGCATTGGCTGAGAAGTTTGAAGAAAAATGCTTACCTAGGAAAGGCCCAGGAAAAGTCTTTGAATGAAATTTGCTACCACCTTGGTCCACCAGAATCTATATTTGCTATCCTTCTGGAAACACTGTAAGGCCTATCTTCTCTCCCAGACCTTTGGAAAGGTAGATTATAGGTTTTAGGATGGAATATGTAAGGAGGGAAGGTTTGCCTAAGTGACAGAAGAATTCTTCCACAGAAGAGGTTAGGTCATCCTAACTATGTGACATAGGAGCAAAATATTTCACAGCGGTGAGCGATATAGTTAGGTCATCTAATATTTAGGTGTAGGCCAGGCCTTAGTGATATGCACTGCAGTGGCAGCTGAAAGACTCATCATCCTGGAGTGGACTTCTCAGAACTGTTGTTTTCTTGTCTATATTTAAAAACTGAGATTTTGAGATGGAGTCTGTTCCCCTCCCCACATGAGGAAAGCATTGTGGCTACAGATTCCATATTTCCAAAAAGCCACCTTCATTATGTGTTAAATTAAATTACAGGCAACAGCTCATCCATACGCATTAAGAGTTACATCAGATTCATCATCCAGACACAGATAATGTGGTAAAAAATGAAACAATGTGAAATTCAAAACTAAGGACACAGAGGACAATCAAACATCTCAGCTGCAATATCTGCTAAACAAATAAAACTACCTAGCACAGACTTATGTCAAGTACAATTACTCTTTGCGTGATAACAGGAGCACCTTGACTGTACCAGAGTACTAAAATATATGTACACAAACTTTCTAAGCAACAGTAATGTAGCATTTGATGTTACGTTATGCGTGCACATGTGAAGCTATTAAAAAGCCTATAACCACTTTGTTTTAACTGTTAGCAAATCCTGATATGTTAACAGCAACACTGCACTTAGTGAATAAACAACTGAACATTGCATAGGGATGGATGCAATCAGCGTGAAGAACCTTTCTTAAGGAAGTGTTAAGTATGAGCTCTTTTGAACCCATTAAATGTTCTCCAATGTTGCACACACTATTTCAAAAAGCAGTTGACTTGGGGCTTGACCCACAGCCAGCTGAAGTCAGTCTAAAGGCTTTGATTGACTTCAATGGGCATAAGTCCAGTGCCTTTTGTTGTGCTATTTCCCACAACCTACAGTTCCTACAAAACAATATCGAGTCAAACACAGATTAACCATAACAAGAGATACAGCGCATAATAGAAAGAGACTGAACTTGAAAGTACAACTTTCTGTTGTGCTTACAGCAAAAGGAAAAGATAAATGAAGAATGTCCCTGAAATAGAAACCTCTTATACAAAATGAGCAGAAATCTAACTGGGAAGGTACATGCATTCCTTGAATTCCCATCATAATAATATCTGGACACTGAAACATCACAGAATGCTTGCATGCTTTCTCACTCAGACTGGAAGGAATACTCAGGGAATGCTACTGGCTACACTTCATCCTAGTGTCACTCAAGTTGTAGTTTTAAAGCCTGATTCTCTACTCAGTTTCTGGCCCTTTGGCACAGTCAGAAGGCACAAAGGGCCTCAACTGCCTATCAGAGAATTCCCTTGTCAGAGGTAAACTCCCAGCTGGCTCAGATATGACAGGTCTGGATCCTATGTCTGGATCCTCTGGAAGAGTGAGGCAGGATGGGGGCATAGTGGAGCTCCATAGGACCCTAAGCCAGTTGCACAAATTAAAGCTACCTGCCAGCAACTTTTACTAGCCTTATGGCCAACACTGTCCCTTGCCCCATATGCTAGACCAGTAGTTTTCAATCTATTTTACTGGTGACCCCTTTCACACAGCAAGCCTCTGAATGCAAGCCCCCCGCCCATATAAATTAAAAACATTTGTTTATATATTTAACACCACTATAAATGCTGGAGGCAAAGCATGGCTTGGGGTGGAGGCTGACAGCTCGCGTCCCCCAGTGTAATAACCTCGCAACCCCCAGTTTCAGAACCACTGTGCTAGACTGTATGCAAACAGAAGGAGAGTTCTGCAAAATAACACTTGTACCTCTATGCAGGGGTCAGCCACAATGTGTAAAGGAGGAGAGCCATTGCTTCAAGCTATAGCCACAGATGGTGATATCCCCCTCACAGAGATGGGGAAGGACCCAAGCTAGCAAAGACAGCACTGCACTATGAATGCATTTGGGGCCTCAAAAGCTCATTGAAATCAGTGGAAAGACTCCCATTGACTTCAGCAGATTCTGAATCAAGCCCTTAAAGGACGAAGGCATGACTAGAGCATGCACTCTCCCAGAAAGCCCCAGGGAGATGCTAAGTCCCACTGAGGGTATGTCTACACTATGGGATTATTCCGATTTTACATAAACCGGTTTTGTAAAACAGATTGTATAGTCGAGTGCACGCGGCCACACTAAGCACATTAATTCGGTGGTGCGCGTCCATGTACCAAGGCTAGCGTCGATTTCTGGAGCATTGCACTGTGGGTAGCTATTCCATAGCTATCTCATAGTTCCCGCAGTCTCCCCTGCCCATTGGAATTCTGGGTTGAGATCCCAGTGCATGATGGTGTCACGGGTGATTCTGGGTAAATGTCGTCACTCAATCCTTCTTCCGTGAAAGCAATGGCAGACAATCATTTCACGCCCTTTTTCCCCTGGATTGCCCTGGCAGACGCCATAGCATGGCAACCATGGAGCCTGTTTTGCCTTTTGTCACTGTCACTGTATGTGTACTGGATGCTGCTGACAGAGATGGTACTGCAGTGCTACGCAGCAGCATTCATTTGCCTTTGCAAGGAAGCAGAGATGGTTACCATTGCTATTGCACCATCTGGCATTGTAAATTGGTGATGAGATGATGGTTATCAATCATTTTGTACCGTTTGCCATTGGAAATTGGCGATGACGGTTATCCATCACCGAGGCCAGCCAGGAGCACTTACGGGATGATTACGGTTTTCCACCAGTTTGTACCTTCTGCCTTCAGGAAAGGAAGGGGAGGGGATGCTGCTATTCAGCACTGCAGCAGCGCATCTACCAGCAGTGTGCAGTAGACATACGATGACATTGAAAAATGGCAAGAAACGATTTTTTTCCCTTTTCTTTCACAGGGTGAAGGGGGAGGTAAATTGAAAAGATATACTCTGAACCATCTCGGACAATGTTTTTGATCCTACAAGCATTGGGAGCTCAGCCAAGAATGCAAATGCTTTTTGGAGAGGGCAGGGACTATTGGATAGCTGGAGTCCTCAGTCCCCCCTCTCTCCCTCCATGAGCGTCCATTTGATTCTTTGGCTTTCCGTTACGCTTGTCACACAGCTTCATAGCCTGGAGATTTTTTCAAATGCTTTGTCATTTCGTCTTCTGTAACGGAGCTCTGATAGAACAGATTTGTCTCCCCATACAGCGATCAGATCCAGTATCTCCCAAAAAGAGCTCCAGCATGGACCGTACGGATTTGGGACTGCATGGCCACCCGTGCTGATCAGAGCTCCACGCTGGGCAAACAGGAAATGAAATTCAAAAGTTCACGGGGCTTTTCCTGTCTACCTCTCGTCGGGGAGGAGTACAGAAATCGGTTTAAAGATATCGATATAAAGGGCCTCGTTGTGTGGACGGGTGCAGGGTTAAATCGGTTTAACATTGCTAAAGTCGGTTTAAACGCGTAGTGTAGACCAGGCCTGAGTCACCCAGCATTTCTCTCTGCGTTTGACCCTCACAGACATGTGGCCACTCCATCCTAACACAAGGGTGTTTAAAGCAGCCCAACACCATGTGTGCAATCCAGTAACAAACTCTCCTTTCTTTAGAGAGTATGTGATCAAGCTGACTCTCACGCCTATTATATGTTTTGTGTTGGGCCAGATGGGTAATCTGAAAAATATGCATGACTGAAACGATACTACACACATAAGAGTAATCATTCAAGAAATTAAAGTACAAAAAGAGATTAAGCTGATCTGGAATCCTTACATGGCATTATGAGAGCTGGAGTACTAAGCACCTGTTGGGTCTGGGCCCACAGATGAACATTTTAGATAGCATAATCAAATCAGCAGATTCGTGTGTGGAATTACCTTGAAGAAAATGAAAAGCAGGGTATCTGGCAAAGCAGAAGGTAGAAACCTAAACTGCTGAAAGCATAGGTTAGGTGAAGCATGTTTTAGCCAGTGCGAAGCAGCCTGAGCAAAGTAGCAGTGGTGGCTCACCAAAGATGATAACAAGCAGTCATTGTTACTGAACTTTGAAATTAAGTGACATGAAAAGGTAGTGATGGATAAACTTCAGTAGGCTTTGAAACATGGTTACAAATTTAAATTTTAGGGACACCTCATGATTTTCAAAAATACCAGACTAAAGTGAGGCTCCCAAACCCATATTTAGGCTCCTAAATGAGTGAGCTACTTTTAAAAGTACCAAACACCCAGGAACTCCCTCTAAAGTCAGACTTCTCCACATATGTCATTTTTCAGAATGTATTCAAACCAATTTATTCAAGAAATCTGGGCCGGGGTTTTGTAGGAGTCGACTCTCATGAGATTTCCAAGAGTACACTTGTCTTACTTGGGTCAGAGATTCTATGAGTGATGCTCAGAATTTTCATTTTCATTTAGATCCCATGCCAAATCAGGTAATGCTAAGGCATGTGGGCATTGAAAAACACAGAAATAAAGAGTGTAAGTTAACTAAACTTTGCCTGAGTTTTTATGTTATGCAAACAAATTCACCCATCCCTCAAACAAAGTGTTGAGATTTTTGCACTGTGGTAGCATTTGTTGATGATGATTCCAGAATGAGGAAATTAAAAAGGCCAGAAGATACTTCCTTGGGCCAGGTCCTCAGCTAGTAAAAATAACCTCAGTGGAGCTATGCTAATTTCCAGTAGTTTGGGGGATCTGACTCTTCTTCTGAACATTTAGGTTTAAGTTAATGTCCACCATGCATTATTAAAATATTTTTAACATGAAAGAAAAATGAGAGCCACTGGCCACCGATTCTGGATTGTGAGTTGACTGCAGTCAAGTTTTCTTTCAAATCCAGATGAATCATAAAAATACTGAACTCTCTCTTTAAGCATAACATAGCTGACTTACTGCCTATATTTTTAAACTTTAAAATGTTAAGATATTTTAGCAACATAGCATTTTACTATCCCAAATCAATGGTCCCTGGAGAGTGAGACCTTAAAACAACCATTCTGAGTTCATCATGAAAGACTACTCTGTTCAGTTAAACTGCACAAAACGAGTATTATTCTGAACGTTTGGCAATTGTTGAACCAAGGTAACAAAATTGCATGCCTTTAATTATTCCTATATGGACAAAGGCAAAGTTATCTTGAATAGTGCCTTTGTATTTCTGCAGTTGACTGAACTTGTTTAAAACATCTTTGTGCCATCCTGCATCTATCAACATGTAGCAAATACTGAAATAGTCTAATTTGCTGTTCTGGTTAAGGTAATTGAACTGCCTCAACAATGTTTAAATATATTAATCTGACATTTATTGCAAGGTAATGATGACATATTCTAGAAATAATACTAAGATTACTGCTTTGCAGCAAATGCAAATTAGAATTCCTGCGCATATCTATCTGCACCTCTTACTCCTTACAAGCAGATTAACATTAGAAATGACATTATATATATTATAAAAATTGTACTATAAATGTGAAAAGTCTGTCGGATTGCATCCTAGATTATAGGGATCATTAGTGATTCTATCACAGTTGGCCCAACACAGCAGTCTGAATACAAGCAAACTTGCCCACTGAAACCTATGTTTCTCTTGCTTGTTCTAATCTAATGGATCCAGAAGTCAATTAGCTATGAGCAACAGATCCAAGTTAGGTTTGTCAGTTATACAGATGGTTGGGGATGCACTGTTTAAGCAAGGCCTCAGTGACGACAAGATAAAATCTAGATATTCTATTCATTATGACAGTTCTGAAACCCATTACAAAACAAACAGGAAGCAGTGGGATTATTATATGAATGTACTAATGCTTCACTTACTTTATCTGAAAGGAGACAATGTAGTATTTGTCATGTGTTGTCTTACAGCTGATTAATTACTTATGGTGCATCAAGAAAACTAGACATAAGGATGCAGGTTAGCGAAAGCCCTGATCCAGCAGCCCATTTAAGGATGTACATTAGTAAATCATTGAAACTATTCATGTGCTCAAGGCTATGGATATGCTTGAGTGGTTTGCTGGATCAGGGCCTTTAGGTGGTGCTGACAGGGTGATTAAAACACCACCTTCCAAGAGACTAAAATTCATCCCTGTTCCAGCAGAGCTGGCGCACCATTTAAGTCCCACTCAAGCCCTCCAAATAAGACTTAAATGAGGCATAGGTCTTGTGCTGGACCTCTGAACAGGGCTGAATTTCACCCACAATAAAACATATGCTGTGAATTATTCCGTCCACCCCAGTGAATAGGTGCAACAAAAATGTATTATTAGGATTATATTTCTTTGGTGTGTATGGCTGACAGTTCTCAAATGGATGGAATACATCTGTCCTAATGGTTTTTGTGATGCGTGCTATAAATGTTATATTCTCTTTGTGAATTTTATCCTCTTATAATTGTTTTAGACATAAAAGTAACAAAAACTATTTGAAAATAATAAAATAGAAAATGAACAAGCTAAGCTAGAGAATTGCTGGCAGATGTTAAAGACCTTAGTTGCAAATACTTTTACATAATGCCTATTTAGCATTCATCAGAGGCGTGCTTTAATGTTTCCAAATAGGAATGTGTTTCTGCATCAGAAATGCAATCCCAGACATTGGAAATCAGGAGTTAGAATCATGGCTTACAAATCAAGAAATGTTTTAAAAATAAAAAAAATAGTGGTTCTTCATATTTCCTTTCTGGTTCCCAAGCCTTCAGGTGATTTTTCAAGTTTTTCTCTACAATCAGGAGTACTAGAAATGTAGTTGTTTGTTATTACTAATTATTATTGTTAGTATTTGGGTTTTTTTTTTTAATGACTGCTCAGATTCTCAAGTAACTACCTGATTCCAGCAGCTGGGGGTTTAAGAAAGACAGCCAACGTCAGGAGATTCATGATCAAATTGTGAGATCTGGCAAAACTGGAAGTGACTTGGCTGCCTCTCTCCTCATGTGACCAGGAGAGGTGCTCATACTAGAACTCCTTGGATATAACGTAAAGGTGGCTTCTGGCAGTGCACTGGGGCTCTCAGTCCCGGGCTGCTTTAAATTGCGCCAGCTGCAAGGGCACCAAGGGGCTGTTCCTGCAGCTGAGATTGCCAGAGCACAAGGGTGCTTTTGGCCTCGTGTTCTTTTCCTCAGCTACATCCTCTTTACTGAAGGCTGCAAGATGTGGGCAGTGTAGGGCCAGAGTGGCACTCTGCTACCTGTTGGCAGAGAATCTGGGCCAGGGTCTGCAATGAAACACATCCAACTAAACTCACCTAATTTTATTTTTCTAGGAATAGTTCAGCGAGCTCCAATAACTATGGATTCAGGTTATATGTGTGTGTCTGGGGGTATTACTTAGTAAGAGGTTAAATCAGTGGTTCCCAACCTTTAACTTTTTGTTGTTGCTGAAACACCCCTTGTGAGGAGTTTGTTATATCAGACAATGGCCACAAGCCGCTCTGTGGAGAACAGGTAGGCCTGGAGTATCACCCAGAAAACAAGCACACCTGGTTTACCATCACCCTGCCCCCCCGGAACAGAGGACACACAGAAGGGAAGCATGGTTCAAAAATTAGGGAACCAGCCTGGGTCTTAAGAGAACCACATTCAATTCCATGCTCTACCACAGAAAGTCTATGTGATTTGGGCAAGTCACTTAGCCTATCTGTGCCTCAGTTTCCCCTCTGTAAAAAGGCACTTCCCTACGTCATAGGGGTATTGTAAGGAGCTCAGATACTACAATGATGGGAACTATATATGTACCTAAGATAGGTTATTCCACTTCATATCCCCCACACAAAGCTAGCTTACTTGGCATCTGGTTAGGGAGCCTCACTTTCACTCCCTCTGGTTTTGTGTAATCACCCATGTGAAATAGCATACAACTCTAGATGCAGCTGAATCCCATTTTGATTTTGAATTCTGATCGAGTGGTAAAACTTTCTGTTTGGATGCAATTCAAGTTGTGCTAAATCTGCAGGGCACAGCACCATTATTTCGCTGAAGATCCACTAGTTTGAAATAAGATTTCATCCCTTTCTCATGGCTTTTCACACTGAGAAATCTGTAAAATGATAGCTGTATCTTTTAGATATATGGTAAGCCACATAAACATCTTATAACATCCAGATTTTAATACAAAGCATGCACTGGAATAAGGAAGTTATTCGTTAAACTAAAGTGGATATGTTGTATCTTGATTCTATGTCACGAACAAGACTCATTTCTGAGAGAACAATTTACACCCCTAAAATATGCCTTCCTAATTTTATGCGAGCAAAAATTGTGGGCACAAAGATGAGTTCTTGCACCTCGACCTTATTTTACCCAGAATCGAGTAGCAACCACTGGCAAGTAATTAGATGTGCTGCCACAATTCAAACACAGGTGCAAAATTATAGATGCTACTACAGGTCACCCTCTGCAAAACCTGACCCATAATAATTGAAATGCAGGACAACATGGGCCAAATATATCCCTGGTGGAACTTTGCTGTAATCAATTGAGGTAAATTTGGCCTATTCTGAGGATGTATTTAATATTAATATCAGTGTACCGGAAAACTCTGTAAGAAATAATTTTCAATAAAGTGCCAGTGCAACAACTTCTATAGTAGAAGCTTGATCACATGGTGACCGTCCAAGAATTTATATCTGCTTAGTACTGCACTGCAACTCTCTTTGTTGTTGGAACAATATTATTAGATTTAATGTTGGCCCAGGTTTGCAGCTGGTGAAAATCAAGTAGTCTCATTGAAATCAACTGAACCACACAGTCTATTCCTGCTGACAATCTGGCCCAGCGTATCTAGAGACAGGCTAAAACCACATCATTCAGATCTAAGGCCATCTCTGGATTCCTAACACTCAAAGTT
Source organism: Gopherus evgoodei (assembly GCF_007399415.2). Lineage (NCBI taxonomy): Eukaryota > Metazoa > Chordata > Testudines > Testudinidae > Gopherus > Gopherus evgoodei. The sequence continues at coordinate 30,789,602 of NC_044333.1, forward strand.
TACAGGTTTCAGACATGTGGTTGTGATTCAGACCCATATAATAGCCTCTTTTTCTGAATGCCCCACAAGACTAGAAAGGTAATGAAAGGATACAATCAGTGTAACATATTGTACTGAGTATATGTCTGTGACATTCTGCGACTTTTACAACACGCTGTTTGGCTGGGACTGTTGTTATGAAAAGTGTGATAAACTGTGTGGGAGCATTTATGTATTTCCTTTCACTGAGTTGAAGAGATCAGTCACACTGAATCCTACAGAGATTTGAAGATGGGAGGAACAGAGGATGGAAAAGAAGCTGAGTGGAGAAGATAAGTCCCCTTTTCTACAAAGGTCCATAAGCCAGTGCAAGAGGGGAAGTCTTTAGTTCCCATTGCATCTAGCAAAGCTTTGTTAGATTGTTTGGTTCAAGCATGTAAACTGCATTTCTTGTTAAAAGCATTGACACAGTAAAGTGTTTCTAAATGTATTGTCTGGTATATTGGGTTCCCAAAACATGGACCACTGGTGCTCTGTGGAACCTGCAATGATGCAGGAGACTCCCAGTGCAGGGAGAGAGAATGATATGGAAAAAGTTGGGAAACAATATTTTTTTCCAAGGGAATCTCTCTAATAGGTAGAGATGGGCAACATTTTTCTACCACCACTAATGTAGATTTGGTGAAACTGAAAAGTTTCACAAATTTGTGTCAATTTCTCTGAATTGTTTGTTTAGGGGAGAAAAATCATGCTGACACTTTTGAAATTAAACATTTTGTTTTTTTATTCAAAACAACTTTTTACTTCAAAATTTCCTTTAATTTTTTTTATTTAAAATGTTAAATACGCAAAATCAAAACAAAATGTTTCATTTATGGGTGGAGCAAAACAGACTTACTTTTTTTTTTTAAGACATTTTAGTTCACCAAAAATTTTCAGGTTGGGTTCAATTCAAAAGTTGTTTGTTTTGTTTGTTTTTTTGGAGGGGGGGAGAAGTAAACAATTTTTCAAAATTGTCAGCTGACATTCATTATTTGCCCAGCTCTAATAACAGTTTGGTCTAAAGAAAAAAAAGAGATCGATCTACTGGAAAGGTTTCTAACTTCAGTACAAATGTATGGAAGTCTCACCATCTATACTTTGTGTGGAATTTGTGGACTGCTTAACACAGTGAGGACCAATGTAACAAAGAGATGGGTTCAGAGCAAAAATAGTCAAACCTGGAGAAGGATCCAGATTTCAAACTCCCTACAGTAGTCTGCTAGTACAATTGTGACATAGGTTTAGATACTGAACATCCTTAATATTCAGTGGGTATTCAGAGGCTGGGGGTTTCGGCCCATCCCTCATGTCATTATTTGGGGCCCAATTCTGAAGCCCTCATTTGTTGTTTAATATCACAAATCTTAACATTGCATCTTGATTTCACTCTTTAATATAGAGGGGAACAAGGAAAATGTGAATTCATGTAACTTTACCTCTGTCCTGCCAGTCTATGAAGAGATTCCACCTTTTGCTTTACGCAATATCTTCCTCATCCCTGAAAATGTATTAAAATGTATCTTTTAAGAACACTTGAGAATTAAAAATATTCAGCAAAAACACTTTGGAGACCAAATTTCCAAAGTGTCTAACTTTCCATCTGCTGAACTGTCATAGGTCAGGAGAAGGGATAAGGTTCCATGCAGCTGGGGAATGGGGGTCAAAGTCTGGAAGGCTTTGGAGCACTGTGAGAGCTGAAGGCAGTTGGAGAAGCGCTGCAGGGCCTAGCTGCTGAAGAATCTGGAATACCTGGCTGTGCATCATGGTGTATTCGGTGTGCTAGTAAGGAAAAAAGTCAGTGTACTAAAGCACTTCAGTGGCCTACGAATGACAGACCAAATGTCAAAAATGTGCATGCATAATATTGCACGTCCAAGTTTAAAGGTGAAAAAGGCTCTGCTCAGCTTTTCACCTGCAAAGATCACTTGAACAACATATTTGCATCCACCCTTTGCAGGTTCCAACATCTGCATCAACTAAGGCTCTGTCCGTACATAGGCTTTGTGCACTGATGTACTCACATCTGCATAACCATCTGCTTCAATGCAAACTCCCATGGTGGGAGTGCTATACTAGTGTTAAAAAGGACTTGCATTGGTTGGCTCATTCTGGTTTCAAACTGTGGTCAAGAAAATCTATATAGACAGGGTCTAAGACTTTCACGTGTACTTTAAGTCCACTAATAACCCATGTGTATGCAAGCATTAGAATTTCTACTCACAAAACCCTTTGCCATCCATGTGTTTTGCAGGTGTCAGTCCAGCATTTCTATGTGTGCAAATGCTAGAATATTTAAAGTACACAAGAGTTTAGCTTTATAGTGGGTATGTGGGTATATGCACCTGCAAAATGTGGGTGCCAGTATGTGTGTACATAATTTTACAAATGTGGAGACCTCAGAGAGGCCTAGCTGAATATTTCCCCCAGCATTTTTTTTTTTGTGCATCCTTCTTTGGAAGTGTACTAAATACTACATCATACTATTTCTGGTTGGAGAAACTGAATATTAACCTCAAATACATATTCTGATTATAACAGATAACTATTTAACCTATTGTGTTCATAGTAATAGTCTAGGAGTAGAGTGCCTAACTCCCTCAGGCACCCTTGAAACTACCAGCCTTGGTGCCTGCACAACATTGCTGAGGTAACAAAACAATGTCAAACCTTCTGTTGTAGTTCAATGGCACTTGAATCATTGTGGACAAATCCTGTTTGCCTTACTCACATAGGCAGTCCTGTTAATTCAAGGCCCTAGTTAAGCCCTGCGGTGGCACTATGTGGAAGGAGCTATATGCCAGCAGAATGGATGTGGAGAGTGGTGGTCTCTGCACTGGCCTAAAGGGTATCAATGGAGGTGTGTTGGGAGTAAGGTGGGAAAGGGACCCCCATATCCATGTTTGAACAGATCCAGTGGTCCTCCCACACTACAAGGAAGCTACCACTGCTACTCCAAGCTATAGGCTGGAGTAGCAACATGATAGCTGTCCTGCAGCCCCGGTCCCAGGTTGGTGGTTGGATGGATTTCACCTCCTCACTCTAATACCCAATACACCACCCACCCAAAGGCAGATTATTCAGTCTTTATCTGGCTAAAGTGAATTCCATTCTCATTTACTTCAATGGGACTGCTGGCATGTGAGAGGCAAAGCAGTGTTTGCCCCTGTGTGTTTTCTTCTGTGATCTTTAGTCGTGCTGCTAGAAGTTAAAGTGCAATTCTGTTCCATCATGCCACTTCACAGCATGAATTTGCCCAACTTAATGTGTCATGACTAAAGATGTGACTGTTCAGGCAGTCCATCTACAGCATCAGTCATTTATTCCACCTTTTCTTCTTTCCAGGTGGTAACATAAACAGAGGAAAATCCAGAAGGACCACCTGTTGTGAAACATTTCCTCTCTTCACAGCATACCCTCCTCCCACAGTATAAAACCAGCAATGCAAAAGTTCTATGGAAGTAAATTAGTCACAAATAGCACCCAGGGGAACTGAAATGCTTTGAATGTATACCATATAATCAGGAAATGCCCACCCTCCTTATCTGTCAGGAACAAGGAAATTAAAAGCAGTGTAATTTTAAACTGCACTTCAGTTGCTATGAATCAATCAAAAATTTCCTCACTGAGAACCATCATGCAGTAAGAGTAGAGTGAGATAAGATTGGGTTTAAACTACACTCCCCATCCTGTTGAGAGTTTCACCCTGAGATACCATATTTGACCGTCTCCAGTGCTCCTATTTGTATTTATACATCGAATTGACCAAATGGATTAGGGAGGGCCACAGAATCACATTCTTTTTAAAAATGTGTTCTATCACTATGAATTCATATGAATTTGCCATTCCTAAATATGTCTAATTCTTCATAAATTCCATTAACTGTGTCATAAGACTAATTAATGGACTTTTTATGGTTCCTTTAATATACATTTTTGTATTCCTTGTAGTAATAGCAGTTGTAATATATATATATATATATATATATATATATATATATATATATATACACATACACACACACGTGCACACAGGCTATTGAAATGTTTAACGATTGGCTATGCATCAATTCAATTACTACAAGGAGAACTTTATGCCCAGAAAATCATTGTTTTAACGGAGATACAATTATGTGTGTAGAGAAAAAATATTTTTAAAAACATTATTCATTTTATTCTGGTGATATACCAATTATGTTGACTGAGTGCTGAGAAGCACTGCATGGGAGTTATCTACAGACCATGTTACACTCTTAAAGGGGTTGGATAACAACAGTGTGCTGTGGTTTGCAAAAGCAAAAGTAAAGGATTAGCACTGATCTGGTATACTACGTGCCATTTAAATATATATATCTCCATTCATATTAATTAGCGTACCAGATGCATGGTCATATATAGGGGCTAGCATTTAAACCTTTACTGAATATATGTAGGGTATCCAGAGGCACTAAAGTGGTCACATGGTTAACTAAGAGGATGTAGCATCTTGCAGGACTTCTAGGTGCTTTTGTGTATGGAGATGATTATGAAATCTAATACCACTGCCAAATGCCCTGTGCTTGTCTGCACACAAATGTGCCCAAATTTAACCCAGTTTGGAAACAGGGCAAAGGAAATACAGTCTATTGATTTATATCATGAATATATACTGGTTTATATAGCAGAGTCCTTCTCTCTGGAGCACTCGTATACTGAGTGTTAAGGCAGCAGTAATATTTTCTTTCCTTCTGTTTTTCCCTCTCCACTTATTAAAGTGTCATGTTTACTTTTTCATTTGCTAATCTTTACTATTATTCAGGGATACATCTGAACAGCCACAACAACCAAATTTAACTCCTCCAAATTCACTGCCATCCTGTTTACTGTCAAGTTATTATTCTGGATACCACAAAACAGAGTTTCAAGAAAAGGCTTTACCAAAAAAAAAAAAAAAGGGAAAAAAAAAGAACCAAACCAATAGTCAGGGTGACTCATCCCAAAGGCCCAAGTGTGTTGATATAAGGGTTGCAATGTAAAGCTCATCATGTCCCACGTCTGACTGACCCCCAGATTCAGCTCCCCACTGTAGTCTGTCAGCCTCTCTCGCTGACTCCGTCCAGACTGTCCTTACAGTGGTATTTATTCTGTCACACGGGTTTATGGAGAGAGCAGCCCTTTGTCACTATCTGATTGATGCAATATGATGTTCAATGACACTTGCACTGAATGTGTGCTACTCGGCCAAGCAGGAGCGCCACCAGCTTTTTTGGTGCCCTAGGCGGCGAAAGGTCCCGCCGCCGAAATGCTGCCCCCGACAGAGGCGGTGGAAGGTCCCACCCCTGAAATACCGACAATGACCAGGGCGGCCGAAGATACAGCTGCCGCGGTCACTGACCCCCAAATGTTAGTGCCCTAGGCGACCACGTAGGTCACCTAATGGATTGCGCCGGCCCTGTGGCCAAGAATGCTTCTGTACACTTTGTGAATGGCACCGTGCTTAAAGAAATAGTCCAGGACACAGAAAGCTGCAGGAGCTATTGTGCCTCAGATTATAAAATAGCCACCCAGAGCTCCCTGGCACAGAATACCAGAGCTGCAGCACTCCTTTAGAGGGTGCGACATCCCTCCCTCTGCAGTCATCCAGCTCTCCTGCCCAGTGAGGAAGATGGTGAGGCTGTGTCCTGACACCTCCATTTTCCCATTAGGCTGGCTAGGCATAATAGCCTTGTAAAGTCCTTGTACTTATGTGAGTACAACTGTCCAGAGGCATCCTAAAAACCTTCCTTGCCCTGGCACACTTGTGGCTTGATCCAAAGGCCAAGGAAGCCAAGGAGTGCTGACTTCAATGGGATTTCAACAGGAGCTGGGCACAATCTGGTCCTGTAAAACTATTAGACTTACTCTTTGGCTTTCCTTCCTAGAGTTGCTGGCAGTTCTCAGTGCATTTCCTTTCACTCCCCCTCTCGCTATACTCTGGCTGCAGCATCAATACACATGACAGTAACGCACTCAAGTGTATCTGGCAAGGCCAGGCACCAAATGCCAAGCATTTCAGTGTAGTCTACCAATAGTAGCAGCAGCAGCTGGTTCTCAGCTGGCTGACCTCCTGCCTGGTTTAACTTCTCCCTATCGTTAGTCAATAAGGACAGTCCATGAGAACAGGATGGGGTCAGTCTGCAAGATGGGTTTCCCTGTCCTTCAGTAGGCTATTTTCCTGAGTCTCACTTCTGATTCAATGAAATTTGAGAATAAGTGCTACCTTGGATTATTTACGAGGTTCATGTGTCAGGTCCTTCTACCAGCATTCCACACCTTCTCAATGAGTCAGCAATCTGTTCAGTTGTGCACATCTCTCTACTAAACCAAATAATAAAAGTAATAATCGGTGCTACAGAAACCGTACATCTCTTGCTTCAATGTGAAACATGATCACAGCGGGGCCAGAAGGAAACTCTTCCGTTTGTAGGACCTGACCCAAAATCCAATGGCATCAACAAGAGTCTTGCTACTGACTTGAAAGAGCTGTAGATCAGGTGACGTCAATGAGAGCTGTACACGTCCAGCAGCTCTAGAAATCAGACCACTTATTTAGGTATCTACCCTAGTCTTTGAAAATGATGCACTTTGTTTTGTGTTTTTTTGTTTTTGTTTTTCGTTTCCTTCTTCTCTTGTGATCAGTACTGGCTATTATTGCTGGAGGCAGGATATCAGACTTAATGGCCAAATGGTCTGATAGTCAATGGAGCTACACAGGATTTTTGTCAGCTAAGGATCTGGCCTATGTGTGTTTCTATGTGTGGAAGTTAGCTGGGATGTAGTTACGTTTTACTGAATATTCCCAACACACTTTCCCTGCTAATGTTGATTTCATACCATATAATATAACTTGGAAACCTATTTATTACTGATATTTTTACAACTGTAACTGGTATGTGAATTAGCCTGCTCAAGAAAAACAGAATTCTAAAAATTCAAGAAAAGATAGTCAGTGCGGTACTGTTCCCTAAAATACAGTGCAGGAGTAAGCTAAAAAAATATTCGCCTCCAAATTATCATAGTTGCAGTATGACTATAAATAGAATTATTAAACTATCTCTGGAAATGTAATTCATGCTTGTTTGTTCTGCAGAGAAAATATAGCTGCTTTGCTTAATTGTTTGTTATGTCCTAATGTATTTTTATGCTTAAACTCATACTGGTGGAGGTTTCCATCTAAGGAACTGTTCCAATAAGAATGGCCTATTTTTGGAAAAACTGACAATACAGATCGAATCCAAGATCTCATGGCAAACTTCAAAAAATTTCCATTGATGACAGACTCCTTTATAAAGTGCTTTGAGAGCTACACATTCAAAGCAATTTAAGTATTAAACATCACTATCTCCACATTACAAATGAGAATCTGAGCCAGATTAGGGTCTGAGTTTGGAGCGTGCCTGCAACTCTCCCACTGACTCAGCTGGAGTCAGGGGTGTTCAGAATCTCTGGACATCAGGCTTATAAAGATTTAAGCACGTTGCCCCAGGTTATTTATCAAGATTGTGCCTGACCCAGGAATACAACCCACATCTTCTGATGTCTTATATCATGACCTGTCTGCTGGATGAAGATGCATTATGGCACAGCTTTCAAGCAGGAATTCAATTATGATTACTGATACATTTAGTGCCCTGATTCTGCGGTCTTCTGCAACCCAGTACGAGCTCTGTGGCCATACAGGAGTCATCAAGACAGCAATTGTCTACACCAGGCAATATCCCTGATGACATAAGGACAGCAGAACATCCCCATGTTGCCCTCCTAACAATGAGAAGCCAGATGGCAGAAGAGAGTGCTCTGGGTTAGCCTGGGCTGTAGGAGGACTACATAGGGAGCTATTGCAGACAGTACAGTCTGGGAGGTGCAAAGGTATGAACTCCCCTCTGTCTCTTATACCACCTCCACTAAACTACAGAAAGCTCAGCTCCACCACATCCCAGAACCGGAGCTCTAATCTCCATACGTTATGTTCACTGGAACCAGTGAATGCCACCTGACTCCTAGATGTCAAAAGTGAACATAACAAGTGTTGTGAACCCAAATTTGAGCCTTTAAATCAGAAACTTTCCCACCACTCTACTTTTTCAAAGTTTTGCATCATTCACAGATTTCCTCCACTGTGACCATTTTCATTTTTACCTACAGTATTACATTTCCGATTACAATATTAATTTTAAATGTTTCCTGAGGTTTTGACTAGATTAATTTAAAACTTATGGTTCTGATAATGACTTCCTACCAAAAAAAAGCTAAAAAAACCTCACAGAAATAATGAAGATGTGGTACATAAAACAAGCCTGTTCCAGACATAGTTATTTTTAAATGCCTAGAACTCCTATCTTTCACTCACATAATTATGTACTTAGAGAAAAAAAATCAGACCTGTTCTTAATTTTGTCTTTGAAAATCTAATTTTATTTCAGTTTTATAAAACAATTCTCTCTCATGGCAGAAAGATAACAGGTCTGAGGAGTGATCCATATTTTGTTTGTGCATCTGCTGTGCACAGAATGTATTATTACTCTCTTATATGAGTTGGATGCCATACTGTGTAGTGGTTTGCAAAAACAAAAGGAAAGCATTAGTGTAGCTCTAGTGTGTTTTGTGTAAATCCATTGAAAAGTCTTATAAACACATTTCCATGAATAGTACTAATCAGCTGCAATGCAGAAGGGCTTCACCGAACATATGGAGAGCAACCAGACACACTAAAGCAGTGGTTCTCAAACTAGGGCCGCCGCTTGTGGAGGGAAAGCCCCTGGCCGGCCGGGCCGGTTTGTTTACCTGCCAGGTCCACAGGTTCGGCTGATCGCAGTTCCCACTGCCTGTCGTTCGCTGTTTCAGGCCAATGGGAGCTGCGGGAAGTGGCAAGAGACAAGGGATTTGCTGGCCTGGAGCGGCAAACCGCAGCCAGTGGAAGCTGGGATCAGCCAAACCTGCAGACCCAGCAGGTAAACAAACCAGCCCGCCCGCCAGGGGCTTTTTCCCCACAAGCGGCGGCCCCAGTTTGAGAACTACTGCACTGAAGTTGTCCCATTGTGAATAAAGAGACCCAACACCTCAAAGGATAAAGCCACATGTGCTAAAATTGTATGCATATGACACAGAGAGAGAGAGAGAGAGAGAGAGAGAGAGAGATGGGGAATCAGGAAACGTTAATGCCACAAAAGGATAAAAAAAAAAAATCCCACCATCTAAGGGCCAGCTTAGATAGCCAAGAGCCCTGCAAGGGCAGCCAATGGCATGTCGCCAGGCTACTTTTTGATTAAAATGAATGTGATGTGGTCTATTTCAAATGCTACACTTGACTTGCAGCATTCCATTTGTTTTATAATAAGTACATACTGGCTTCTATAGAAGTCAATACTAATATTTCTTGACCTCAGATATTCTCCTTGGTCAATATTTCCCTTTAGGGACAAGAAGTATTATTGTTATATATATATTCAGTGTTGTAATCATTCAAACAGGTAGAGCAGAATTTACATCTTACTGTATAAACTGCTGGAAAGATTTCCTCACCTTACAGATGAACATTATAAAAGAAAAAATAACTTACAGGATGAGGAAAAACAATTGTGAATCACAAGATATGGCAATAATTGTTTCCAGCAGCAGCCATTCAAGATTCCCTTCTTTGATCTGATTGGCTTGCATTTCTCCAGCCCTCAATATTAATAACTTCTGAGGAGGTAAATTAAAAGTTACTAACTTGTTACATATATGTTACAACTACTTATGCTAAACCAGGGGTTCTCAAAGTGGGGGTCAGGACCTCTGAGGGGGTCACAGGGTTATTATATGGGGGGTCAGAAACCCACTTCGCCTCCAGCATTTATAATGGTGTTAAATATATAAAAAAGTATTTTAAATTTATCAGGGGGGTCGCGCTCAGAGGCTTGCTAAGGGGTCACCAGTGCAAAAGTTTGAGAAACACTGTGCTAAACAATCTATTCCATCTTCTATTTAGCTTTGACACTCCGTGTATGTTTCCCAGACCTGAAAAATGGCTCTGTTTAAGCTTTAACGCTTCTTTCTCTCACCAACACGAGCTGGTCGAATAAAAGATATTACCTCATCCACCTTGTCTCTCTACTATCCTGGGGCCAACACAGCTACAATACTGCTCACAATATGTTACATGACTTTTTCCAAACAACAATATGCCAGGACTATCTTCTTAGATAACACATCTAATTCATAGGCATGTATTGAGGCTTAATTAATTTGTTTATAAATTGCTGTGAGATTCTCATTTAACAAACACTCTATTAATGCAAAGTATTATGATTTCAAGCTTCCTTAAATTTCTACATCTAAATTTTCGAAAAGGCTCTACTGTTTGAAACAAAAATAATTTTGCTTTCATCAGCCCATCACATAGCTGGTCAAATCACTGTCAGTGCAAATCAATGGGAAATGCCTTTAGCACATCATAATTTATGCTAGACCTGCCGCAACAGAATTTGGATTGAAATGGGATAAGAAAAGGCAAGAAAGAACCAAAGTTCCTGCTCCCAGTGACATAATCAGAAAGACAGAGGAAAACCTTGCTTGTAATGTATTTATCCAAAAAAGTTCAAGTCAGATTCAGGGTTTTATTTAAAGGGGCACTGTCAGCTAGACTCAGACTTTAAGATCAGTACGAATCATTATGATCTTCTAGTCTGACCTCCTGCACAACGCAGGCCACAGAATCTCACTCACCCACTCCTGTAACAAAATCCTGATCTATGTCTGAGTTACTGAAGTCCTCAACTTGTGGTTTAAAGCCTTCAAGTCGCAGAGAATCCTCCAGGAAGTGACCCGTGCCCCATGCTGCAGAGGAAGGTGAAAAAACTCCAGGATCTCTGCCAATCTGCCCTGGAGGAAAAATGCCTTCTGAACCCCAAATATGGCGATCAGTTAAGCCCTGAGCACATGGACAAAACTCGCCAGCCAGACACCCAGGAAAGAATTATCTGTAGTAACTCAGAACCCACCCTATCTAGTGTCCCATCACAGGCCATTGGGCATATTTACCGCTAATAGTCAAAGATCAATTAATTGCCAATAGTAGGCTATCCCATCATACCATCCTCTCTATAAACTTATCAAGCTTAGTCTTGAAGCCAGATATGTATTTTGCCTTCACTGCTCCCCTTGGAAGGTTATTCCAGAACTTCACTCCCTCTGATGGTTAGAAACCTTCGTCTAATTTGAAGTCTAAACTTCCTGATGGACACTTTATATCCATTTGTTCTTGTGTTCAAATTGGTACTGAGGTTAAATAATTCCTCTCCCTCCCTGGTATTTATCCCTCCTATATATCTATAAAGAGCAATCATATCTCCCCTCAGCCTTCTTTTGATTAGGCTAAACAAGCCAAGCTCTTTGAGTCTTCTTTCATAAGACAGGTTTTCCATTCCTCGGATCATCGTAGTAGCCCTTCTCTGTACATGTTCCAGTTTGAATTCATCCCTCTTAAACATGGGAGACCAGAACTGCACATAATATTCCAGATAAGGTCTCACACATCCTTATCTCTACTGGAAATACCTCACCCAATGCATCCCAAGACCATATTAGCTTTTTTCACATCCATATCACATTGGCGGCTCATAGTCATCCTGTGATCAGCCAATACTCCAAAGTCCTTCTCCTCCACTACTTCCAAGTGATGCTTCCCCAGTTTATAACAAAAATTCTTATTAATCCCTAAATTCATGACCTTGCACTTTTCACTATTAAATTTCATCCTATTACTATTACTCCAGTTTACAAGGTCATCCAGATCTTCCTGCAGGATCTCTCTCTGTATTGGCAATACCTCCCAGCTTCGTGTCATCCGTAAACTTTATTAGCACATTCCCACTTTTTGTGCCAAGGTCAGTAATAAAAAGATGAAATAAGATTGGTCCCAAAACCGATACATGAGAAACTCCACCAGTAACCTCCTTCCAGCCTGACAGTTCACCTTTCAGTACAACCTGTTGTAGTCTCTCTTTTAACAAGTTATTTATCCACCTTTCAATTTCCATATTGATCCCCATCTTTTCCAATTTAGCTAATAATTCCCCATATGGAACCGTTATCAAATGCCTTACTGAAATCAAGGTAAATTAGACCCACTGTGTTTCCTTTGTCTAAAAAACCTGTTACCTTCTCAAACAAGGAGATCACGTTCATTTGGCACGATCTACCTTTTGTAAAACCATGTTGTATTTTGTCCCAATTACCATTGACCTCAATGTCCTTAACTACTTTCTCCTTCAATTTTTTTTCCAAGACCTTGCATACTACAGATGTCAAACTAACAGGCCTGTAGTTACCTGCATCACATTTTTTTTCCTTTCTTAAAAATAGGAACAACGTTAGCAATTCTCCAGTTATACGGTACAACATCTAATTTTACAGATTCATTAAAAATTCTTGCTAATGGGCTTGCAATTTCATGTGCCAGTTCCTTTCATATTCTTGGATGAAGATTATCTGGGACCCCCGATTTAGCCCCATTAAGATATTCAAGTTTGGCCTCTATCTCAGATGTGGTAATATCTACCTCCATATCCTCATTCCCATTTGTCATCCTGTCATTATCCCTAAGCTCCGCATTAGCCTCATTAAAGACTGGGGCAAAGTATTTGTTTAGATATTGAGCCCTGCCTAAATTATCCTTAACCTCCACTCCAACCTCAGTGTTCAGCGGTCCCACTTCTTTTTTTGTTTTCTTCTTATTTATATGGCTATAGAACCTTTTACTACTGGTTTCGTTCCCTTTGCAAGGTCCAACTCTGCATGGCTTTTGGCCTTTCTCACTTTATCCCTACATGTTCTGACCTCAATAAGGTAGCTTTCCTTGCTGATGCCTCCCATGTTCCACTCCTTGTAGGCCTTCTGCCTTTTCTTAATCACTTCTCTGAGATGCTAGGTCATCCAGCTTGGTCTACGACTCCTGCTTATGAGATTTTTCCCCTTTCTTGGGATGCATGCTTCTGATAGTTTCTGCAGCCTTAACTCCTACGCCTTTAGATCCACAAGTTTTCAGTCCCACCCACTTCCCTAACTAATATCCTTTAAAAAATTAAGTTAGCCCTTTTGAAATCAAAAACCCAGTCGCAGATCTATTTTTGTTCCCTTCCATTTGTTTCCTTTTTGATTCCTTCCATTTAGTTTGAATTGAATTAGCTCATGATTGCTCGAACCAAGAGTGTCCCCTACAACCATTTCTTCTATGAGGTCCTCACTACTCACCAAAACCAAATCTAAAATAACATCCTCTCTTGTTGGTTCAGCAACTACTTGGTGAAGGAATCCATCAGCTATTGCATCAAGGAAAATCAGATCCCTATTATTACTATTAGGACTTGTTCTCTGGTCTATATCTGGGAAGTTCAAGTCTCCCATGATCAGGGGTGAAAGTGAGCTGGTACTGGCTGGTATTCAGTACCAGTAAGAACCCACCAGGCCATACCCAGCCCACATTAAAGCACTGCCGCAGCAGCACTTTAATGTCCCTGCTCCTCTTGCCTCCCCTGTCCATACTAGCAGAGGCGCCATATGATAGGGTCTATACTGGCAGAGGCGCCGACAGGGGAGGCAAAAGGGGCAGGGACATTAAAGCACTGCCGTGGCAGTGCTTTAAGGATGGTCCTTTGCCGCAGCAGCGCTTTAATGTTGCTGCACCCAGCAGGGCCGCCAACGGGGTGGGGGAGAAGGGTGCAGCAACATTAAAGTGCTGCTGCCGCAAAGAATCCTGCAGCGCTTTTAATGTCCCTGCCCCTTCTGCGCCCCCTCCCGGCTGCTGATGGGCAGGGGGGCAAAGGGAGCAGCCACCTAGGGCCGGCGATTTAAGAGATTCCAGGGCTCCACATGCCACTACTCCAGCGATGGCGTCCGGAGCTCTGGGCCCTTTAAATCAACACAGGAGCCCCGGGCGGCGTGGGCCAAGGGCTGGCTGGTGGATGCTGACCCCCAGTCTTGCCCCTTCCGGGGGCGAGAGCCACACTCCCATCCCAGTAAGTGTTCTCAGTTACTTTCACCCCTGCCCATGATCACACAATTCCCATTAGTATTTACTTCATTAAAAACATTAAAGAGGTCTCTATCCATATCCAGATCAGATCCCGGCAGACTATAGCACATCCCAAACACAATCCCAGGGTAGGCTCTAGTAGATGGAGCTCTCCCAATCCAAAATATGATGGGTCAGATCTTCATATGATGGCAATGGGCAGAGCTCCACAGGGTGGTTGTGTTAGCACCTGACGAGTTGTTGAGCCTATGCCCCCGATGGGCCAGCCAATGCAAGTGAAAAGTGCCACTTCACTCAAGTTAAGGGTCTTTGTGTGGATGGGACTCAAGTTGGGGCACCGCTGAAGTTAATTCTGTAGCGAACACAAGCTCCACTTCAGTGGAGCGATATCAATTTGCACCAGCTGAGGATGTGGCCCAACAATAAAAGAAATGTTGTCTTGCAATTATGAAAAACAAATGTATTGAAAATAGATTTTTTTTTATTTCAACAATCCCGAGAAGTTGTGAATGGAAACGCCAGCAACATTGCATTACCCATGAGAATCAGAAAGTGAAATTAAATATAAACAGTGTTGAAATGACTTAGTATGTTGTTTACTCTTGCTACTGAATGCAGTGGAAGTGGTAAACAATGAGCCTAAACCATGGCAAATCAATCAGGTGTTTCAAATTCTGCCAGATGTGTGACTAGCAGCACAGATAAGGAAATCTACAGCACCTTTGGGACTATGCAGATTTACACCTGCTGGGCATCCATCCCAAGATTTATCCTGACAATGTCCAGACACTGCAGATTTCAAACAAATCTTATAAATAATAAATAATAATAATAATAATAAATCATTTAACACTATTTAGATAGTGTCTAGATGCCCCAGTCATGAAACAGAGCCCCACTGTGTTTAGTGCTGTCACACAACAAGACAGTTTCTGTCCCAAAAGAACTTACCAACAATGTATAGCTTTGAATGATGTATCCAAAGATTTTATGGCAATGATAAATATTTCTTAAACATAAATTATGACTAAGACTACAAGAAATAAATCCCCAAAAGGACTGGATGACTCAGGGGGTTGGTAATGAACTGTCAATCACAGCACAGACTGGACATGCCCTCCCTTGGGTGGCGTATACGAAACCAAGTCATGTTCTCAGTTCAATTAAAGTGTCCAAATCACAAAAACCTAGCATCATAATTGATGAACTGGCTTAACAAAGAGGTTAAGGAATTAATACCTTTGGGAAAACAACTGCCCTCTTATGCTTTGGGAAGGGCTACCTCCAAGGCCAGGCTTGAGACACCACTAAATCTGTTTAATTAAGTGGACTGTGTCATAGAGCACGGAGCAGAACCAATGCTCTGTCATGATTCCAATATGCTGCTGCAGAAAATGCACCACAGTGTGTCATTTACACAGCCCTCGGGGTGAGAATGGGTTACAGGGGCAACTTAAACAACCGTTTCCCAGGCTGTCATTGTGTTTCGAGGAAACAGACAGCTTTATTCTCTGGTTCTGTTAATCTGGCTCCTTTTCAAGCACTAAATTCACTGTTTGAAAGTGGGAAAAATTAAATCCTGTAGAGGTCAATTATTGGTGTGAGTGGTAGAAACTGCCACTTTAAAAAAAAGCAACAGTGTTTAATTTTTTCTCAAAATCTAATACAATAAGAGCAGATAAAAACATCTCCCAAGTCTCAGGAGCAATGGATAATGAGTGCTATAGTCCAAGTAAAAAAAAAATCAGTTTAAAATAAAAATCCTTATTTACATCAAAGATATCCCGTCTTTAGGAAGTCAAGTCTCTGTCCAGACAGATCATCCTTTCCTGACCTTTAATATGGTATTTTGGTGTAATCTCCCTTGAAATTAGCTAGGAAAACTGTGGGAACAAAGTTGCATGGGAAGTCTTTGATACAGCTAGTGAAACACTGTTGTTTTGTGGCTAGACAGAGAAACCGATCCATATATATTCACATATTCTGAAGTAATGATAAATCAAGACTGAGGGCCAGACTCCTGAAGGGAGTGCTGCTTCCTGATCCTGAAATTGGTTATAATGTGTCCCTGGTGTAGCTCAGAACAGCCTAAGGGTTTCTCTAAATTACACTGGTTACTCCCAATGGATCAGGGATTGCTGGAAGCTCAGTGCACTCCAGCTGTGGCCTCTCCCTGCCCCAACACGCCTCCTACATTCGGGGATTTTAAGGGGAATTGGCACAGAAGTTACTTATGCCTACTCTACACCCATGTAGGAGAGGCTGCAGCTGATTTCCATTCGCTGGGCCATTTCTGCAGTACAAAGGTAGTGGAGAAAGGCTATGGCCCAGAGGGCTAAATTGTTCCTATAAGCATGAGTCCTCTGACTTGTGCCACATTCAAGGACCACTCTGTCCATGTAAAAGCAGCAAAGAGCCCTGTGGCACCTTATAGACTATCAGACATTTTGGAGCATGAGCTTTCGTGGGTAAATACCCACTTCGTTGGATGCATGTGAGCCCTATGTAGAGTCTGTCCATGTAGAGCCCTATGTAGAGTCTTCACCTACTCAGCTGGAACTTCATGGGGAATTGTGCCATATTCATGTACAATGACACCAGTAACTCAGCCATTGTGCCCCCAACCGTGAAGGCACAGTATGCATTTTTCCCTCCTGAGGGCAGATCACTACCCCAACCCTAAGTCTCAATTACTTTTGTTATAAGCACCGTGAAAGCAGTAGAAGAATCAGAGTGCCTTATCCTGGACTGTTGAAATCAATGGGTGCAGGGTCGAGCACACATAGTTGGAAAAAACCAGTTACATGCCCAGATATCGAGCCCCCTCGGCCCTGCAGTGCACTGTCTAGTGATCTGCCTAGTGCAATTTTACATGTCTCCAAGGATGCGGCTTCTATTCAGCATCAGGAAGATTTCCCTGAAAAATGAAAATTTCTTTCCTTCTCTTTCATGGTATTATAGCATAGGATGAATTCAGGAGGACATTATACATTTCAAGCGCAGTTCAAATTGTTCATGTTGCTCTGGTATGACAAAGAAATTATTATAGTATCTGCTACTGACTCGTGGATAGACTAATAATACTATTGAGTCAAATCCTCAGTTCCTTGCTCAGTTTCTAATCATCCAAAACTCCTACTGGACCAAATTCTGTCTTTTTGCACCTGCATAAGCTTAAAGCAACTTCATGCAATCAACAGTTAATTTCAATGTACACCAGCGTAAGTGAGAGCAGAATTTGGCCCACTGATTTCACTGGCAGTTTGACTGAGTAAGTACCATGGGATTTGTCTCAGTATATTTAATTGGATGTAAAACGCAACCTTTACCAGTAACAAGTGTTGTTGGAGTCACTTCAATAATGCTAATATGGGATGCAACTGAATGACTGAGAAGAACAAGTACATGACTCTCCCTGCGAGCCTCTTTGGTGGCCAGACTGCACTTAGAAGTTTTAATTTTGTGGCTTCATTGATACTGTGAACTAAGTCCTGCCCTCAGACATGCACTCACAACTCCCACTGAATTAATGCATCTCCTGTTTATCTCTCAGTGCTACAACCAACCCTTTTATTCACAGACTCCTCTGACAGCTCAGTGATTGTAACATGATTCATCCTTTCCTCCTTGTTCTCTTCCCTTGACTAGACACCAGCAAACACAACAGAACTTGAGACAAGAGAAAGAGGCCCCTCGTAATGAAAGATTCAAACACATCTTACCAAAAACAAAGGAGGGCACTGGCTAATGTATGAAGCTGGTTCTTCACTGCCCTAATTGACATATGTAAATAAAAGGGAGAGAAAGGCATACATTCAGCTCTGGCGTAAGCAGGTGCAACTCCTCTGGCCTCAGTGACGTCACACTTACTTAGTGCTGAATTTGGCCCAAGGATAGGGTCCTGATCCAAAGCCCACTGAAGTCAAAAGCAGTCTTTTCACTGACTTAAACTGGCTGTGGGATACAGCCAAAATGACCAATTGTGGGAGAACTCCTATTAGTCAGACATCAATATAAAATCATCTCTGTCTCCAGGTTTCTCTTCAAGAGGCATTTACATTGCATTTCTTACATAGTATCTCCCAGAAGAGAAAACAGCCACATAAATGACAAGTGATTACAAATGAGTAATCCTTTCACAACCTTCCCTACTTTCGATGCCTCGTGTATTGGACAAAAGCGTAAACTTTCTATGGTGGTTTCACTTTATAGGGGAAAAGCGGACTGGCGTAGCTGGGGAATGTGTAAACCCACGTGTGACAAATATAGAGGCTTATTAAGAATGACACTAGACCACATGACGGGCAGTTACAACACTTGGATTCTCTTCTACTCTTCACTGATTCATCTGAGGTCACACAGTCAATCACTTAAACTCCCTGTTCTTCAGACAGTGCAGACAGTCCCTGTCCCAACCAGCTTACAAACAAGTACACAATTCATATATACACACAATGGGGAGCAAAGGGGGAGGATTAAAGACAGGGTGATGTCATCAGAGTGCTGGGCAAAGCTGAAGAGAGGAGAGAGAGTGTGAGTGTGTGTGTGTGCACGCGCGAGCCCACGCATAAGGTTGATAGGAGCAATATGAGTATTAGGGAGGTCAAAGAGGAAGACGTTAGGAACATAGATGTTTCCATCTTTTCAAATAAAAGTCATGGGTCAAATTCTGCCCTCTGTCTCATCCACGTACCCGAGTTGACTTTAATACAGCAGGCAAAATTTGGTCACAGTCTACAAACAACATGAAAAAAATATATGTGGGTCTACTATTTTATTACTTGCTAAGCTATGCCAAGGTTTCATTGAGGCACATATAGTTCAGTGTAAACTTCTCTTAGCATGTCTACAGCAAAGCAACAGATCCTTGCTCCTTTTCACTGTTTGACTAGGGTCACTCATCCTAACAGTCCATTGCCACTCCGCAGGCAATGGCACATAACAGACAACTGAATGACTGAATACTGTAGGTCATCCACAAAATTAGATCAAAGAGTCCCTGTAGTCTATTGAAATGCAATTGCTTCCAAATCACATTGTGGTGTTCCAGGCTTGAAAGAATGGGTCACTGCAGTTTTATTGTAGGGAAGCTACTGCTAATGAAAGGAACAATGGAAAGATTAGTGCTACCAACCATATAGAAGGAACACCACTTTCGGTTTAATTGCAGTGAACAAAGCAAATAGGAAAGAAGGGCAACCAAGTGACAAAAGCAGTTGGTGCAAAGAGGATATAGAGGCTATTCACGAGGTAGCCTTGATCACAGCACAGCGTCCAGACTTAACGTATGATTACTGAATTTGGATCGCACTCAAAGATTTTGGTGTTTTCGTTACAGACAGATGATGGCATATTTCTAAGTCAAGCACCCCAGTAAACTCAGGAACTGAGAATTTTGTTGATTATTTTTACTATTCATTTGTTGTGTAGAAGTTATTATATGGTTGAGGGAAAAAACATATGACTGTAGTTTTTATAACATATTAGGAGTAGGTTATGAGTGAAGATGAATTACAATTGTCAGTTTAAAACATCTATTATTAGGGCAAATCTAGTGAACCTTGTAATTCAGAAAAATAATGGACAGGACTGGAGACAGCCTGGTACTGGAAAGCACCTCATGCTCTGCCGAAATAAATCAATTCAATCACAATATTCACTCCCTTCTGTTCAAATTCTGGGTCTCTCCTAAGCAAAGACTGCCAGTCATGACACTTTGTACAGCCAGACAGTGGTATAAGACCAAAGGTCTATTTCAGACTAAGTTAAGATTGCTAAATTCAGTTTCCCTGTGATTTAAGGCAGACCTTGAACCCTGGTTCTCCAGACAAGAATCAACACATTGCAACATTATTCCACATAGTTCTAATAACGCATTTGTTAAATACAAAGCCTACCCAATGTAACAATGTAATAACAAAATGTAATAACTGTCAGCGATATGGTATCTACCTCAGAGGAACCACAAACATGATGGGACGTGAAAATGGTTTACAAACAAACAGGGAAGAATCCTGTGGCACCTTATAGACTAACAGACGTTTTGGACCATGAGCTTTCATGGGTGAATACCCACTTCGTCGGATGCATGTCTAACACTGCTACCCCTCTGATACTAAACAAACAGGGGTGGCTCTAGACATTGCCTGCGGAAGGTCCACTGGAGCTGCGGCGCCAGCGGACCCTCCACAGGCACGCCTGCAGGAGGTCCACCGGAGCCGCCTGCCGCCCTCCTGGCAACTGGCAGAGCGCCCCCCACGGCATGCTGCCCCAAGCACGCGCTTGGCGTCCTGGGGCCTCGAGCCACCCAAGCAAACAAATACAAAGAAAGTTGGTGATCACAGAAATGAAGTCACTCTAATAGAACAAAAACAATACCTCAGTTGTTGATAGCATCAGCATTACAAACATAACAAAAACACAAAGAAAACTTCATTCCAACTCCCAGCACCTGCAGCAAAAGCCCCTGTCCCAATGGCTTGGATGACATAGAGGATGCTAACTTCTTTTAGTAGCTATTACTAACAAAGAAAAAGCAACATGGCATTCAAAGTATAATCCAGCCCATTTCAAGCAGCACTCAACAACATCCTACAGCTCTTCCTTATGGACCAACCATTTCCAGGGAGCTGAATATGAAAGCGCAAAAAGTATTTATTTAAAATGAAACTGTATTTATTTTCAAGGTAAATGAATGTTTTCAGTGCATCTTTCTTCTGTCTTGTCATACAGTAATGACTGTCATATATCCAAGTATCCTTGCAATGAAGGAATTGGAGATTCACTCAACACCTCATCTAGACTTCAGAACTTAACTGACCTCATAAGCCATGTATCTCCTCATATACTCTAATGCCATGAATCCTATTGCTTCAATCCAACTATTTACCATACACACCAGTCATTTTTTCTAGGAGGATTGCATGGAAAGCAAGACCTTTATCCTAGGACACAACAAGAGCTATTTAACTCTGTTTATGTTCTTTTGCATTATATCAATGAAGACTTCCTTAGCGGTAAAACAATGTAGAATGTAGTCTAAAAAAAAGTAAGATTTTTTTCATCATTTTGGAAAACACAGTGGTAACCAGCAAATACTGCAAGCAAAATACATACACTAAGAACAGGGTTCACCGATTAAGACTGTTTAATCAATGAAGGCTAAAACTTTCAAAAGAAGTATAAGGGAGCTAAGCACCAAACTCCTACTGGATTTCAATGAGAGTTGGGTGCCAGATTTTCCCCTCAAGCACCTGACAATCCTAGACATAATATTTATTTTTTCTCATAATTTTATGACCTGATCTTGCAAATTTTACTGCATAAGGAGTCCAAAGACAGAAGCAAGAATACGGACTACTCACAAACAAGAAAGGCATTTACCTTATCAAAGCAATTAAACACTATATGTAGCTATCGTGCATGCTCTGAGAATGGATGAAAATTCTCCTGGATTTATTACACACATCTGCCATCAAACCGTTTTTTTCTTAAAAACTGTGACCCCCAAAAAAACACCAGTAGTGTGACAAAGACAGAGTTTATCATCTATCATTAAAGCTCTCTTGTTAAACATGATGATGCTAGTTCAGCTAATGATGTCAGGAAAATCTGCAAAATGGTCCATGGCATGAAAAATATCCTGTATGTTTCAGGAATCTGATAACTTAATGAAAATTGGTATTTTCTGCATATGAAAATCTAATGTTAAATTTGCTTTAACGAAACACTTACCAAGCCTACACATGTAGATATTGCTACTGAAGAGGTGTTATCATTCCTTATAAATCCCTGATAGAAACACCGCTCAACTTCACGTTCCTGAGAATCTGTGACTCCATCTTTCCCAAGTACCTGAACAATAAAGTTGTTGCTAAATATGGTAGAAGGTTTAAGTTCTAAGTGCAGTTCCTGTCCAAATGCTGAAAATTTGTAGTGCAAGGAACTCTTTGAACTTTGAGTTGATCTCTTTTTCCTAATGCTGTGCAAAACATCATGTGAGATGTACGATCCACTGGAATCCACTTCAACAGGTGTCACAAATATGTAATCTGTAATGGCAAAATGTTGACCATCAGCCTTTGTACTCAATGAATAAAGCGCACGTCATTTTTTAACATAGCGCTAATTTATGCAGCAGATTTTCACTGTGGCATGAAGTTTCCTCCTTTAGGGCATGGCACCAAGGATCCAAAGGCTACATGTATCTAACACATGCATAAATTCATCGAAAGCAACTCCAAGCTGTTCCGTATAGGTCACACAGACTCTAATACAGTGTTTCTTTCCTTTCTGCCCCGCTGAGAGGGACAGACTATCATAGCTGTGAACTTTCCCACAGTCACTCTTGTGAAGACATTTGTCATCACCAGCAATGGTGGGGCAAAGATTGTCCCCATCCCCCTATATTAATTGCTGTCACATGGGAAGAGTGGGTTTTTGTATGTAGTTGTTATTTTTTTCCAAGAGTGTAGCAAATAGCCTTGGTGTTGGCTTAACAGATGTTGTAGAATTGTTCCATTTGTTAAGCTGGATTAAAGGATTAATTATTAATTCCTTGACAGAGTCAGACCTCATCTCTTTGTAGTGTCTTGATTAGACTAGGTTTCAAATGGTAACTGACCTTCAGCAGAAAGAGATTACATGCTACCTCATAATGTTTATTCAGTCATTGCTAGCTGAATGTCACAGTGTCTTTGTTTGTCAGTTGTTTTGGCTAAATTATGTGAAAGAAATTCTGTGCATATTTGGGAGAAGAAAAATACAATCAACTCAAAATATCTGGAGAAGAGAAGAATATAGAGCCTGATTCAGTGAGGTGTTTAAGCATGTGCCTAACTTTAAACACACGAGTAGTCCCACTGATCTACTCACAGGGTGATGACTACTTACATCCTTGAAATGAGGTACATACTTAAGTTCTTTGCTGAATCAGGACCGCAGGTACTCCTGCAAGTGACAGCATGGTTTACATTAAAACACTATATTAAGTAGCCTACTTCCTAGCACTGCTTACCTTTTGATGTGTATCTTGGTCAGAATGCCTAAAGCTATCCATGTCTTTGATCATAAAACATTTTTTTTCTTAAAATGAAATACATCCTTATAAAGAACAATATTATGTTCTTATATAGTAGCTGATGTTGCATACTATTAATCTCCTTGCCTTGAACTGATTTTATTGGGTGCATATTACACTGAAAAGGTAGCCAGTGATAAGTTTCTTTTTGCTCTAGACAGTGGAAACAATATATCAAGGGCTTTCACTTTCCTTAAGTGGTGTTAATCAATGGCAGAAGCTCAGGATACTAAGCAGGCTGGTAGCCAAAAATGCAAGCAGCTGGTGGAAGAAGGGAATCCCCCAGCAGACATGAGTTGCAGCAGTATTTTCCCTTCCTGAAACCTGTGCGCATTGCACTGTACTTATCACTCTCAACAAGTGCAAATATACAGAGAGAGAGATTGCAAGCTTCCAAAAGGTAACAACATCAAAACACTATTTTTTTGCCACCTGGGAACAACAAAACAACAAAATAATCCTGTTTATAGAAGTTTTTTTTTTTCCCCCTTCCCGGATTCCAATCCCTTGTCTTGGGTTGCATGGCTTATTTCCCCCTGGTTTTCTATTTTTTTTTCCATAATTGAATGGCAATTTTGTTTGCCATTTTTTTAATTTTCCTGGCATTTAAAAATAGTCTCTTATTATTATTAATTTTTCAGCGTGTGCCCTATTTATTTTGCCCATGGCCCAGAGATACTAAATCTGCACGTAGGCTCACAGCAGCATACCTGGGTTCAGTTTATATTCATTGAAAAGAAGGACCAGCATTGGTGGGTTAGGCTGGATGTTCCGTTTCACAAAGAAGCTTGCATGCACTTTTAAAATACTGTATAGATATAGATATATACACAAACCATGATTCAGTCCATTGAGGCTGCTGCTGCTGCTGTCACTGGTTAAAGCTGCTGCAAAAGACACGCAGCAGAGGCAGCACAACTGAAGAGTCTGCAAGAGAGAAAAAAAGAGAAAAGGAGGTATTGGACGAGAGTCACTGGACAAGGGAGAAGGAGGGAGAAGGCACCAGACACGGCATGTACGCACTCCAGGCGACTGCAAAAGAAAGGGCTCTCGACCTGCCTTTGCAATGCCTCCAAGCCACAGGAGGGTCAGGAATTGCATGGAGCTGCTGTTGAGAACCGCCACAGGTAACGTCCACACGAAGAGCAGGAGCCAGTCCATGATCCTCCGGGCACCTCGCATGTTACCTGCTCCCACAGACACCCAGCAGGAGCGGCCGGGTCACCCGCATGGTCCCATGGGCTCTCAGCCCCGCATCGCTTACCGCGGAGCCACCGCCTCGCCCGCAGCGTGCCCCGGGGCGGAGGCTCCCATGGACAGGCGCGCAGGTAGCCGCGGCCGGCGCGCAGGGTTTAAATTGCTGCAGACAAATGACAGCCCCGGCTCCGGCTCCCCAGCTCCGGCAGCCCCCCACCCGCCGGGCCGGGGAGGGGGAGCGCGGGTGCGGACCAATCGGGAGGCAGCAGCGGCTGAGCGAGCCTCCCTTCCCGGCTGCGGGAGCCGCGTGTGCTCCGAGCTGCAGGGGTAAGGGGGCAGGGGGCGGGGCGTTTCCCCGGACACCTGGTTCCGCTGGAGTCTGGCAGTGACCTGCTAGCTGACCCTTTGGGCAACTCACTGAGGGGTGGAAAATTTAGTTCTGGCATAAGCAGAACTGCCCTACCCCCATTGATTTTCAGTGGGGGGGGGTGCTAGCCTGGATCCTTACCCGTGCCATGCCAGCTTACTCCACTATACCCCCACCAAACCCACCCTGAGAGCCTCAGGAAGAGCAGTCTACACAAGTGCAAGCCACAATTGTCCCTACACCCAGTTCAAATCCCAGACTGTCTTTTGTTTCTGTATTTGTACAGCACCTAGCACAATGTGGGTATGTGACTGGGGCTAGGAGGGGCTAGGGTAATACAACCTTCTCGGCCTTATTGTTAGTTATGATTTGTAACTGAGCTATTCCTTATCAGCATTAGCACAAATATTTCTAATTATTTCCAAATTAAAAAAAGCCAGAGGAGGGGGGAAATCACTGAGCTGGTATTGTGCACAAGCACAGGGTTAACCTGGCTGGTTTAGGACAAAGAGCACAGTAATAACAATCCAGCTTTCTGCAGTCTCATTCATTTGGAGAGCAAATACCCTTATTTTTCATTCATTTGATTATGTGGCAGGGGGGATGAGAAATATAGCCACAACAGGAGTATTGAAGGAGAGCACTGTAATGTTAAATGCTGCTTTCCATAAAGAAGCTGTCTTCCCTAGTTGATACAACACTAGTTTATGATGTGTTTGGCTGCACTTTAAGAAGCATCTCTCATCTCATGACCTTCCTTTTGTGCTGGATGGTTTTCCACTGTGTATCTCACTGGGACATCCAAAATCTCACTCAAGCCCTGTTCAAAGATCACATTCTGAGAATAAACAGTTGGTAGTTTGTGCCAAACCTAGACGAGCAGCTGCTCAGGTTGGCACACAGGCTAGGGAGCAGCATGGAATCTGAGGTGAGTGTTGGCAGTACCGCCAATACATAGTAAGGAAAAAACTCACATCTGAGAAGACATGCCTTTTATCTACCTCTTCCCCGGAGCATTCTTTGTAATTGGTTGAGGGCAGGAGGTTGTACACACAGACCAGGGGGATATCCCTAACTCTTTCCTGTCTATAAACATTACATAACGCCCCAGCCAGGGAATGTAATTTCCCCTTCACCTCTCTATATTTCCCAGTGGTTTGCATTATCACCTTGCTAAATATATTACCACACAGTCTTTTCTTCTGACTGAATCTTCAAGATCTTTCTGTGATTCCTGTTGGGAACATTCAAAAGAAATCATTGGATGCAAGTTTTCCATGGCCCCAATTCAGAAATTCACTTAAAAAACATGCTTAAGTGCCTTGCAGAATTGGGGCCTATAGAAGAAGATATACGTTTGTCCAGTTATGTACAACTGTCCATTTACCTACTGTGTCTTCTGGCTGTACAGGTGTGTTTGATTGTTTTCAGTAGGTTGTGCTGCTGTGAATTTCATTCATTTTATTTAAAGAGTTAAATACAATTCTTGCAGCAGGCAGGGGAATTGATAAAAACCTATAACCACTAGTGCTAGGTGCAAGATCTTTGCCCCATTGAAGTTTTACCATTTATATAAATGGTGACAAGATTTCACCTTGGGGATTTAGCACATTCCGTTTGTAATAGTAATGAAAGAAGAGAACTGATTCAATCCTTGTGTGACTGTATGTACAATTTTCCCAAATAGTAGGAATTAGGGCAAACGGAATTACCATATAATAAGGTAGAAAAGAAAAACTTCACACTGTGACTCAAGGTAGCAAAATGATGCACCTTGCTCAACCTACATCTTTCTGGGATCATGAAATTAAGGACGCATACCAGTTTCATTTTGAAAGGGACTGCCCAATGCACAGGAATCACACACTACTGCAGGTTGAGAACATGCTGCGTTATTGAACTACAAACATCCACTAACTAAACAGGAAGCTCAAATAAGGGAAAGGTGGAGCATGTCTCCAACATGTAATACACTGCGTAACTCAGTTAACCCTTTGATGATCACTTCACTACACTTTTGCACTATTCAGTAATTTTCAACTCATATCGTCAACCCATATCCTCCCCATACCTGAATTATGTGCAATGCACTCTGATATAATCAGTTATTGAACTTGTTTAGGCAGCTGGTGTGCTGTTACCACTACTTTTCGTGCTGCCTGGTTTTGTCTCGTTATTACCTTGCTTTCCTCCTGACTATTTGTTCTCTTCACCTGTTGTCTCTTGTCTCTTATTTAGTTTGTAAGTGCTTTTGGGGCTGGAACTACTTTTTGTTGCCTGTGTGTACAATGACCTCTAGGCACTACAACAATACAAATAACAATATCCTCCTTGGGCCATGCTTAATTTGTGCCAGGGCTGTCCAGGGCTGAGCCCCAGCACCTCTAGGCTTACTGCATCAGTTATGAATGTAAAAAATTGCTTGAGCTCCTGTACCTCTTTCATTACAAATTAAATGCTGTCCTCGGGGGGAAATTTTGTCACAAGGATACAGCCCATAATGAAGAGTATTGTTGGAACATACCATGGTTCAGGGGATCACAATTCTTCCTGGTTCTCGGGAGCAGTACTTTACTGATGGCCTATGCCAGCTGTCAGTGACTACTGCACTCCCATGTCAGCTGCTCTGGCCAACAACTTGTGGAGGTAGAGCCAAGCTTCCACCACGCCCCATGGGCTCTCCATCTATTTGCTTTGGGCACGTGCAAGAGGTGCCTACCTACATGTACTAGCTAGAGGTAGGCAGATAATGGATTTTCCATCCCACAAAAAAAATATATCACATTTGGGGGAAAACAGTTGTCCCAGATTAAAAGCTGAAATGAAAAAAAAAGGCGCAAAAAAGTTAAAAGAAATAATTTTGTGTAAATCAAAACATTTCATTTCAATAAATGTGAAATGTTTCATGTTGACCCTTTTTACTTTTTAATTTATATGTGTGTATATATATATACATATATATATATATAGTGTGTATACACACTAATATAAAATATAGTAAACTTTACCATGAAAAGTCACTTAAAAAAATTACAAACTTTTGATTCTGAAAATGTCAAAACAGGTTATTTTGACATTCAAAAAGTACATTTTTTCTAAATGCAATTTCATCCGAATCAGTGCAATTTCATGAAAAATTTTGGTTTTGTCAAAATGGAATTTTCCCACAGAAAACTGTTTTGATGAAATTTTTTCAACTTGCTCTTCTGTCTATTCTTGCGCACCCACACCCAATACCTTGGGTAGCCAATGCAGAGATATAAGGGGATTCTTACTCATAAATATTTTCTTATGTACAAAGGTAGTTCAAGTCACCATCTAGTCCATTGAACTGGTTGGTTGGTTGGTTTTAAATGATTGGTTCTTTTTTCCTCATTTTTAAATATTCCCTTTTCTTGACTTTTTTGTTATTTAACACTTCCCCTAAGAATCCATGAATGCTAGCAGTCGGGTAATGATAACGGGCTGCAAACACATTCAGAACTCACATTAACCAGAAAAGGACTGACAATCATGCAGAACAAATATGCCCTGACTATAAGTGCCATTATGTTTGCTTTGGCTTCTTTGTTAGAGCAAATTCTTTATCATACAACACATTTGTTGCCACTGAGTGGAGCTGAGTGATAATTCATAGCATCACATTATTTTACAGTCTTAGCCTCTTCCTCTTTCAGCAGTTTATCTAGGAGTTTGATTTTTTTTTCATATGTGTATTTGTTGTTCAGAATCTGTCTGGATTACTCTTACCATTAACTTTTGTTCTTGTTTGTGATTAGT
This sequence comes from Gopherus evgoodei, assembly GCF_007399415.2. NCBI lineage: Eukaryota > Metazoa > Chordata > Testudines > Testudinidae > Gopherus > Gopherus evgoodei. The sequence goes on from NC_044333.1 coordinate 30,818,075, forward strand.
TAGATGTGTTGAAATTTGAAAATGGGGCAGTGATGGCTACTTTTGATTGAACACATAAGTCACATAGTATTGTTTCTGTTTCCTGAATGGAAGACTCTAACTATTAGCATCAGAGGAAAGACTGGCATTTGCTAATTCAGCATTTGTTTTCTGCAAATTTTACTTACAATCAGCTGTTTCCGTGATAATTCCCTACTAGGAAAAACATTGGCTGGAATATTCCTGGTAGTCAAACACAACCAGGGCATGAGCAATGAGAAAGCAAGTGGGCTTTGTATTCAAAGGGGCAATATACTGGGTGAACTTTTTGAGGTGCTCTCCCAGCTGTTTCTCTAAGAGCTCTTTGAGCTTGATGCTTCAGGGCTTCCTGCATTTCATGAAGTGCTAAGCACTCTTTGGGTCCAGACTTTGCAGAATCAAGCCCTTTGCACAGAGCAACATGCTATTCAAGACCCTCCTAAACATCCTGGAAAGTGAAGACTTTGAAAAGTATTCTCTTTATAATCAATTCATAGATTAATAGATTTTAAGGCCAGAAGGGACCATTCTAATAATCTGGTCTGACCTCCAGCATAACACAAGACAGAGAATATCACCCAGGAGTGCGGGGAGGAGACCTGACCCTGGGAACTTTTATGAGGGGAAAAGCGTGTGATATAGAGTGTGCAAACCGCACACTGGCCAGGGAAGGGTTAATGAGATGCTCTGGGCTCAATTAGCCCCATCCTGCTTCCTCTGCAAAGAGCTGTCAGGCTTGGAGGGGGCATTAAAAGAAGAAAGCCAGCTCAGTTGAGAGGAGGCTGTGAGGGAGAGCAGATTTCTTGTTCTAGCTCTCTGAAAGAAGGCCTGGCTGGGGCCAGGACCCAACCAAATACTGCTAGATCAAGGGTCTCAACCTTTTTCATTTTTTCTGCAAATCAAAGCCAGGGCCAGCGTTACGGGGTAGCAAGCAGAGCAATTGCCCTGGGTCCCATGCCACAGGGGGCCCCGTGAAGCTAAGCTGCTCAGGCTTCGGCTTCAGCACTGGTTGGTGGACCTTGGGGCCCTGGGCTTCAGCCCCACGTGGTTGGGCTTTAGCTTTCTGTCCTGGGCCCCAGCAAGTCTAATGTCAGCCCTGCTTGGCAGATCCCATTAAACCTGTTCGCAGCCCTCCAGATAGCCCCGGACCCTTGACTGAGAATCACTATGCACTGCTAGATGTCAGAACCTCCCTGAGGGAAGGTGGGATTATTGTATTTATTCTGTTACCTAAGACTATTGTGTTCCTTTTTTGACCTGGGGTATTTTTTCTACCTGAGACCTGCTGCTGGTCTGAATGGGATTACTGCAGTCAATGCTCTTCCTCCCACCTCGCCCCACCCCAGCAGGGATGACCACCCTCAATAAACCTCTGCTGGGCTGCCTCCGGAGTCTTTGTAGTGGTATGTCACAAACTCCAAAGAGACACAGTCACTGTCACAGACACTACAGCTAATCACAATCCTTTGCCCTTCTGTAGCACCCTTCATCCAAGAATCTCAAGCAAATTGTGAATTTTATGTAGTTTATTCACACAAGACTTCTGCAAGGCAGGTAAATATTATTCGACTCCAGCAACAGATGAGTAAGATGAGGTGCACAGAGGTGAAAGGAAAGCTATAGAGTGATGTAACGCTAGTGCCAGGAATACAGTCAGTGTTACCTAAGGCCATTTCATACTACACTTTAAAGGCAGGAGACCAGATGCGCAATGGATATAAATCAATGTAGCTCCATTGTTGTACTGATTTATACCCACTGAGGATCTGGCCTAGGGCATCTTCCATTGGGGAATGTCCCCAGAATAAGGGGGTTCGCCACCAGCAGAGAGACAAAGATGCTGGCTTACGTCTCAGCCCCAGACAAAGAGGGCACACACTAGATATGAAGGGGGTGTGGCTGGAGCTTGCAGCATTTGGCTATTCTTGGCTCCCATGGTCTTTAGTGGGTATGTCTACACTGCAATTAGATGCCTGCCGCTGGCTTGTGTCAGCTGGCTTGGGTTGTGGGGCTGTTTAATTGCGGTGCAGACGTTCTGGCTCGGGTTGCAACCCAAGCCCTGGGACCCCCCCACCTCACAAGGTCCCAGAGCCTGGGCTCCAGCCCAAGCCCAGACATCTACACTGCAATTAAACAGCCCCGCAGTCAGAGCCCTACGAGCCTGAGTCAGCTGGCACAGGCCAGCCACAGATTTTTAACTGCAGTGTAGACATATCCCCAGAGGCTTTGGACACCTCTAGCCAAGGTCAGATTAACACTAAAGTTGCTCTAACTTCCACCAGACAAGCTCAAATGATCCCCAGATGATCCTAAAGTACAGAAGCTGCAGAAGACCCCCTCCTCTATCCTTGGTTCCACTGCCCTTTGTTAAGAGCACATCCACTTCTAGTCTGTATTCCCACCCTGAATTTTAAAAGAGAGGTACTCCTTAGTGAGAGCAATGCTTTTTTCAGTTTGTTTGTTTACTTCCATGGAATCTGAATCTATCTATGAAAGTCTTGAGAAAGGGAAAAGATAGCCTGGTATATTGACAAAAGCACAAAGAAAGCATATTTCAAGAGTCCTTGCCATTGTGCCATTTATAACATGAGCCACTATATTAATGTTGGTTTTGCATTATGGCTAATTGCATTCTTTAGTGACATATGGCACGGGCTACACTATGCCACTGGCTATTCTGTTTACAGATAACTATATTTCAGCTGACACAGAAACCAGATAAGTAACAAAAACATCTACTGGTTGAATTAATATGGTTCCTCTATTAATTTATGAGTCTGATGGGCTAAGAAGATTCCTAGAATAAAATTCCACCATTTCCCCAGTCTCTGAATTAAATTCTACGCTCTGTCTCAGAAATGTCATATTAGATGTGAATCTATTTCTTCTAATGAGCTCTAAACCCACAAATCTAGGTTTGCATCCTATGAATCCTGACAAAATTCAAGCAGCAAAGAATAATCTCTGTGGAATAGGTTTTCACCACCATTTACTGTAGTAGTCTCTGTAAATAAACCCCTAAATTAATTTTGCATATTTTTTTAATCATGGCGACCGGAAAAGGGACTTGATTCCACATTCCCACTGCACCCCAGACTCCCAGTGGAATCAAAGAGATTGTGTTTATATTTTTCCTTCATCTAACTAACACGTAGCACTCAGCTGTTACTGTCCAGAATAAAAGCTTTTGATTACAAATATTAAAAGCAATTTTCTGCTTCCATGAATTTCACTGTATTGCACAGCATGTCCATCCTAATTTGATTAGTTCTACACATTTATTTGTGCTTGTTGGATATCCCACGTTCTGGCATTGAGAGAAAAGTTCCAGTCATCCTGCTGATATGTTAGTATTGTACTTGCTGTGGCCTGCTACACAGGAGATCTGAGCTCAGGACCAGAACTAAAAGACTGTACCTCGAGATACTTGTGGCTGATAAACAGAATCTTCACAAAGCAATCGTCTGGAGTTTTCTTTCAGTGATTGCTGAAGGCTAATGCTTAGATTTTAGAAGAGATTAATTGACTTGCATTTCCAGTGTCACCACCTCTTTTTTTTTTTTTTAAAGGGGGAATTCCAAACCAAGGAAGCAAAAAAGACAACCTAGAAAGTGGGCAAATACCATTCATTTGGACTGGTGCCAAATATCACAAGTTGCTGCTGTAGCATACTGACACATCCCATAGACAGAAAAGGCACAGAGGAAAGCTACGCTTCAATACACGTGGGCTCTGTCATACACGCAGACAAAAATTAAACAAAAATGTCCATCACTAATAGGAGGAAAATAAAAGCTGTCATTGTGGGTGGTCCATGGTAAGGCTTTGCAAGTAGTACATTTTAGCAGAGTTTTCTTGGAAGCTTGCCAAGTGTAATTAAAGAACAGGTACCTCCAAACTCACAGAACTCTAATAAAAACAATTATATGGTTTATAGTGTCGTGCACATGCCAAATTCCGTATTTATACAATGGATCGAAATGGCACAGGAGAAACCATGCGGTCCAGCAGGTTCAAAGATCCACTTTGAAAACACCTTACCTAAATACTGATTTGCACCATATGCTGAAGGCTCTTCAGCCTCAGGAGTTACAAATATACAGCTCAAACATTGCAATTTACTTATAAGACACTGGTATAATTTCCAAAAATGCTTCAGCATAACATGGCTAGAAAGAAGGCACAATGTCTCAGTTACGTTCACCCACTATCTACACTAGCATAAACCCTGGACAAAGACACCCCAGACAGAAAACCCCAGGGGATCTTTCTGAATGTATGAGGCCAGCCCAGTCCCCAAAATGGGTGGTACTAGGCAGGAAGGGGGCATGGCTATCCTCCCTGAGTAGCCCATATACAATACTTGCTTCCTACAAACAGAAGCCCAAAGTGTTTAGTCTCCCACCCACTTCTGCCAGTCTTTTTGTTGCTTCTTGCTCATGGCTGAGCTGTTATCTTGCTATTCAATTTCATTTCCAGATTGGAAAGTCCACTTTTGCTACCTGATCTGTCTAAAGTTTATACAATCCTGCTCCATTTGTAGCAAAGAATCCTGTGGCACCTTATAGACTCAAAACATCTGTTAGTCTATAAGGTGCCACAGGATTCTTTGCTGCTTTTACAGATCCAGACTAACATGGCTACCCCTCTGATACTTGCTCCATTTGTAACAGCCATGTAGTCTAGTGCCTAGTATCACTCAATACTGGAGGTCTAGAATCATACCGGAATGTCTGATGTGCTGTCTTGCAGGGAATCTGCTTGTATCTATTGAGTACCAGTGTGGGTGTCTTAATTCTAGGATGAAAAGTTCAGTGCCCTGGGACGGCATGATTTTCGGGAGCACTGAAAATCTGCAGCGCCATTTGGATTAGTCTCCAAACATTTTAACATGTGTTTTTTCTTCTATTTGTTACTAATTTCACGGGCTGGGCAAAGAAGAAAATTCGCTTTTCTCTCTCCTCTGACTTTCATCATTTGCAGTTAATGCTTCTCTGGCTGGCTCCTGAGATTCTTCTATTAAAAATTTCCCTCTCTTTCACATCAATGAATATTTGTTACTTCCAGATTTCTCACTGGGAACCTTGATTGCAAAGAAGTTCATGAGTCTATTCAGGCCAACCCAGATACATGTTAGTGGCTGTAACCACAAATAATCTGTAATATCCCTTTTCAGTTAAGTAGCAGTCTGTTTCTTATAGGAATGTGATTCCTCCTCTGCTGCCTTGATGTGTGCTTAGTATGTCCTTTTTGGAAGACAATTTCGACTGCACTCTCCATTCCTCATTCCCATCCCTCTTCTCTTTCAGAAGAGTTCTGGCTAACTAAGGATTGTGAGTCAAATCCAGATCTCCCAGTAATTGTACAGGGAAGTTCCACAAGGGGCAGGGCAATGAATCATGACACAGAGCTGTTCTCCAGTTGCTACTGTATCCCAAGAGTTACAACAGCTTACATGGATTCTAGGCCTCTACTACATGGAGAGGGAGTTTTTTTCTGGTGCAACTGCACAGATGTTGCATTGGTCATATGCCAAAAGAGTCAAACTCTTCCACTACTATGATGGAGAGGAACTTGCATTGGACATTGGAAAGGCAGAGATGTTTTGAATTGAAGACTGATTGTCATTTCCACTACTGCACCTTTGCCCCACTACACACTCACTTTAGGGCCCAACTATAAATGAAAATCAGCCTTTATATGTTTAGTTTGGTTCTTTTCCACCAAAATAATAATAATGCTATATGACCTTACATTAACTCAGGCTCATTTTTAATTTCTGTGAGAGAGGAGAGTTTCTTGCCAAAGTTTGTTTTGCTGTGGATGTTATTATTAGTAGTAGTATTAATTATTAATATTTTATTTGCATTACTGTAGTATCTAGGAGTCCAACTCAAGGACCAGAACCTGACTGGCCTAGTTGCTTTAGAAACACTGAACAAAAGATGGCCCCTGCCCCCAAAGAGCTTCTAATTCACCACAGCATTTCTTTAAATTCCTAATTTGCAAACAAAACTATCACCTGACAGTGCAGTGCTGATTTCCAAAATGATTTTTTTGGGGCATGTTGATGACTGGAGCCGTTATTTTATCAGCCCAGTGTTGCAATGGCAGTGTTTAGTAATATCTTAGTGCATGGGCATTCGATGGTGAACGTTTATTTCAACAAGCCTCAGATTTTAATATTCATAAGAAGCAGAGGGTAGAAGAATAAGAAATAAAATTAGTTTCCACTATTAAGAGCCCAGTCCTACAACACTAACATTAACTGCAGCTCTCCAAATGAGTTCAATGGAAGCAGCATAGGGATAGTTCAGGACCTTACATGTTAAGATAAGTGTTCCATTCAGCACTTATCTTTTAAAAGTGCTTGAGGGAATTAGGCACAAATGGGTTCCTTTAGGCTCCTTTGAAAACCCCAGCCTCACAGCATGAGATCCTAACTGTGCAAATACTTATGCACATGGTTAAATTTAAGCACATGCATAAAATGTTTGCTGGGTTGGGAGTCTTAATAGCCTAATCCTGCTCCTCTCCTTTGCAAAACATGCAAAGTCCAAAAAGCAGTGGAACTACTCCTGTTCTGCTCTGTTGATGAATTGTGTTCAAGCCTAATATTAATAGAAGTGATTTCATTACCTTTTCAATCATTTTATTTTTAACAAAGACAGGATTAAAACTAAGCTAAAAATCTTTCTCTGTAGCATTAACAATGCCAGCATTGCAGCATTGTGGAAAATTCTGAAAACCAGAAATTGAAACTGACTAGATACAAACATGAAACTGTCTAGCCTAATTTCATTGTCCAAAGGGGACTGAAATGCAACAAAGAGCACAAATGTAAAATGTGAATTAGATTGTAAAAATGTTTTTCCTTTTAATATTCTATGGCAATATAAGTAACAAAATTAGCGATACTTGTTTCTAAACAATCTTACTTTTTTAACATCAATGTTCATTTAGTTATATTTTTTCCCCTGGAACTGCACTTCTTTTGCAATCCCTCAGTGATAAGTGTATCAGGCATAATGAGTTACAAATACTGTAATCATGTGTAAACAATACCATTCCCAGCTACACTACAAGCTGCAGAAAGAAAGCATCGTGTTCAGTATTTCTTTTCCAGATACATTCTTTCTCAACCCTGCCTCATCACAGTATATAGATGATGCGATTTGAAAGCATATTATTTTGGATGGGGGCCAGCCATCTGGGAATCCTTTACAACTACCTGAAAGAGAACTAAAGTAGGGCATACTGAGGTGAGCAGCTTCCAGATTCTACCTGAAAGCTCGCTAGGTGGCCTAAGGCCACTTGAATCTAATCCAAAATAGGCACCTGGCTCTGGGCTGGAAGCCTGCCAGTTTTATAGCATATTCCATCCCTGAATTATGGTGTCTGGACTCATTTCATGGCTTATTGTTGCGTGTCTTTTTAAACTAATTCCTTACTGAAAGATGTTTGAAATCCAAAGCTTTCTTCAGTTTCCCACTTTATTTTGGAGCTGCAGACACTTGCCCTGTTAGGTTGAGGAAAAACCTGCTAGAACAATTCACTACGTAGAGTTTAACTCTTTATTAGTATGTGAGTTGTTGTTCTTCAGAGGTTTTTTTGTAATAGCTTTTTTGTTGCTGACAAAACACATCAGGATACATTTTCTGTGGATTCAAAGGTTTCATAAAGTGTCTGTAACACTAAACTTTTAAGGCAACTATCTTTATAGATGTAAAGGGAGCAACCCAGTAGTAATGGCTAAAACTTGCTTTTTTATTAAGTAAAAAATGTGGCTTGTATATGCTAGCCCTTGAATTATCGTAATGCTTATTAAAGTTCAGGCTTTCATATTTTAGTCAGATTATTCTAATCTATTGCTTATGGGCTGCCCAGAAACTAAACTATTACAGAATTTCAAGACTGCTGGCCTTTTCAGAATACCATGTCAGACATAGACCAAAGCTTCAAATGCAAAAAGAAAAAACACCCTAAGATCCAAATGTGAACAGTTTTATTGCTCTCAAACATTTTTTTTTAAAGGGAGATTTTGAGCTATGTGTGATACTCGTAAATGTGAGAACTTTCCCCTGTGAGCCATATTGCTTTTCAAGTAAAAGTATTTAAGTGGAAAACATCGCTGAATTTCTTGGTGCTACAAGGGCAGTTTAACTGGTATTTGTATTCATCCTCCTTTCTTCCCACCAGATCTATTGGAGATGTTTGTATCTCCATGGTTTTGTCTAACTAGCATCAAAAAAGTCAGTGTTTTACCAATACCAATGCCTACCAGATGCCTTGATTTTATATTGCAACATTGAATATCCTTACTTACAATAATAATGAGAAAAAAACTGCAGAGATAAACTTTAAAAGAAACGGATGGATGATCATGAAATGCAGCACATTTGTAATACTTGGGGGAAGGGATAACTCAGTGGTTTGAGGATTGGCCTGCTAAGCCCAGGACTGTGAGTTCAATCCTTGAGGGGGCTGTTTAGGGATCTAGGGCAAAAATCTTCCTGGGGATTGGTCTGTTGGACTAGATGACCTTCTGAGGTCCCTTCCAACCTTGATATTCTATGATATACTTTCTTTGAGTCCTGTAGCCTCATTGTGACTGCAAACATTGTATAATTAAAATAGACCAGAAAAGAATGAACTGACCAATATTTATTATAACATGACAAAAGAAAATTCCCTTTGGATCCATTCTCTCACATGTGGTGATCTGAAACTGCTGAACAAGTGTTAGATTCACTTAAATACTGTATGTTTAAAACTTTCATATACCAAAGCAAATTTCCTACAAAAGGTGACAGAATATTAGAATGGGAAATCTGTGCCCAGTTTTGAGACAGTTGCTTTCAACAGGTAAGTCAGATGCCATGACCCTACACTGAAATGAACATACATTTTTGTTGACTCACAGTCAGAACAAGTGGACTCAATTAGCTCCCACCCAAAAGTATAAGAAGGCTTGGAGTGACTCAGAAGGGACTAGAGACAGTGGGTCCTGTAGGGAAAGCCCTACTAACAGCAAAACTCAGAGGAAACTTAGGTTGAGACCTAGGCATTGTTGTTAAATTAAGAATAAAGGAAAACCCAAGAGGGGTAGAATGAGTGAGACAGTAATCTAGTATGTATGTATTGCTCTGGGAATAGGATGGAGACTCCACCCATTTACTAAGATGCATTAGTGCAAAGTATTATTAATTCTGACTAGCATGATCACAATCCTTCCATTCCCATGAAAAGTCTGATGATGACAGTCTCACCATATCAAAACAAAGGGGCTTGAATCCACAATGTCTCCTATGGAGAATTCTCTTTTACATCAATGGGAGTTCTCTGCAGAAGGATTACAAGTATGCACCACTTTCCTTCATGTTTAAGAGCTGGGCAAAAACGTGTGTTGTGGGCGTTTCATGAAAAAAATAAAAAACTAAGGGCCTTATTATTGCTAACCTGGGAAATAGATGTTCTTCACATCTAGTAACTTTAAAAGTCTTGGTCTTACACATGGACCCCAAGAGTTGAATTTTCAAGAAAGATAGGAATGGTCCCCAACTAATCCATAATTAGAATCAGCATAAAGCCAGCTGAAATATGCCACAGGTGAGAGTTAGTCTCCCATGGTCCCATATGCTGAAATCTTTGGCAGCCTGAGACATCTCTATCTATTGTACAACCACAAAAGGTGAATTATAAAACAGGAGGTAAAATCAAATGATCCTGTAACTCTATGTTAATGAGTGTGCCATTGCTATAATGCCAGGGTTAAGTTAAAGGAAATAATTGTATTTGAAATAGTTGATGTACTCTACATACTCCATGTGTGGCTGAAGGATACCATCTCAAATAGGCATCGACAGTTAGTATAAATACTTATTTGTCATACTCCAGTTATAATGGTCATTAGAACATTAGCCATAGTGCGCAGACAAGAGGATGCTCCCTAAAAAATCTCTGTCATACGCACACACCAAAGCATGGAGCAGCACAGAAGCCACAACACGGTCGTAAGTATGTTTTTTCTGCCTGGCCCAACATGGAGTATTCTCTCCCTTCTAAAACAAAGTGGAAATAGTTTCTGCTAAATATTCCAAACCATATAGGGTAGGCTCACCTGTTCAGAGAACCAGAACCACTACCACGTGACTTACGTGACCAATCAAAACCAACCAACCTCAGCCTAGCTCATCACCTCATCTGCACCCTATGGCTTTACAGACTTCATGGTTGTCAGCATGGAAAGCACTCACAACCATCCATCCAGATATCACATGACTACGCTTCACTTAAAGGATACTTTCCAGTGCATGCCATAATACTGGGATTTCTGTCCTGTCTAGGATTCAGCCTTTAGAGGGTGACACACTCACACTTTGGAACAGGTCTGAAATTCCATCTGGCGACCCTTACACATTAGTTTTTATGTTGCATGTTGTTGGTTGTTCTACCTTTCTTTTTAAGGCACTCAATTTAGTTTATAAAGAGGCAGGAGACAAAAAAAATATGATGGACATATAATAAAAAAAATCAAAAGTAAAATGGCTCTATTGAAAGATTAATAAATATTCAGCTGCAAGGGTGATTATATACAAGACCTTTTGTCCTTTTTATTGGCTGTCTTCCAACTTTAAACTCTCAAGCCTCAGGATGCTATTTGAAACCACTGTCTCAGCTTGTAGCATTTACTTTGTATGCCTTGTTTTTTAGTTCTGCTGATAGTTTCAGTACTCGTTCAGCTTTGTAGGTTTTTCACACTGTTATAATACTGCTCTGAATCATGGATGTTCTATAGTACCATGTGTGACTTCACTGCATTTAAGTGTGGCATTAGGGCAGGGTTCTCAAACAGGGGTCGCCGCTTCTGTAGGGAAAGCCCCTAGCAAGCCGGGCCAGTGTGTTTACCTGCCCCATCCGCAGGTCTGGCCAATCACAGCTCCCACTGGCTGCAGATTGCTGCTCCAGGCCAAGAGGAGCTGCTGGAAGCGGCAGCCAGTAAGTCCCTCGGTCTGCACCGCTTCCAGCAGCTCCCATTGGCCCGGAGCAGCAATCCGTGGCCAGTGGGAGCCACGATCAGCCAGACCTGTGGACGGGGCAGGTAAACACACCGGCCTGACCCGCCAGAGGCTTTCCCTAGACCCCTGTTTCAGAAACCCTGCATTAGGGTCTCATCCAACACAAAGCAATTGAGGACTCAATCCTGCAGATGTTCCAACTCTGGAACTCCTATTGAAGTCAGCATGAAATCTGGCAAGTGCAGTATTGCCAATCCTAAGCATTCAGAATTAATGATTCAAGCCCCCAAAATCTAGAGATTGGTTTAAAGATACTGAGAATTACAAACAAATAACTCATCCCCCCACACACACATTTGGGGTTCTTTTTGTTTCCCTCTTGATTTTTGAGCTTTTGACATTCACATTGGTCTCATTTTCCAGCTTTTGTCCACAAGTATAGGGGCCAGGAACTTGCTTTTATATAAATAAATGAAAGCTGAGATTCTCGTGAAATAACATGACTCCAGGAGCTGGGGATTTAAGAAGATCCCAAGATATGAGATTTGCAAACAAGAGTTGGCAATGATGCATGTAAGAGAACTTTAAGAATAGCCCCAAGAAACACTAATCTCCCCTTGCTGCAGTCACATGACATCTGCTAATATGGACGGGGATTGTATACATGTATGAAGAGGATGCCAGTATTCGTTGCAGAGTTTCCCTGTGCAGGAGAATTTTCCTGATTTATGTTTTGTTGATCCACATAGCATGGCTGAGTGTCACATTACCGAAACCCTAGGGCAGGGAGCCCTACTCATAGGAGTTGTAACCCTAACTCCAAACAAGCCCTCATTCCTTGCAGCCTTTTTTCTGAGATCATGGTGCCAAATTCTCTGCTGGTGTGAATTGGTACAGCTCCACTGAAGTCACATTTCACTGCCATCTACTCTAGATGGAATTTCACACTTGCTCAAGTCTGTGATGAAACAATAGAGCTGGAGCAATGTAAATCAGCAGATAATTTTAGCCAGGGATTGCAAAGAACTTTAAGGGGGTATTCAAATCCGTCCCAGATATCTTGTATTGGCTGCACCAACGAACAACCTGTATTATCCTGAAAGTGCGATGACCAGCAGCAACAAAGAGCAAAAAGCTCTCTACCCCCTCTAATGGCGAAAGAGGAAAAGTGCTCAATAGAGAGCTTAATTTGCAAAGGCTGCCATCTACACTTCGGCTAATGACACGTGGGAGGTTATCGTTAACTATGCACGTACTTGGATTGTGAGGCTTGGAGAAGGGCTAGAGCTCATACCTTGTGACAGAATTTACTAATGCATCCATCTGATGCTGTGAAACACGGTAACAAATAAATAACAAGAACTTTAAACTACACTTGTAAAAAATTAACAAACGGAGCTGAGGGATGCATGACCTTTGATTTCTTGTAATGGTTTGATCACTCAAGTGCCCAATCCTCCACCACTGATATCAATGGAAGTTTTACCATTGATTTCAGTGGTGAAGAGTTGAGGATTGTATTTATAAAAGCATCTAAAGCAAAGATCCTTTGGAAAATCCCACCCAAAGGGCTAGATTCTCTAATCAGTTTTTGGCACCTTTACACCATTCAGAAAGCACAAGATCAAGGCATGCTGCAATTTGTAAAGGCAATTTTATCAGAGGGAAACTCCAGGCTAGAACGAATGCACTGGGATCCAAGCCCAGCAGCTTCTACCCTTCACTCTCCCATTTCTTCCCAGTGTAGTGGGCATGGTAGAGGGGAGAAAAGCTAGTAAGACAGGTACGGGATGTTGCATAGCTCTGCTCTACCATATCAATCCTGCACTAGTTTAGGACTCAATTAATGGACTCAAGACAACTCAAAGCTGCCTGTCAACATCCTTAGATGGCATCAAATTCAGAATTGGCCCCAAGGATCAAGGAGTTTGTGCTGGCTACATGAGCCCCCCTCCAGCAAAGCAGAGTTTTGCTCAGTTCGGGAGAGAGAATCTCTCTTTAACTTTCAAAACCCAGCAATCTGCGGTCATGAATTAATGAGGTTCTGTATGCAGCTTCTTTCCATTCTGAGATTCCAAGAAGCCAGTAGCATTACTTGTCAAGTTCTTTGATATGTTGTGTAGGCAAAATTAATGATCTTAGATTGGGTGAACTCCTTAAGAAAGAACATTGAATCCTTTCTCCCTAAGTAAATAATTGTCAATGAACTTCTCCAAATCCTTTGAAACCTTTATTTGAATCTCTTTATTTATGGTATATATTTATATTTACTACATTTGTACTGTGCCCTTAATGTCAAAGTTTATTTCTTTAGAGTCTTCTCCTTTGGCATTGTAATCTGTAATTAGATTGCAACTCTTTGTGTTAAATTTGTAATTTTAATTCAAGAGAACCTAAAACTGTCTGGACAAATTAGATACATACTTAGAATACTGGCCTTTGTCCAAGACAAATAGTGTCTGTTATTATCAACAGTGCCAATATTGCCCAAATAACGAGGAAGCTTTACAAACCAACATGACAAATTTTAAAAATGAAAAACAAAAATCTCCAAAGGCAATGGGGTTTTAGCACTCATTTAAGTTAAATCTTCATGGTCGGGTTTATTTCCATAAACATCCACTTCTTGTAATTAGCTACTGGGACCACTGGGCTTAATTATTTTAATAAATATTTTGCACACTGTTAAGAGATGTAAGTGGCTGCTGTGATGATTTGAGGTTTTCTTCAGTCTAATGAAATATAAATAAAGAGTAGAAATTAATAATTGAAAGTAAATGGAGATAACTGATGGACATATTTTCTTTCTAAGGACCTCATCTAACTCTCTTGAAACAGCGTAGAAAAACTGATTGGGATTTGGACTGGATCCTAAATATGATAATTAAGGGATTAACCTTGAAACTTTGAGCCAGCTCCAGCACCAGTCTAAAGAAATGAAGGGCAAAACAGCTGAAGACACACATTAGGGACATCTTCAGCACTTTGTCCAATTCAGAAGACACTAAGGCAATTCTCTTCCCTGCATATAGGGCTGGAGGTATGTTGAAGGCCCAGCCAGTTGTCCCCAAACCAATTGCAGTCTCACAATCAGCTTCATGACATCCTGCTGGGGACAAAACATCAGGAGCTAGATGAACTCTTAAGAAGAAAGCTCTGGCTTTCTTTCAAATCCCCTTGGGAGAGCAAATATTGAGAACTCGTACACTATATCAGCAGAATTGCTAGGGGCCATGGCTAAGTCACATTTTTATTCAGTTGCAATTCATGTGCTGAAATAACCAGCACTCTTTCTAGTTCCTTTATTTAAGAATAAATGTTTCTGAGATACCTTAGGAAATTTCATCAGCTGGTTGTTACAGAGCTATTCGGGCCTACCATCCTGGGCATAGATGGAGGGAATGAAGCATTTCCATGTAGGCTACATTTTGGTGCTAGGAATTTTTTATATTATTACAAACTACAGCTCCATATTCTCTATGAATGAAATTCATTGCTGTGCAGAGAGCTAGTATAAGGTCTATGCCACACTTATCTTATAGTATTATCCACTCATGCCAAACATTCAAAAATCAGTCATTCAGCCCTAAAAGTCATAGGATTTTTAAAAAATAGATTTTTCTGCTTTTTCAACTTTTAGGGTTCATGTTTTCAAGCTTTTTTCTACAACTACAAGGACTAGAAACTTTTAAAAATTTCATTGTTAAATGAAAAATGAAATTGTCATGTAATCACTTGACTTCAATGAAGTCAGGATTTCCTCTCCATTATCTGAGTATCTAGCATCCATCATCACTGTGGTATATGAATGAGCACCTAAGGTTTGGATGGAAGGACTGACATTGGAACTAACTGACTCCTATTAGATCAGCAACAAAGTGATTTTTCTCATCCAGAGCATGAAATCAGTCTTCAGACAAAACAAATAAAATCCCTAACAATTGTTAGAAATGCCAACTATAACTTCTAAGATGTGAAGGTTTAAAGTCTCTGAAGAGCATTTTATTTTGATGGGTTCTTTATTTTCTTCTTCTCACATTGTTGAGTGTATTCCCATCAACAGAGCATTCAGGAGCTGAAAGTTCATGTACAGAGTAGTTCAATCATGACTTCTAAAGAAAACTAGCCATGGTTTGATAATACACATTAATAAAAAAGAAATCATAAGTGCAAACAAGGCAAGCTAAGCAGAAACATGCTTGACATTTCACAAATAAATCTTCACAAATCAAAGCATATGAAAATATAGTCTCATGTGCTCTAGTGGAAGAATGTGGTCTCAAACCAAATGTTTATTTTTCAAATAAAAGAAAAAGAAGTAACCAGTCCATTTTATTCCAGGGTCTTCATTGTGGTCTAATTAATCAAATCAAAATGAATAAAAAATGGTACCCATTTGCCAAACAGGAAAGAGATGTCTGATGCTGATAATTAAATAAACATCTCCTCCAAACAGACAATCATTTCTAAAGAAAAAAAACTTGGGTTTTTATTTAGTTTTGTTTTTTCCAGATTTAGCGCTTTCTGAATTTTTTCCCACAAGTTGATATTTTGGAAAGATTAAATATAAATTTACACTTTGCAATGGTATCATTACTTGTCAAGAATCAAGCCATGGATCTCTGAAATTCTCTCTGCTTGAACCTGAGATTCTATCAACAACTCAACTTTGCTATGTTTTTTCTCCCCCAGCTAGGGACCAGTCATGTGAATAGTTAGTAGGACCAATAAAGTTGTTGTTGTGCACTGCAAATACCTTTAAGGTCACACAGCTCTTAACAAATAGTATCTGTCAGACTCTCCCAGAAACAGTAATGCAAGAGGTTTGCTTAGCCATTAACACAATCCAGATGAAATTCATCCCTTCACAGAGACCCAGGCCAAAGCCTGCATCCCATTTATGTCCCATTTAAGTCCTCATAATAGGGGTGAGTTTCACTCTTTTAGAGTAAGCTGGATATTTCCCATATTTCCAGTATGGGCATTGCAGTGACTGACAAATGATCATTAAATATTATTTAGTAATTAATAATACTACATTGTTTATTATTGAGACAAGTTGGGTGAGGTAATATCTTTCATTAGACTAACTTCTGTTGGTGAGAGATACAAGCTTTTGAGATTATACAGAGCTCTTCTTCAGGCTTCTTCAAGCCTGTCTCTCTGTCCAACAGAATTTGGTCCAGTAAAGTAATCCTCACCCACCTTGTCCCTCTAATGTCCTGGGACCAACGTGGCTACAATATTGATCTGACGAAGTGGGTATTCACCCACAAAAGCTTATGCTCCAATACGTCTGTTAGTCTATAAGGTGCCACAGGACTCTTTGTCACGATTACTATTGGCATTTTGGTAGCACCTAGAGTTCCTGATCAAGGATGAGGGTTACATGGTGCTAAGCCCGGTACGTGCATATAATGAAAAAAACATTTAACTGCACAATCTATCCCAAAAGTATTTGTCACTTTATATTTGAAGGGACTGTAATTAAGCAACAGGTGGATTAAGCTAAACATTTTCTGCAATTTGACTGCTTAAATAACTCCTTACTTGTCTCAACATGCCAATAATCTTAGGAGCCTGTAAACATTATATTAATTTTTGAGGTAAAAAAACATAAAAAACAAAACCTTCACTAGACTCCAAGAGTTTTATCCAGACAAAAGTATTTTGCAGCTTCAGTGGTGTGCAAGATCTTAAAAAATTGGCTTCACGCACAGCTGGCTGATTCAGCTTGAAATCCACCTGCCCACAGAGGCTTTTCAAAAAAAAGTGTTGGAGGCATGGAAAGGTGTTGAGTGGATCTATGGCTCGCAACAAAGAACTTTACAGACTGTGTTAACTCCATCTTATCCTGTGAATTTTTCTCAGCAAGGGAGGATTTTCTTTCAGTGGGCATGGAACAAAAAACCTCCTGGTTTAAGGGGTTATTTACCACCTCCTTTCCTTCAATCCATAAAACAATCTAAAGCTCTTTGTTATTTTTATTCAATTTCCAGGACCATTGATCCCTTAGGACCTGAGCAAAGCTCATTGACATCAATTAGATTCTTTCCTTTGACTTCAAAGGGTGGTGGATTAGGCCACTTCATGTTTCCTTTCTTCGCTGTTATATATTTCCCTGAAAATATCCAGGGTGATCTGTATATCCTACTGTTGTGCCTCTACTGCTACTATGAAATTAGAGAGGCAGACATGGATGTGTATCTTTCCACGGATGGTGCCATTTGAGACACACCTATCAAATTATCTAGCAACAATCCATGCAGCGTTAGGACAAAGAGGAATGCCTTGGGGATCACCCTAAATCCACTGGCAATGACTCAATTTTTTATCATATTGGAGGCTTGGAGGGCTGCATTCTGAGCCACCAAAGAAAGGGAAAATGGTTTACTGCTTGTCACAGTTATAGCTGTGGAGCAAAGGAGGATTGTGGAGCTTTGCTGATAAGAAGCTGTGAAGCTAATTTTAATCTGTCTAGCCTAGAGTCTTCAGATCTGATTCATTCTTTTATATTTTTTGTGCAGAAAATGTCCCCCTTAACCACAGTGGCTGTGCTTTCTGCCCCTCCTTGCAACCTCTCTGAAGTCAATTGTAACTAAGAGCAGAATTTGGCACACTGACTCCAATATTCAAACAAAATGCTGTACTACACACCTGAACATCTAATATTCAGCTAGTAATGAAACTAAAATCTAAGTCTGATTGTTCCCTCTGTGTCTGCAAGTGGAGAGGAGATCTAAATCCATTGCTTGTGGCCTGGAGGAGACGGATGCAGTAGTGGGAGAGCATTGGCTCTGCTGCAGTGTAATCATCTGCCTGGTAACCCTTGCGAATCCATCTGTATGAGCTCTACATTACAAGACAGGACGCAAAGTATTTAAGGGGATAGGTCCAAAGGGACATCTGGGCGTGCTCTTCTGCAGAGGTAGCTGATATCCACCCCGAGGTTAATATATCTAACAGCAGCAATGACTTAGCCTCTTTAGCTAACAGGCGCTTGTTTTCTACCTAGAGGAGACATTGGCATGAAACAGGGTAACCTACAAAACAGAAGTTCAGATTTCCAGTTCACAAGCTGATTTCTCCTTTTCCTCTAGAGATAAAAGGCCAGATTCTGATCCCCTTTCACATGATGGGTAGCACCTTATTCCATAAACAGCTCTCTCAACTGCATTGGGACCATGTGTGTATTCCTCAGCAAGAATTTCTTCTGAATCAAGCCAACATGGGTGTTTCCCCTCTAAAGACTAAAAGAATTGAGAAGCAGATTTCATGAAATAATTTATTTGAAGAACAGCTGCTTGAGTTTTCAGATTGTTGCTATAGGATACATTTACATTAAACTGTAAGACAAAAATGTCTGTTTTTACGTATGTCTATTATGTCAAATTTATAGTATTGCTTATGTAGGCTTAAAGTTTTCCTTATAAATCATGAGGGTATATTTAGACCCCTCTCTCTGTTTGTGGTCTTTGTTTGTTTAAGAATGACCACAAAACATATGAATTAAATTATCTACCAAATTTGACCACATGTACTACAGAAGTTGTACATCTTCGAGATATGTGGATGTAATTTCTACATCATTTATGTAATGCCTTGCATGCATATGAATCATTACATTTCTTTTTTTCTCTAGTACAGCAAATGAAAATCATGTCTAATTTGTATTTTTTTTTTTAAAATCTGATTACATTCATTTGCAAAATCATCAATAATTTGATTACAGCAAATTTCTCTGCTTGACCATTCTTAGTGGTTCCTAACCTGTTAACTTTGGGATAGATTGTTAAATTGGTGACCCCTAACTCTCTTCTCTGGCCCCCTTCTTCCAAGTGTAGACACCGTAGATTTCATCTCAAGAGAATGAAGTTTACAACTGCAGATAACTGTTGGAAGGTGCCACAGTAAGGAATGGCCTTTTAAGGCAGATGGGCTTAGCCTCCACCTGTAACTGATCAGCTGGTGAGATAGAAGGCCAAGAAGCAGCTCACTTAACGGTCAGAGCTTCAGGATTGGGAGGCTCTTGTAGGAGACCCTAAGTCAAGGAAAGAACCTTAAAGTGGTCTTGCCTTACCAGGTAGGTGAAAGACCTGGCTGGGATATGCAGGGGCAGAGGCTTTAAGAGAAAGTGACTGAAGGAGCAGATCATGTCTTGACTGATACTGAGTTGTATTTGCACAGTAAATGCATCCCTTGGAGAAGAAAATGAAATACTGGTAGTGGTAAGAATGTCAATGGCACACTGACCAGTGAGTTGACTCACCACCTTACATAAGAGTGTGGAAACTGAGTGTCATAAACAGAGTGTTAAGAGTTAATGTCTCTTATACCTGTACACGGTTACAAGCAAGAAACTGGACACCTGACCAGAAGACCAATCAGAAGACAAGATACTTTTAAATTCGGGTGGAGGGAAGTTTGGGTGTGAGTTCTTTGTTCTTTGTTTTTCTCTCGGAGGGTCTGAGAGAGACCAGACATTACTACAGGCTCTCTAAGTCTCTTTTCAAGTAGTGAGTAAAAAACAGGCGGTTTAGGCTTTTAAATTGTTTTACACTATTTGCATTTGTGGATCTGGCTGGTTAACTTTTATATGTGTAGTTGCTGGGAATATTTTGATTTGTATTGGTACTGGGGGGAAAGTCTCTTTCTGGTATCTGTAAGCTCTAGGACCCTGTCTATTGACATCTTGAAGTTACCGAGATGATTCTTTACTTTTTCCTTTCTTTTATTAAAATATTTCTTTTTAGAGAACCTTATTGATTGTTTTTCTCTGTTTCCCTTGTTTTATCCCAGGGGATTGGGATAACTCACCAGGACGGGTGGGGAGATGGGAGGGGGAGAGATAAAATCTCTCTCTGTTTTCCTTGAATCTGTTTGCTTCTTTGTGGAAGGGAAGGGAGATGCTTCTCTGTATGGTGATTTAAGAGGTTAGATCAGTATCTCAGGATAGCCCAGAGAGGGAATTTCTGAGAGGGGGAAGGTTGGGGAATGGTTTATTTCTCCTTGTTTTAAGAACCCAAGGGGTCTGGGTTCTTGGATCCCCAGGGAAGGTTGGGGAGGTAAAAGTGCCCCAAAACACTATATTTTTGGGTGGTGGCAGCCTATCAAATCTAAGCTGATAATTGAGCTTCGGGAAATTCATGCTAGTATCTCATTTTCTGAACTCTAAGATTCAGATCTGAGAAAGAATGCTATGACACTGAGGCAGAGGCAGGTTGGAGGAGACTTTGTTACAGAAGAGCAATAGGAATGAGGGAATTCTCACTTATTTCAATGGACACCATTTGTGTCCATTGCAAAGCAGAATGTGGCTCTGTTGTGGAATTGTCTGAGGGTTCTGCTGTGTCAGTCAGATGTATAGCCGGGGTGGGGGAGAAATGTATAGACTGGAGCGGGCAGTCTTGAAATGCTGGAATATTTTCTCTTGTTTTATCTTCATTTTTTCATCAAAATTTGAAATATTGGTGATATTTTAATCAATTTTTTGAAATTTGAAAAACATCAGCCACATGCATGGGAGCTGTTAAAAGGAACACAGTGATCAATTGTTCTCCATGTCTGCTGAAGGTAGAACAAGAAGTAATCAGCTGAATCTGCAGTAAGAGGAATGTAGGTTAGATATTAGGAAAACCTTTCTAATTATAAGGATAGTTAAATACTGGACTAGCTTCCATGTGAGGTTGTGTAATCTCCATCACTGGAGGTTTTTAAGAATAGATTAGACAAACACCTGTCTGGGCTAGTCTAGGTATACTTGGTCCTGCCTTAGCATGAGGACTGGACTTTGATGACCTCTCAAGGTTCGTTCCAGCCCTACATTGCTATGATTCTAAAACTGGTGACAAAAACAGGAAAATATTTCAAGATGATTATGACAACATTGTTTTTCCTTTTTTTCCATCAAAGTTCAAAAATTTGATGAAAAATGTTGTTGGAAAATTGAAATTTGAACAAACTCCAGCCAAAGATGTTTTCTACACAAATGGGTGTTCAATTAGGGTTTGTTTTTGTTTTTTAGTCACAGTAAAGAAAAAATTAAAAGATAGTTATGCATTTACAATAAAGGAATACAACAGAAGCAGCAGGTAATATACTATCTCTTAATTTAATTTTCTAGTATTATAATGAGCCATCATTTCTGAGACTTGCTTTTGCTGCAGAGGAAAACTCTTCTCTCTGAAACAAAAATCGTGATTTAAAGTTCTATTAAAACACTGGAGGAAAAGAGTGGTCCCCACAATACATATGCTGTTATCAAGTGTTTCCTTAGCCTTCTTCAGTACTGATAGAGGGTAGAAATTGCTCATTAATTTAAATAATAAATTAACCAAATTTTTAACACTATACATTGCATTGGAATTTCCTACAATAACCTCCCAGAGCTATTCAAGGTCAATAAATAATTACCACAGCAATCCCACATATTGTCCCACCAGGCAGGAGAAGAATGCAATGCACATTCTGCTATTCAAACTGAGGTTTTACATGTTTAGATTTTTGGGTGGGCAACAGAAAAAGAGTAAAGGAAAAGGAATAGTCTTTCACCAAATAGTCTTATATAACATAATAGCGGGGAAGAATCTTTTCCCACTCTACTTTGCTCCTTAACCCACATTAGAAGACAAATAGGCTTTCATGCACTCCATTTCCACCCTGTCCCTCTCCAAGCCACATTCAACTCTTCCTTGATTTAGGCACATGCATGATCCGCATATTCCTGCAGGACACTAAAGAAAATACTAATTCCTGGGAAAATAATCTCAGAAAACCAGATTCACACAATACACAGCCCATTCTCACACAGTCAGAAAATGCAGTACAATAAAAGCCTTTTATTTAAAATACCATCCCTAGGAAGAACAGTCTGTTCCTGCCTCCCTGGGGCATTGTTCTCTGCTTTTTGGCAAAGAGTGCACTGCCTCCTTGTGCCCTAGGTAATAGAACCACAAAAGGAGATCTAAAATGATGTCTCATTCACCATTAAAATCCCCCTGCAAATGACTGGAGATAAATTCAAAGGATTTTTAAAAAGCTACATAAAATGCATAGTTAGAAAAAGAATTAATACAGAGTAATATTATTATTGGGGTATTAAAATCATATTGGGGAAACCTAACGAGTCTTAGTACAGAGCACACAACTTGGTTCATGCCAGTGTAACTCACATATAAACACAATCATTCTATGAATTTGTCTTCACGAATCATGTAGCGATGTCAAAAAGACATATAGAATCATAGAATCATATAGTACAATGGTCAACTCACCACTTCTTCATCATTTGAAGAGGCCTCTGTGAAACTCACTTTCCTGTATACATTTTCCCAGTCGCTCTTTCTTGCAGAGCAATCACAGGGTTTTAGGAGATAATGGCATGTCTCTTGGGAGGAAGAAAGGGTAAGCAGCATGGAACTGTTCCTTAACACATCACCATTATGAGGGGGTGGGTTCCAGAGGTGAATTACTTAGCATTAAATGTATCACTTACTACATCTACAGTCTAGATGTTTGGTATGGCCATCCTGTGAGCAACACAGTGCCTCCATTTGGCAGTGTAGACTGGTACAATCCATTCAATTTTGTCTCTAATTATTATTTAATGTTTATATTAGATGATTACTGTGATCCATGCTGCACATAAAGCCTGTTGTGCAGGTATTGGTGTCAGATCAGGGACACATACACCAAGAACCCCGAGTGGGGAAGTTGTTACAGATGGGTCTGTAGGAACTTTTCTGCAGAGTTCTTCCATGTCGTAAAGTTCCTCCTAAAACTGGAGTTCTGTGGGTAGCTGTAGCCTGGGGAGTATGGCTTTAATTCAGCGGTGCTAACAGGAAGGAGGAGAGGTCTAGGAGCCAGTGCAGAAGTATAGGGATATTTCTGACCTCTAGAAGATTCGTGTGGACCTTGGTCTGGGAGCTGAACATCCAATCCCCTTCCCACAGGGCTCCTTTCCATGAGTTTTCCCACAGAAATGTCCTATGTTCCTCAATTGCTACTCAAGGATACTGTTAACATCAGCTGTTTCCATACAGACAACTCACAAAACAGTGCAGTATAATTTGATCCCAGCTAGGCAGGAACTGTTGCCACAGGAGGGAATGTATAGTTTATGGATGTGTATTTTTTTAAACACCCTGGGTATGTGTGATTTTGCTTTTCTGTTTCTATTGTGGTGCATTTCAAATCACTGTTAAGCACAGAGGCCTCTTGTAGCTTTGAGGCAAAGCTGGGAAAAACCCACTACAAATGTAGGTCTAAGCGAATTGCGGCATGTGTGAAAAGGCAGCCTGCAGTTCTCTGGTAATGCCTGTCACCCCCTGGTGTCAAGGTTCAGACCAAGCTGACTGCTGAAAGAAGCAAGGCCAAGAAAAGGGAGAGATTATGTTTTGCTTGATCATGTATGTGGTCTGGCTAAAGCAACAGCCCCACAGAAGGAACCCAATCCATTTTCTGAAGGCATGGCTCACTGTTTACATGTCCTATATGAACTTTAGATGGGTTGCTTGGTCATATTATTACACCATTCACAATTCTGGGGCCCACTAACATTGGAATTCTTCTTTTTTAACTTGCCCCAGGTTTTCCTGCAGATCTCTGACATGTGTGGACTTGTACTTTGTTGTTTTGCTTGGTTAGCAAAAGCATGACAGAATTTCATACGGAAACTTAAGAAGGTCTCAAGAATCTTTGGTTTCAAAGTTGTTAGTGGGGCAGTTCCCTCAACTTTTTGGGTGGCTCCAGCCTCAGAGCCCTCCTGTAGTGGACACCCTATGGTATGTGACTGTCTGTTTCAGTGGACTGGTACAAGGTGATTTGTTTTTCTAATATGAGACAAATAAAGATTTTATTAAAGAAAATAGCAGTTGGGAACTGGGTTTTGTTCTTCACAACTATGATGATTACAGAAAAGGAGCTTTCCATTTAACCTGTTCTGTTCCAAAAGAAAACTGGCACTGAGTAATGTATGTACATCACAGGAAAACTCTTATCATCCTGTTGAGATGTGCTCCACTTTTGTAGTTCCAAATACTCTCTATTCATCTGTCACCTTAATGGTCTTCTTAAATTTAGATAAAGGGCACGCATCCTACGTATAGGTAAGAAGGGTCCACCATGCTAGTGTTTTCGGAAACAGTTTTCCTTGTGCTTCCCACATCTGATTGTTGCATTAACCTGTCCTCCATAGTCTTATACTTAGACAGAAAATATCATAATGCCACTATATAAAGCCATGGTTTGCCCACACCTTGAATATTGCATGCAGTTCTGCTCACTCTGTCTCAAAAAGATATATTAGAATTGGAGAAGCTACAGAGAAAGACAACAAAAATGATGAAGGGTATGGAACTGTTTCTGTATGAAGAGAAATTAAAAAGACTGGGATTGTTTAACTTGGAAAAGAGATTGGTAAGGTGGATATGTGATAGAGGTCTATAAAATCATGACGGGTGTGGAGAAAGTGAATAAAGAAGTGTTCTTTATCCCTTCACATAACACAAAAACCAGGGGCTCACCCAATGAAATGAATAGGCAGCAGGTGTAAAACAAACAAAAGGAAATATTTCTTCACACAACACACAGTCAACCTGTGGAACACATTGCCAGGGGATGTGGTGAAGGCCAGAATTATAACTGGGTTCAAAAAAGAATTAGATAAGTTCCTGGAGGATAGGTCCATAAATTGCTATTAACCAAGATGGTCAGGAACACAGCCCCAGAGCTCTAGGTGTCCCTGAGCCTCTGACTGCCAGATCCTGGGGCTGGATGACAGGGGATGGATCACTCGATAATTGTCCTGTTCTGTTAATTCTCTCTGAAGGATCTGGCACTGGCCACTGTTGGAAGACAGGATAATGGGCTAGATGGACCCACTTTATGGCTGTTCTTATGTTCTCACTGTAAGCTGTTTGGAACAGGGACCATCCTTTGTTATTAGTTTGTACAACATCTAGCATTCTATAGCCCCCAACCTCTTGGAGTTACCACAATACACATTAATAACATCACACCCAAAAACCCTACATTAAAAGAATGTTAAGGTTACAAAGTCAAGAATTCAAAAGTTAGGAAATGCCAGAGCTAAGGATTTCTGTGGAACATTAATTTGATCCCCTTGTGTATAATGCATTATGATACAGCCATTTTTTTCCACAGGACCTGTGCCTCAGTCAGTGCACACAATGAATGGTGCTCATTAAACGAGTAGTTAGTTAATCATCATTGTTATTATCCTCATTCATTGTGTGGTTCCATGCATTATTATACTGCATACCATCCAACACTGCACTGAATACATAATTATTAATTTCCTCAAGAACTTTTCCAAAATCTTCTTAATTGGTAAAAGTGACTGGTTTGGGGTGCCCAATTTGAGAAGCCGGGGGCCTGATTTTTCAGAGTACTTAGCACTTTTATATGGACAAAACAGAGCTCCCACTGACTTCAGCTGCAGTTGTGAATGCTTAGTATTTCTGCAAATCACATGGCAGGTGTCTCAAGCTGGGTACCCAGGAAATGACTGACACACAATTAGAATATGCCTACACAGCATTTTGGGAGCCCACGGGAGTGAGTTTCCCAGCCTGGGTCTTCAGACTTGGGCTTGCAGGACTTGCATTAGTACTCTTAAAACAGCTGTGGAGACAGCGCTTTGAAGTTGCAGCTCCAGCTGGAGCTCAGGCGCTGAAGCCTAGGGAGCAGTGTGAGCTTCGGAGCCTGAGCTGCAACGTCAAAGCGCTGTCTATACACTATTTTAGAGAGAGCACTAATGAAAGCCCTACAAGCCCAAATCTGTCAACCCAAGCTGGAAGCTCACTGCTATGGGCTCCATAGACGTACCGTTAGTGGCTACCTATGAGAAGACTGGTTTAAGTGACTCTGCCCAGCACCATACAGGAACTCTGTATCAGAGGCAGGGATAGAATTCAATTCTCCAGGGCAGCATTCAGCTGCCTGAACTATGAGCCTGTCATTTCTCTTCTTACAGTCTCTTACCTCCTTCACTACACATCTGCCAAATTCTGGAACAAAAGAGGCAGAGGTCCTACAGCCAACAGCCTCATTTTCTAC
The DNA here is from genome assembly GCF_007399415.2 of Gopherus evgoodei. Classification (NCBI taxonomy): domain Eukaryota; kingdom Metazoa; phylum Chordata; order Testudines; family Testudinidae; genus Gopherus; species Gopherus evgoodei. The sequence continues at coordinate 30,844,189 of NC_044333.1, forward strand.
AGTGACCTGATTCTTCCCCAGACCACAGTCTGGTCTGTGCACTGATTGAAACAGGGGTCCTATGGAAAAATGTCCTTCCCTTCACCAGCTCCTTCCCATGTCTCCTTCTCCTCCTCCACCATCTCCTATCCTCTCTCCTCCCTGGCTCTGTCCCTCCCAACCCACCTCTTCACTGCCCTGCCCCCCCTCAGACACACAGACACATGGACACAGACACACACACAGACACAGTGTTCTTATCACACTGCTGTCTTTGCCCCATCTCCACCCACAGACTCCTATCCCACCTGTTTACCTGGACACAGAGCACAGGAGAGAGACTCTCGCTCTTCTCATTTGAAACTGTGGTAGACGTTCACAATAAGGAGGGTGTTATTTTTTTAATTTGAGCAAAACATGTTTTTCCCTAACCACATTCTTGGAAATGGCTGAACCGTTTTAGCTGAAACCTTCCAAGAACAGTCAGCCTGAGGCGGACACCTGGTATGGAGAATTTTGACGCAAATTGTTTGACAAAGTTATAAGCAACTGAAAATAGGGTCTTATAATGGAAAGTCTCAAATAACCTTAACTGTGTGTGTCAATCCCTGTGCTGCCTGTAATAACAATAATACATACTAGCCAGGTTCATCTTGTTAGTATTGGGCCCTGATTCAAAGCCCATCGAAATCAATGGAAAAACTGGATCTTCTCTCAGCATCACCAGAGATTGGGATTGGGGATGGTAGAGAAAGTGAAACAGGCTTCTACTATATAAAATCACATATTTTGTTCCCTAATCATTCATTAGAACTATAGATTGTAAAGCTAGGCCTGCCCATTTGGATGCATTATGGGTGGCTCAGATCATCAAGAGGATACAAAGGTGTAAAATAGCACCCCCAGGGCTGGCATATCAGCCAGTCTGGTATCAGTCACGGACTCACAGATTGTGCCCATTCGTGGCCTCATGCGGTCCGTGGGGGGGTGCCCGTTTCAGTGAGACAGCCCTTCTTGGGGATCCACTCTCTCTCGGGGTCAGGTCCCTCCACGTCCTGGAGCCGCACCTCTCTGAGCCTTAGCACACCTGTTTCTTGCCGTGGGCCCCCTCAGGGAGTCCACGGGCTCTGGACCCCTCGGGCTTCCTCACCCCCGAAGGGGTTGATGCAACCCTGTTCTCTAGACCGGAGTGACTCTCAGCCAGCATAAAACAGGAGGATTTATTTAGAGTTGAACACAGCACAGGAAACTCTCAGGGCCTCAAGCCTGGCCTCCCTCAACACAGCACATCCCAGTCCCCCTGCAGCTAGGTGTTTCAGCCTGCTGTAAAGCTAGGCCAAATACCACTGCTGAAAAAAGAAGACTGGAGCTTGGCATGGCAGGTCTTTAACTGTCAGGTTTATCCTATGAGAGGTCATATTGTGCTCTAACAGGGCACTGTTCTGCAGAAGCTATCAAAGAAGAGGCCCATATGCTAGAGTGGCATTTTAGTGATATGTAAATCTCAGGGCTTTCATACTGTCAACTGAAGCTTACTTAATACACTGTGTGTGTGTGTGTCTGTGTGCAACATGTAAAATAATGGAGGAGAACATTTGCCTTCCCAATACGCTAGGGCCAAGTCTTTGCAGCAAGGACTGGAAAAGCAAAATAACGGCCCTGTCAATTTTTAATCCTTTCTTTTAATAAAATACTAAGCATGTGATCTCCAGGTGTGTATGTCTGTCTGTGTGGTGAGAGTAGCAAGAGGGAGAACTGGCATGGCCACCATAATCCTCTATGAGTCTCCCCTGCTGGCATGGCTATAGGCCGATACAGTGATCTCAGAGGTGGCTGAATGTGCTGCCTTTCTGACTAGAATGTTAATGCCAATAAGAGGATAGCAGCTGCAATGAAGCGTCCAAAATGCCTTGTTAGTGTTATGTTCGTGGCACACACACACAGAAGGAGAAGAAAAACATAAATTCTCTTTTGGAAAGGTTGCAATGGACCACTAGTTTTTTCTTAGAATCCAGAACCCTAACACACAGCGACCAGTTTTCAATACACTACAGTCCGGCTTTGATGCTTATTGTACAAAGGTGGGGGCCGTCAGAGAAAGAAAAACACGCATGAGCTGCATTTTTCAGCTGCAGTGTATGTGTGGCTGTGTGGGTCTGTAGTGGTGAGGTGGGTATTCATCTGTTGATTCTCTTTCAGTATGCCAGAGTGGGGGAAGGAAGGGGCAAGGCCAGAAAAAAGGATAGTAGCTGCTTACTTTTTATTTGTGACTTTCTCTGCAGTATGCTTTGCCATTTTCGTTATTTATTTATAATTCTGTTACATTTATTGCTGTAGGTCCTTGCCCACAACTCCACACAATCCATGAATTTTGAATGAGGCCCATGTATTCTGCATTCTCTCTTTAGCATCCTTTGCTTCTCTTATATTGCATGATCTGAATAGCTTCAGTATGGTGGTGCTGTTAAACACTACAGGCTCTATTAGGGCATTAAGACACTGATTTGTAGTAGAGCAAGTGGGGAGTCAAACAGTCAAGAGAGTGCAGTGTGCACTCCTAGCCTACGTGCTCCACACCCCTCATGGCTAGGTTGGGGGTGGATGGGGCACATGGCCAAGCTTCCTCCATACCCCTCATTGCCCCCTTTGAGGAAGTACTAAGTGGAGGGAGGTGAACACAAGCACTTCAGGTGGGCTTGGGCCCAGGCAGGGGATGTAATGGGAGGGGATACACTGTGCCACTTTTGGACTACACAGTGCCCAGATACACTCTGGCCTAATATATAGCTCCAGTATTTTAAAATAATATTTATGTAATGACAGTCCCCCGTATGTTCTATTAAATATAGTAGGTGGAGAGATAGGGTGCTGGTCGTGGGGCATATATGCACATCCTTGCACTGTCCCAAGGGTCACAATATTGCCAACCCCAAGTGTTAAAAGCTCATGAGTCAGGCACTCAAAAATCACGAGATTGGTTTAAAAATGAGATTTTTTAAAAATGCATGGGAGGTGTCTTATTATTTGCCTGCTCCTGTTTGAATTTGTAAGATGCACTTGGGTCCCATTTTCTAGCCTTTTTTCACAACTATGGAAACTAGAAGCATGCTTTTTTTTTTTTTAAATGAAAGCTCAGATTTTCCTGGATTGACTCAACTCTGGCAGCTGGGGCTCTAAGAGAAACGCCAAATCACAAGTCTTGGCAACACTGGACCTGGCCCTTTTAGACTGAGGGGACTGAATTCAGGGAGGTCATAGTGAATGCTAATTGGAAGGGGATAGGTTTAGAAGAGAAAATAAGAAAAGGACAAGTTAAAAATCTCTTAGAAAAGTTAGATGCCTGCAAGTCACCAGGGCCTGATGAAATGCATCCTAGAATACTCAAGGAGCTAACAGAGGAGGTATCTGAGCCTCTAGCTATTATCTTTGGAAAATCATGGGAGACAGGAGAGAATCCAGAAGACTGGAAAAGGACAAACATAGTGCCCATCTACAGAAAGGGAAATAAAAACAACCCAGGAAACTAAAGACCAGTTAGTTTAACTTCCGTGCCAGGGAAAATAATGGAGCAAGTAATAAAGTAAATCATCTGCAAACACTTGGAAGGTGGTAAGGTGATAGGGAATAGCCAGCATGGATTAGTAAAGAACAAATTATGTCAAACTAATCTGATAGCTTTCTTTGATGGGATAAAAAGTCTTGTGGATAAGGGAGAAGTGGTGGATGTGGTATACCTAGACTTTAGTAAGGCATTTGACCCAGTCTTGCATGATATTCTAAGGATAGAATAAGAAGCAATGGGCTTAAACTGCAGCAAGGGAAGTTTAGGTTGGCCATTAGGAAAAAGTTCCTAACTGTCAGGCTGGTTAAACACTGGAATAAACTGCCTAGGGAGGTTGTGGAATCTCCATCTCTGGAGATATTTAAGAGTAGGTTAGATAAGTATCTATCAGGAATGGTCTAGACAGTATTTGGTCCTGCCATGAGGACAGGGGACTGGACTCGATGACCTCTTGAGGCCCCTTCCAGTCCTAGAGTCAATGATTCTATGAATCTGTGTGACTGCAGATGGCAAGTCACACCTGCTATAAATAGAGAGAGCCTACACTTAGTGGTGAGACCAAACATCAGAGTAGGATCTTGGAGGAGTTGTTCATATTAAAAAGAGCTGTCTGTCAGGCTAAGGATGTATCCTCTCTCTTTCATAGTTGGCAGAAAGTATCTGCTCTAAAGTGTTTTGTATTATTTTGATGCTTAGTATCTTCTGTTGATCAATAAACTTGCCCTCAGGAACTTGAGCTTGTGGGCTTTATTTGTACTGTCCCATCTGCTGAAGCTGCCCTCCGCACACAGAGTTAATCAACTTTTTGTAGGCTAATCATCTCTTTAGTATGCATTTTCATCAACTGATTTTTTTTTAATTAAACAGCCATATTTCCCATGGCTCTAGAACACTGTAACAATTCAGTGTAGATCGTCTTTATATAGACTAATTTAACCACCTAAACCACATACCCTAGAGAGAATCTCTTGAGCAGGATGTGCAACTCAGTTTTACAGTAAAATATTCAAAAGGAAGGATTCAGTACTGATGCATTATTTAGGGTTGGCATGGCAGAATAAAGCAGGGATTAAATTAAATGCTCTATTTATGAAAATGTAGCTCAGCAACTTACATTCAAAATGTTCCATCATTATAGAATATGCTCCCAAATAACATATTTTTCACAGACTTTAAACATATTAAATCATGAAGTGTGCAGAACAAAAGAGTATAGATCCTGTCCTAAAACAGGTGTTTAGCTACAGTAATTTACAACTTTCATTCCAAAATATTTAGCCAGTTTGAAAGAGGGCAGAGGAAAAAAAAATCATTCTACATTTCAGTTTTTTGCAAGAAGGTCCGTTATGGCTGCCTGAAGATTTTTCCTAAAGTATGATGAGATTGCACTTCAAAAACTTTTCTGCTGCAGATGTTGCTGTCCCAAGGGAGTGAGAATATGTCAAGAATTCTATTAACTTCCCATGTGATTACGTGACATGCTTTCAAAATGCGTCTTTCACGGTCAATCTACAACTGTTGAGAAGCTTGAAATAAGGAAGATTAATTTAGTCAGGAGCAGATCTAACTTATGCATCTGCAGCCTATATTGCAATACTTCGCTCAGCTCTACCTGTAGCTCAACATTGTTCCTGCCTAAAAAGAACTGCATTGCCCGTTTTCTATGTTCATTAGATTTGTATAGTCGACCAAATTTCCTTCCATTACACTAATTCAGTAAAGAAAAACATTTAAATAAGAAATTATGGGTAGAGGTCTAAGAGTAAGAAATGCTTGTTTGTAATTGTGACCTTGATTCTGAAACCTGTACTGACATTGAGTGCTGAATGAGAAAGTATAACTCAGGTGAGTAAGGGTTGGGAATCTGTCCTTTTGTGATTTTGTTATTTAATTTCAAGAATTGGCACCTAATCTGTGTCTGCACAATTAAAACTGAAGACAACAGAAGCCCATTGAGTATACTACTTCCCTTGTAGGAGGTTAGGAAATGTTGGAAGTAGGATAAAAGAAGTCCTGAAGAATAGTGGGGAATTTTGTACTTATAGCCTAAACTTGACAAAATAGCAAATTATATGACTATTTAAGCTCCTGGATCCCAGAGTGTAGTCTGTGTGATGTAAGCCCAAGAAAAAGGACATAAAAGGTTGTTACAAGGAGGAGGGAGAAAAATTGTTCTTCTTAACCTCTGAGGATAGGACAAGAAGTGATGGGCTTAAATTGCAGCAAGGGTAGTTTAGGTTGGACATTAGGAAAAATTTCCTGTGAGAGTGGTTAAGCACTGGAATAAATTGTCTTGGAAGATTGTAGAATCTCCGTCATTGGGGATTTTTCAGAGCAGGTTGGACAAACTCCTGTCGGGAATGGCCTAGATAACACTAACTCCTGCCACAAGTGCAGGGGGCTGGACTAGATGACCTCTCGAGGTCCCTTCCAGTTCTATGATTCTATGATATTTGTGAATGGCAGGGGGCCAATAAGGATAGATATACACACCTGGGTTTTTGGCCTACTGGCCACAAGTTTATTTAATAAGCAAACTTACACAGGATAACACCTGAAAGCGACCTGTCCTCGAGGCAATAAGCAGGCATGCAACACCTGCCCTGGGCTGTCATCAGCCTTTTCTCCTGGAAACGCACATCCTAAACCTACTAAAATCCCCCAAGTTTAACCTGCCTATTTTAGCCAAGTCCCATTGGATCCTGCCATACCCTAGAGTCTCTTAAGTCTCTGACTGTGCTACTCCCTATGAAATATCACCAAGTCTCCTAAAGAAGCTCAGGCATCTCCGCCAGTCCAGCCCCCTTATTCAATAGATTGGTGCCTAAAACCCTGTGGCCAAGGTTAGGAGGCTCTTACCAATGATCCAATCAGCAGTGTGAGAGCGGGATATGCAGAGCCAGCTCTAGCCATTTTGCAGCCCCAAGTACGGCGACACGCAGCGGGGGGGCGCTCTGCTGCTCGCCAGTCCCGTGGCTCCGGTGGACCTCCGGCAGGCATGCCTGCAGATGGTCCACTGGAGCCGCGGGACCGGAGGACCCTCAGCAGGGACGCCTGCGGGAGGTCCACCGGAGCTGCCTGCCGCCCTCCCGGCAACTGGCAGAGCACCCCCCCAAGCACGCGCTTTGTGCGCTAGGGCTTGGAGCCGGCCCTGGGTATATGTCTTGATGAAGGCCAGAGCAGGAAGAGACCTGCTGCTGCCTAGTTCTGCTCGTAATATGCCATGCCTGTGGACCAATCACTGGACTTTGTTACAAGTGCCTGGAACTGCTCGGTAGGAGGGAGAGCTCTCTTCCTGACCACCAGATGTCAGAGTGCTACGGGGGGCATCTTCCTTACCCCCATATCTCTGCACTTCAGTTGTGCACCAGTTATAAGGACTAGTGAATCTTAGGGCTGGTCTACACTACGGGGGAAAATCAATCTCAGATACGCATCTTCAGCTACGTTAATAAAGTAGCTGAAGTCGAAGTATCTAAGATCGAATTACTCACCATTCTCATGGCATGGGATCGATGTCTGCAGCTCCCCATGTCGACTCCGCAACTCCGTTGTGGTTGGTGGAGTTCCGGAATCGATCCCCGAGGAATCGATTGCTACCCGCCGATACGGCTGGTAGTGAAGAAGTAGCCTTAATTGAATCATGGATAACTTTAGGGACCTGGGAAGTGAACTGAAGCTAGAATCCATGCAGACATTTCTTCAGAGATCCTTCTGATGCCAAGTGCAAGTGAAGAATGAGAAGCATGCAATACGGACCTCAAAATGCTTTCTTTGAGAGAATTGGACTATATGGTCTCCTCTTAAGTGGATGAGCAACTACCAGCTTCCTGCATTATAAATTGACAGGTTTTATTAGGAGGAGTTTAAATTAAGTAAAATAAGATCTAATGGGCTGTGGTCAAGCAATTTATGCCAAATATCAAGGGGAAAAATTCTAGCAGCAAAATCTATTAGACAATAAAATACTGTTCAAAGGAATTGATAGAAGCTGCTTCACTTGAATCATTTAAAATTGGATTAACCAAAATGCTGGCAAAAGCAAACCAACCTATATTGACATGGATACAAAATGAATGACTCAATGAGTTTTCTCCATCTACTGTATTGCTTGATTTGGTGTATGTTTCATTATCCCATAAATCCTTCCCAGAAGAGAGAAAGGTTTGTAATAATGAACTGAGCTAAAAGCATACCTTAGATTGCCAGCTGTGATGCTGTATGATTAAAGATGACCATATATATCACTGATACTACCATTGTTTTACTATTACCATAAATCTAGTACAAAGTGTATTATGTAAGGTGTCAATGGAAAAGTTACAATCTATAAAGTATGATTATCCTATTTATATGCTTGTATCATCTTTGTATCTGAAATTATGAATATTAGCTATGTACTTGTATCTTACACGTGTTGTATTCCTGGATGACACCCCCTAGATACAATTTACATCAAGACTAGCCAGTTATGTGTTAATGGACCATGAAGGACACTCAGCTCTCACAATGGGCCATTGAAGAAACTCATCCCATCCAAATAGCTCTTCCTGAGGATGCCTCAGACAGCGAGGGGCCAGTGGTTACCCCTGTGAGTCAGCAAACCACGTAAGGACATGCAATATGCTCATGTGACCCTGGACTCCATCTTGGACCAGAAGCTTTCCACAAACAGGTGCTGTGGGCTTTGTTTGAGACAGTAAACTTCCATACACAGAGGAGAGGCTATAAAAAGGAATCTGAGACATCTCCATTTTGTCTCCATTCCCTTCTTCATTTTTCTGGACTGGATTACTAACAAGGAAGCCCTAAACAAGGACTGATGACCCGAAATCTGTTTGGGTGATTCCAGAGAGATTTTTGCAAGATAGTATTTTATTCCATCACTGCCACAAACTTGATATAAGAACTTTGAAACCATTTGTATGTACATGATTCCTTTTAACCATTCAATAACTCTCTTCTTTCTTTTTTATATTATTAAACCTTTAGCTTTTAGTTACTAAAGGATTGGCACCAGCATGATTATTGAATGAGATCTGATTTTTATATTGACCTGGCTCAGTGGTTGATCCGTTGGGATTGGAAGGACTCTATATCTGATGAAATTGGTTTTCAGTCACCACTCATCATAAAGTCCAATGGCTGGGTGGTGAACCGAGGGCTGAAATTCCTAAGGAGAATGCATTTTTGACATCTTGTTAACCAGTGTGGTGATACAGAAGTTCACTTTTGTTACTGGCTTGGCATAACCTAATGACAGTGTAAACTACCAGTTTTGGGGAATTGCCTGCCCTATTACTTGCAGTCTGCCCTGAGTGCGACATTCTTAGCTGTGACCCAGTGGGGCATGGTGACACCATCCAAAATCACTTCACTGATCAAACATTGTAAACAAGTGTATGCAAAAATGTGTTAATGCTGAGACACTCATAACTAAGCTATACCAGGGCATCAAGAGACTAATAATACTTTAAAAGTGCTGTACTTCTTATCTGATTTGTTTAACTCCAACTTCAGATTTAATGGATCATAATCAATTCTTCGTCATGCTGATACAAAACCCCAATTTGCAACATTTGAATGGCTGTCTGTGATCTATTTTCCTTCAACACATTCATGTACTTTCAGTTATCTAAAAGTACTTTTTCACCCTGTGAATTTGCTTTCCTACACTGTTCAGTCTGAGTTCTATTACATGGCTGATTACAAAGTAGGAGTTGTGTGGTTATAAGCACTGGGTCATGCCATAAATCAACCATGGTGATGGAAAATGCTGACAAGTGTGATTTATAAGTTTTCAACCTTGAGTCCCATTTAGATGTGCTCTGATTGTTTCACAATTATCCCTGAGAGAAAATATGGAGAACATTTATAACCAGGGCATTAGTGGGTTCCTGGCGGAGAACAATGCTAATCATAATTGGAGTACAGGAGTGTTCTTATTACTAAGTAAGCACTGGCATGCAAATGGAGTTTTTTTTCATGCAGCCATCTGTTAATCACATATTTAATACTTAACTTTGATATGGAAATATACCAACAAGTCTGATTAAGCCCTAGACAATTCTTAGAGGAAGAACAATGATAGATTATATTAGAATGATGTCAGTGTTTCCATTATAAGGCTTTTTCCCAGTGGATTCTAATGCCATAAAACAGAACTCTGAGCTAAAGTTTGGCCTACTGAATTTGAATGTTTTAAATATAGTGTGTATCTACACGATTAAGCCTTTTACTCTGTATCAGTTAATTAATATATGCTACTGAGACCTGATTCTAGAAAGGTTTATTCACCTGTTTACCTATATGCAAGGAGTTAGTCCCATTGGTTGTAATGGGATTACTCATGGTGAACAAAATTAAGCCCACACACAGTGTTTATTCCAAAAATTAGGGCCCTAATTTTCTGACTAAACGATTTTATGTATGACCCAAATGTTTTCAAGAAAGTGTACTGAATTTTTTTCTCATGTATTTGTTCACATAACATTTTAAAGCTGCATTGTAATATTTTATTTTTTGCATTTTAAATATAGATATATTCTTATCTATATTCTTATACTGATACTTATACACCAAGCAAATACTATTTATAAACGCATATTCAGTGGAATTGAATTTCATTTCATATACATTTCATATAACTGTATGTTATACATACTCAAATATATAAAGCAATAAAAACAATAGGAAAGAGCAAAAACAAAATGAAAAAATACACAGACCTACAGGACACCATGGAATCCATATTTTTCAAACTATATACATAACATATGAAATTAACAAAATGAGACGGAGGAGGGAGGGAAAGTAGAGTAGAATGAAGGAAGTGAAAAAAAGATAATAAAGAATATATATTTGAAATCTACAGCACTCCGCGTGTAATTATGCAATATCATTTCTCTTTTGCCCCACATGAAAAGTTCTTTAACTCCAGAAATTCCTCTCAGAATGATCTGAGATCATCATTCAGTGAGCATTCCAACTCCCCAGAAGAAGCTGTTTCTCCCATGCATGGATTTGAATTCCACCTTATGTTCCACTTTCGTCTCTTCATAGTATCACCAATACAGCCCGTTTCTTGTTTGACTGTGGTAGAATCTTTTTTATTTCAGTGGGAACATGTTAGAGCATTAAGTGCCAGAATGAGGTATTGCCCTCCCCAGTACTAGTTCTGCTATCAAACTGAAATGTTCAATATGAATGATCTGGTTGATATTTCCAGCATCACTCGTCCTCATGGCTATTTGTGACCAGTCTGCTCAGTGTGTGCTATGTCCACCCAATGATGTAAAAGGCAGAGAATTCGCAAATACAAAAACACAGTTTTACTCCCTAGACAGTAATGACTCCAAGGTTGTCTCATCATATAAAAAGCTGATCTCATAAGGCATTGAGTGGGGGAGAATAATCTCTGTCTATTTTAGGTACTTATATGGCCCCTCTCAATCTTAAATGTATTTTTCTTCACAACACCCCTATGAGGTACAGAAATGCTGTTATCCCTATTTTACAAAGAGTCTAAGGCCCAGATGCCCAAAGATCCTTAGGGTCCTAATTTCCACTGAAATCAATGGGAGTTAAGTACCTAAATACCTTTGGGGATCCAAGCCTAAGCAACTTGCTAGTTACACAGGATGTTTGCAGTGGAGCAGGACCAGACTTCTGTTACAGTGTCTGTCACAACAATTACTGCATTTGTATAAAGGTCTTTCTTTTTAGCTACAGTTTTAAAGATTCTGAAGAAACTATCACATTCAGAAACTATACTGCAGTGGCATTTCATCTGGGGTAAAATCCCCTTCCTCCCCCAAAAAAGAAAAGAAAATTCAGTTTGTAATCATACTATGGGTGTTCTCCTCTTCTCACTGTAATCTGGAGTAACTCCACTGAAGTCAATGGTGTTAACCTGGGAAAAAAACAGTATAAGTGATTGGAGAATCTAGCCCTAGTTCTTAACTGCCTTATGGTGCCAGGTTCCAGATCTGTGTCTAATGTCCGGAGTAGGGCTGCTGCTCTTTCCAGCTACACTGCTATTTTACCGCACTAGCTCTTCTTAAGATAGCACATGATTAAGATAGGCACGCTCCCAGCTGGGGCTTTAAGAAAACCACCAAATACCACAAGAGTTGGCAGCAAAATTGAAAAAAAAATCCACAAATATTCATCTGAATTTTAAACTAATTTTTCTGCAGAGTTTTGGAATATACAAAACTAGAGCACCCAAAAGTTATGGCTTAAGGACTTGATCATGCAGTTTGCATTATTATCATTTCAAAAGGTTTTTTTAGAATTTGGTGTACAATGTCAAACTGAACTGTAAATTTTCCTCTCTCTCTCTGTCTCTCTGTCTCTCTCTCTTTTTCTTCAGTTTGTGGCAGTATAGAAACCATATGGCTCTGTTGAAGCCATAACTTTAAACATGGTCTTATGTGCTAATTGGTGGAGACCAGGAAAGAGACATATAGTAATATGCAACAGAGACGTGGCCACTTGCTCTTGTATTCCTGAGACAAGCAGAATTGTAGTAAGGATGAGTTGTTCCCACTGGTCTCTGCACTAGAATTCCAACAGTCACCATGTTAATGGGGACTTTTTTTTCTTCTTCGGATAAATCTGATTCTTGATTTTATGCTCTTAAAACAAAGAAACAGAAACAGTCTTTTAAATTATGGGCCCAATTCTTCTACACTTACTTACATTGAATTCGATTGAAGCTCACCTCCATACAGAATAGCCTGTAAGTGGTGCATAGGCCTTTCAATCGGAGCAAATTTCACCCTCCATAAAAAGTCCTACTGAAATTAATAGGAATATCTGAGGAGTGAGGTGCTGCCTAGCAAGAAGGAGTGTTGCAGAATCTGGCCGCAGTGTAAGTATTGATTCTATCCAAATGCACAGGTATGCATGTAACATGGCTCCCATGTTGCATTTGTATGGGTACCTTCTGAAAGGTAAAAATAGTGCACTTGAAGGACACTCAGCAGAGGAGAGAGTAAAAGGAAATACCATAATCTTTTCATCTGGATGCTGCTAAAGGTATCATCTCTTGACACCTTTTCTATTAGCTTTTAAATAACTGGCATCCCTGACTCCATCCTCAGAAGGCGGGATACAGGGTATAAGGAAAGTCCTGCTCCTGGATCCTCACACGCATACGGAGCTCCCTGGATGTCCGTGGGATGACAATCTGCACAGGTGCAGAGGTCTTCTTGGGCAGATCCCATTGCAGAGTTAGACTGATTAAGAATTTTGTTCTTGTTTCTTCAAAATATTGTTGATAAAATGAGAAATCCCCTCAGTAGCTGAATCTCTTGCTCCGGTCCCTGTCATGGCTGGAAGAACAAGGAGGAGGGAGGGCTGAGGAGCAAGGGGCATAGTCTATCACTGCCCAGTATATAGTAGGGGCCTCATTCCAGCTCATGATCCTCTCCAGGGGCTGATGGGCATATACCCCCACAGGCTCTTGTGCATGCATGCTGGGGATTGCTGGGGATACCTCCTGGCTGGGGAGCAGTGGGTCCCCAGACATCCATGAAAATATTGTTTCTTAGAAAAGGGGAGTACACATGGGACATAAATCTTCAAAGAGAGAACACAGAAAAAATAGTCTGGGGACCTCTGTGCTAAGACACTTCATTGGCTGAGATTTATCATGTCACTCACTGTAACTAGCGACCTCTCCAAAATATCAGGGTCATGAGAATTCTAGGCAGGGACGAAGAGCTGAATTCAGTTTCTACAATATTGTTGAACAGTTGGTGTTGGCTGTGGCCACAAATGGGCAGCCAAGCACAGCTCCAAGAGAGCCCTTTACAAAACCTCCCCTGTGGCAGACAGGTGGCAGCTGCAACGCAAAGGCCCTTCTCTCTGCTGAGAAATAGACCACATGGGAGCATATATTTAAAAATTTTAAGGTTTTTTTTTTCTGCCTTAGCAGACTCCGACGCAACAGCTGCTTGAACCGAACTGCTGCGTTCAAAACTCTTAACATCCTTTTCATAATAACAGATGCATTATTGAACATTAGGAAAGCGCCTCTCCAGGGAAATGAGGCCTGCTCAAGAGGTGCCAAAACCTACAGATATTAGTAAAAAGACAGATGATTTGTGAATCTCTGACTGCTTGGTTCTCTCTCTCTCTTTCTCTGTTAATAATGAATTCATTAGAGGAGACCTGTTCTTCTCTCAGCCATCAGAGCAAATCACATTTTCGGTCTGACAATCCAGTAATTAATATATGCCGTTCTGATCTGATATCAGCTCAAATCTTAGAGCTATTTCCCTTTGTTTGTGTAAGCAACAATAAGACTCCTTTGCATGAAGCTTTCAACATGAGAGTTTACAGGGAACCTTCTACGTAATGGGCTATGAGCAGTTCCTGTTTCTTTAGCGTGAGATGAGAAAGGAAACGTGAACTGCCAACGAGGGCTTCCCAAGCTCAGCTGGGAACAAGGATACTCAAACAGAAGGGTCAGGGAGTAAGAATTATACTCCAGATAATCAAGCATATGTTCAGTAGTGGCATAGTTTCTTTCCTATTAGAAGACTATGCTGAGGTCTCTGTTGCCCACCTGGCACTTCCAAGGAAGATTGTTTTTTCCCCCAAGCAGTTTCCTGAGGATACTTTAAAGCAGTGGTTCTGAAACTATTGTACTGGTGACCTCTTTCACATAGCAAGCCTCTGAGTGTGACCCCCCCTTATAAATTAAAAACACTTGTTTATATATTTATAAATGTTGGTGGCAAAGTGCAGTTTGGGGTGGAGGCTGACAGCTCACGTACCCCCATGTAATAACTCACAACCCTCTGAGGGGCCCCAATGCTCAGTTTGAGAACCTCAGCCTTAAAGCTATTCAATCCACTATACAGGGAGGCTAATGGACCTATTTGTGTGAGTAAGGCTTCATAAACTAGACCTCACTTACCTACTCCCACTTGTTTGCTTCTGAACAGGATCTCAGTCATTTAAGAGGCCATATAACTAACACACGTGTGTGGCAACATAATGCCTGCACACAAATGTGTAGATGTTTATACACAGCGTATATTTGAAATGAGAGTTTACATATTTCCCTTACTTATGTCTAAAAGTACGCATTCCAAGTAGTTATAAACAACTAGCAAAGCCCAGATATCCTGGCTGGAGTTGCAGGTATGTTCCTATGTCTAACCTTTCATTAATGAATGAGAGATAGGTAATGAAGGGCCTTGAAAATGAAAACAAGCTTATATTTCATGCAATAAAAGGCAGCCAAGGGACAGATGCAAAGAGAGGAGTGATGTGGTCAAGGCAGCAGGCTAGGAACAAGGTTCTTTGCAGCAGAATTTTGAATGGGTACAAGCAGGTCAAGGTTGCATTTGCCAAAACCAGAGAAAAGGATATTGCGATAATCACGATGCACGAGCGCGTTAATGTGTGGATGAGGAGGAAAAGTCCTATCTTAGAGATAGTATGCAAAAGAATCAGCACAATTTAGAAACAGCCTGGATGTGAGGACCTAGAGAGAGGTCCAAGTTGAAGATGATGATCAGGTTATGGACTTGAGCGATGGGCAGGACAGTGGTGTTGTTCAGTGACTGAGAAAGGAGGAGGTTACAAGAGCTTGGGGCAAAGATTAAAAGCTCTGTTTTAGCCATGTTGAGCACGGGCTGACAGATAGACATGAGCAGAAATCCAAATTTTGGGTGTGGGCATATTATATGGGCATTTTTTTTAAATGTCACACAAAGCACAATTTGGGGATTGGCAGAGATGGTGACAAGCCCATAAAACTGAAATCAGAGACGATGCTAGGCATAAGCAGACTAAGCAAATGCTTAGGGCCCCAAGCAAATCAAAGGGCTCCCCATTCACTTTTTATTGTGTGTGGATGGGGACCCCAAAAATATTCCTGCTTAGGGCCCCTGATGGGCTAGCAGTGCCACTGTCTGAAATGACCAAGGTTGTTGTGCAGATTTCTACAGACCAAACAGTTAAATATTTGCAGAGCTCTGGTTGTAAAATACAATTTCCATGTTCACACCACTAGCCATCAGTGGAAAAGCCCAAGACTCTTCCAGCAACCACCTTATAGGGTCCTAGATCCCAGGCGCTAGCCTGGAAGTCTATACAACAATGAAAGAGCCCCACAGCCCAAGCCCGAGTCGGCTGGCACAGGCCAGCCACGGGTGTCCAGTTGCTGTGTAGACATACCCTGAGGCTATTCTTCAACTACTTTACAAAACAACACTTTACTTTGTGTAGCTTTAATGTAGCTTGTCAGTCCCTTGGAAATGGACTTTCTTAGCATGTTTTAGTGAAATGGCTTTGTCACCTCCCTTTTATAAGCAGAAAGCCGCAGACAGAATAAAAAAAGACACCATAAAACAGAAGGGTTTAACATCAAGAAAGGAGTTTGGCAAGGCTGTATTGTGTCCCTCTCTTCAGCTGTTCAGTCTATATCATGAAATGGTAACATACATTGCTCTTGATAGTTAGATTGTGGAATATGAATTTGAGGAAACAGATGCTACAGTCTAGGGAACGGCATCATGATGATGATGATATCCTTCCTGATTGCCAAGTCTGAGGAATCAGTTAAGGTCCTAGTCACAAGGGTGGCTGAAGTTAATGTTTTTTCTGGACGACATACAAATGTGAACTTTTTCTTCTTCTTCTGGGGAAGCAGCAGAGTCCAACAACAATAGAAACTGGTAATGAAGAAGCTGTGCAAGAGAAGGAATTCTGCTACCTAGGCTTCACAGCATAGGAAGATAAGGGCTATATCAAAACATTTAGGAAAGATTGGCAAAGACCCATAAAAATTAAGACCACGTGAAAGGGAGTGACGCAACTGTAAAGTTAGCACTGTGGTTTATTGTTGTCTGTGGAAAATAAAAGATGCCTGAGAGCAGTGTGAAAAGAGAGAGAAGGGAAAGCTGGGTGGCCAGCTTAAGGCTTAACTTGGCAATACAAGTTACAGCATAATATATATGTGTGAACCAGTGGATCATGCTACAATGCTGTCTTTCCTCACCAATACAACTGGCATAATATGGTGATTAGTGTCAATCAGGCACTATCCTTTTCGAGATACTTAGATTTCAGGTTGAATATAAATGTACCATATTATTAATAAGTGTTTTGTTATTACATGAAGTTAGAATATTTACACTGAATCTTACTAAAAGTTTTGTAGAAAGAGCACTACTCATCCCAGGTACTTTGTACATTTTAACAAACATAACTGTGATCCATTGACTAAAGTGGTGTTCAAGCTAGGCATCGGTTTTATTTACATTCACTCTTAACGCTCATTTGGAACTCATTTAAAACCACTTCAAACTGGCAAGTATTGCTAGACATTGTTGGCTGAGCTGTAGTCTTTAGATCAAATTCTGGAGCACAAAGCAATGTTAGTCTTCTGAGCATGCCCAGTGTGGACTAGATGGCTACAGAAGCCTGAGCTGAACAGGTTAAGCTGAGTGCTGAGGAATGAATAAAGTGTGCTTTGCCTTCTCTTATGACTATTTTGAACATATTGGCCATTCTGTTTCCTGAGTAGCTACTAAATGTTTCGAGGCACTTTTAACTGGACCTTAACATATAGCTGGAGGTAGTTGAAAGTGGGCAATATTAGTGTAGGCAGTTATGATCATGGTTACTGCTTCATTACTTGTTTTATGCAGCATTTTTACTTGCATTTCAGATGTATGCCTTGCAACTTTAAAACTGAACACATTTTTTTTAAGATACCAGTTTTCTGAAATATTAATAGTGGGAAAACCTGCAGTAAGCACAAAAAGGAATTGGCCCTTATAAGATGCAGTACACTACGTATTTTGCATGCAGCCTTGAATAGTTTTGCTTCACAGTTCTTGACAGAAATTCTCCTCTCCACAAGTAATTTTCTTCTTAACTCCCTTTGGAGGTCATGCCAGCATGGAAGTAAGTCAATCTGAGTCAGCACAGATAGTAGCCGTATCGTTATTCACACTTTAAAGCAAAACTAATATATTTTTTAAATTATGGACAAAGAATTCACAACTGTCTTTTCAACATATTGAGTTTCAGCTGTTTAAAATAATCCTTTAGATAAATGCCCTTTTCAAAACAAGAAAAGGAGATTTCAGTTCACAATGAAAAACCCATCATTTCAGTTAATAAAAAACACTTGTTAAAGCAAAGATGAGCCGTGGTGGAAATGTAAGTTTAAAATTATCTGGACTAAATGTATGTGTAATAAAAAACCTCCCAACAGAGAGGATACATTTTTACAATTTATTCATGTCATTTCTACTCTTTTAAATGGCAAAAGCACAGGTACTGTAGTGCATAAAGCAACCCCCATTCCCACCCCCACCCGACAAGCTGCTACCTACGAACATGCTGAATGCTGATGCAGCACCACAGAGTTTTCTCAGTGCAGGGAGAACAATACATTGCCAACCACTAAGCTGGAGTCTCAAACCATTTCACTTATATTGCCATCTTGCTGTTTAGAACTGTTTGTATTTCTAAGAGGACTAATGTGAATGTGGTTGCAAAAAGCCACAAATTCCATTAATTTCTGAAAAGGATTTCTAACAACCTTAGTTGAAATGTGGTGTTATTGTAATAACACATAGTGATTTACTTAAAAGTTTATGCTGGCATGCAATCTGCTAATGTGCTTTTCCAGACTTTGACTCATAAAAATTATTTATTTGATTCATTTCTCTCATTAGGATGAACGAATTTAAGTGCCATCTCATTGACTGTATATTCCAGCAGCTGATGTACAGTACTCACTACACTATCCCACCTCCCACCTTTCTTTCCTTTCCCCACCACAAGTCAGATTAAGGCAACTGCACACCATGACACAAGGACCTCAGTAACTCCACCTCCAGACTTCTATTATGGATCCATCCCTCAGAAAAACAGAGTGGCATAGGAGCTGATGTGCTTCTCTCCCCAGAAGGGGCAGCAGGGGTCCTTTCGCTTTGAGAGGAGTTTGGACTTCTCTCCCAGTTCCAGAGAGACAGAGATAGCATCAGGGAGCCTCAGGAGTTCCTGGGAACTTAATAGCCTATTGAGAAGAACGAGCCCATCTGCTTTGAGTTCACTCACATTTCCAAGATCTTTTTCACAAATATGAATAAATATAAATATATGGAGCTATACCTATCTCATAGAACTCTAAGGGACTCCAAAAGGTCATGGAGTCCAGCCCTCTGCCTTCACTAACAGGACCAAGTACTGATTTCTGCCACAGATCCCTAGGTGGCCCTCTCAACAATTGAGCTCACAACCCTGTGTTTAGCAGGCGAGTGCTCAAACCGCTGAGCTTTCCCTCCCCTGATGGAAAAACTTACTTTTCTTTTTCAAATGAAAGATGAGATTCTGACTCCAGGAGCTGGGGCTCATGGCTTGGGTCTATAATAGCTATGCCATAATTCATCCCTGCTCCCATCCCATCCCAGGAGTATTTCTCATGCAGGGACAACATGAGCTGCATCATTTGTACCCTCTGTCATGTGGAAAAATGTGTCATGTACTTGTGGCTGTCATGCTTGCATTTATGCCCTTCTGATCAGATTGCAATTGACTTCAGATGCTCTGCCAGGCTCATCCATTAACGGCTCTGCTTTCTGTAGCACAATGTCCTTGTCTCACTCTGAGTTGTTTACGTACGTGGTGACACAGCAAAATATTCCAGAAAACACCTAATTAAAAAAAACAATAGAATTAAAATGCATTTCCTTACATTCTTTGTATTCTAAATGACTCCACAGGAAGCAGCATCCAGTATTTGGTATCTACGTCAGCTACAAGTTTTCTTTAGCACAGTTCAATGCATCATTAGTCGAATTAAACTATGGCTCAATCTTCCGATGAGGAAACAAAGCTATTTGTAGTGGAAAGAATCAAAGGACAGCTAGGGAAGTGTATTGGGGTGATGCATGTCTCAGTTTGGGGGAGACAAGGGTGGTCCTTGGACTCTTATAGAATGTGGGAATTACGAATGTGGGGCATGGATACCCATTAGGACCCTGATCCAAAGCCCAAATAATAAGTAAATAAGTCTTTCCATTGACTTCAGTGGCTTTGGATAATATCATAGCACTCACGTATTCAAAGGGAGATGGAGCAGACCCTACATGAGGAACTACATGGGTGGATAACAGGTATCTCATGGAGTTGGAATATATATGGGTTGCTGTATGTATCTCACAAAGCACACAGTGTGGATGTTTCATGCTGGGAGGAGAATACGCAGCAGAGAAATGAGTGTCATATGCGGGGGAGAGGGGGTAAGTTTCCCACAGAGAAACAAATACACAATAGGGTTGATTACCTGGCATAGGGTGGTGAGTAGCTATTGATATAGGCCGTGGCTACACTTACAGTTCTGCAGCGCTGGTAGTTACAGCTGTGTTCGTACAGCTGTGTAGGGCCAGCGCTGCAGTGTGGCCACACTGACAGCTACCAGAGCTGCAGTGTGGCCACATTTGCAGCACTTGCAGCGCTGTTGGGAGTGGTGCATTGTGGGCAGCTATCCCACAGAGCACCTCGTTCCATTTTGGCGCTGTGGCTTGTGGGAAGGGGAAGGAAGTGTGTGGTCTTTCCGCTTCCTGTTCCAATGCCCCGTGGTGCTTTGCTACACATTCCAAGCAGTTTGGCGGCATTGTGAGTCTGCAGCGCGATTTCTGAGATTTCTGTTACAAATGGAGCCTGAGCTGCTGAGAACCTTGCTGATGAATGTTGCCAGCACATCACGCATGGCAGTGGAGCTATTCCTTCAGCTGCAAAGTGACAGTGAGGAGTCAGACGATGATATTGAAACGCCTGACGCTCAAGACACTCAATTGCTTGTGGCAGTAACAGACGTGCTCAGCACCGTGGAACGGCGCCTTTGGGCTCGGGAAACCAGCACTCAGTGGTGGGATCACATCGTCCTGCAAGCCTGGGATGACGAGCAGTGGCTGCAGAACTTTCAGATGAGAAAAGCCACTTTCATGGGACTGTGTGCTGAGCTCGCCCCTACCCCTGCGGTGCAGGGACACGAGATTGAGAGCTGCCCTGCCGGTGGAGAAGCGGGTGGCTATTGCAATCTGGAAGCTGGCAACTCCAGACAGCTACCGATCAGTGGCTAACCAGTAGGGAGTGGGAAAGTCCACCGTTGGAATGGTGCTGATGCAAGTTTGCATAGCTATTAATCGCACCCTGCTAAGAAGAACTGTGACTCTGGGGAACATGCAGGACATTGTGGATGGCTTTGCACAAATGGGTTTCCCTAACTGTGGAGGGGCAATAGATGGGACGCATATTCCTATTCTGTCACCACCCCACCTGGCATCGGAGTACGTTAATCGCAAGAGGTATTTCTCCGTGGTTCTGCAAGCACTTGTGGATCACCGTGGGCGTTTCACTGACATTTACTCAGAATGGCCTGGAAAGGTGCATGATGCACGCATCTTTCGGAACAGTGCCCTGTTCAGGAAGCTGAGGGCTGGGACTTTTTTCCCAGACTGCAAGATCACAGTAGGGGACGTCGAAATGCCCACTGTGATCCTTGGAGACCCCGCTTACCCCTTAATGCCTTGGCTCATGAAACCGTATACAGGGAAGCTTGACAGGAGCAAGGACCGGTTCAGCTACAGGCTGAGCCAGTGCCGAATGACTGTGGAGTGTGCTTTTGGCCGTTTGAAAGCCCGCTGGCGTTGTCTTTATGGGAAGCTAGATTTGGGGGAAAGCAGCATCTCTGCAGTTATATCCGCGTGCTGTACCCTCCATAATATTTGTGAAGGGAAGGGTGAAAGATTCAGTGAGGAATGGACCTCCAAGGTTCGAAGCCTAGAGGATGAATTTGCACAGCCAGAGAGCAGGGCTACTAGATAGGCCCAGGAAAGGGCTTCAAGGATTAGGGATGCCTTAAGGGAGCAATTTGATGCTGAGAGCCAACAGTAATGTTTGGTGCCTTTGCTGTGCTCCTTTCTACCTTGGGGTACAGTATTTACCACTTTCTGCAATAATAAAAAGTATTGTAAAAGCCATAAAATCCTTTATTCAAAGTACAGTACATAAAAGGCCAGGGGGGTTAGGGTGGTGGACTGTACATTCAGAGGTTTGAATATGTCCTGTTTGGATTACTGTTCAATGTCTGCTGCACTTCAGGATTACTATGCTGCAGAGTAATGGGGGTGGAGTGCACAGGGTAAGGATTGTAGTTATCAGGGCTGGTAGGTGATCATACAGGTGTTGGGGGCAGCTGGGGGTAATAAGAAACTGGCTGCTGGAGACAGGTGTTTTGTGCAAATACTGGGGAACAAGAAAGAGAGCTTTGGGAGGGTTGTGGGTTACCACGGTACAGATCTGCCTGCATGGCTACGAGAGACTCGAAAGAGTCAGTTTGGAGAGCCAGGAGGCTTATCATGTGCTTTGAGGGTTTTTTGGTAGCCAATTCCTTTCTCCTGCGTTCTGTTTGCCTCCACTCATATATTTTCTCTCTCCATTCCTGCGTCTTCCTACTTTCTCTGTTGTAGTGATTCATAACTGCTTTGATCAATTCCTCTTTTGATTTTCGTGGATTTTTTCTCAAGTTCTGCAAGCGACGTGAGGCCGGTGATCCGGCTGCATTAGTCAAGGTCACTAAAAAAAACATAGACAGAAACATGTAATACACAGAGGCTACATTGTTTATTATCACACAGTGAAGGAGTTTGTAGACTTTTTGTAGCATCATTCCCACATACCTAACATAACACAGAGAGGCCAGGGAAGCGAAGGCATGGCGAACAATGGGGTGAGTGTTTCTGCCCTGACTTCACCTGGGAGGGGGAACTGACTGATGGCTCACTGGGGTTTATCTGCACTGGGTAGAGGAGGTAGCTGGTGGCCTGCACAGGGGACAATAGGGAACATGAAGCTGGCGAGCTGCTGGCGGGGGGGGGCGGTCCGCGGAACTGACGGCCTGCTGGGGGAGGGGAACGCACCGCGGTGCTGGCGACCTGCTGGAAGGTGGTGGGAGACTGGAACGCACCGCAGGGCTGGCGACCTGCTGGAAGGGGTTGGGGAGACCGGAATACACCGGGGGCTGGCTACCTGCTGGAAGGCGGTGGGGAGACCAGAACGCACCGCGGGGCTGGCTACCTGCTGGAAGGGGGTGGGAGACCGGAACGCACTGCGGGGCTGGCTACCTGCTGGAAGGGGGTGGGAGACCGGAACGCACCGCGGGGCTGGCTACGTGATGGAAGGGGTTGGGGAGACCGAAACGCACCGCGGGGCTGGCTACCTGCTGGAAGGGGGGCGGAGACCGCGAACCTGGCGCCTTACACTGAAGTATCCCTAAATTCTCAACAGGGTTTCCTACTGCCAGATATATCACTGCTGGGTGTTACCTGGGAAGAGAGGGAGGGTCTTCTACAGCAATGTGGATTCCGCCCTGGCCCCTATGCAGCTTGCCTGTGTGCAGCCATGGTACCCCCACCCCTCGCTGCACAGTGGATCGGACGAGTTAGCCTGACCGGGAGAAGGACCACGGTGACTCTCCCTATAAACTTGCAAAAGCACATTGCCCACGCTCTGGCTGCAACTTTTCAAGAGATTACCGAGGCAGATTACAGAGACGTGATAGAGCAAATCAATGGGCTATTCCACGTTTAGGCATGCATGCAGGCAGCCATAACCCAAACCATCCTCTCCCAAAACATAAAAATCTGCTTACCCCGAGCACACTCCTCTGCTTCTTCCTCACCAGCAACTTCCAGCTGCTGCAACTGGCTAGCCTCCTCCTGGCTTGAGAAGAGCTCCTGGCTGCATGTGTACTGGGACTCCGGGGTGTCTCCCTCCACCCCAGTAGCCTCACTCTCGGCTTCCTCTACACCCTCCCCCACTTCTCCCTGCTCTGAACTCTCCATCGTGCTCCTAGGATTGGCAGTGGAGTCAAACCCAAGTATGGCATCCAACTCCTTGTAAAAACGGCAGGTTGTGGGGGCAGCTCCTGAGCGGCGATTTCCCTCATGGGCTTTGCAGTAAGCACTGCGCAGCTCCTTAATTTTTACCCTGCACTGCAACGCGTCCCGTTCATGGCCCCTTATCAGCAAGGACTGTGATATCTGCCCATAGGTATCATAATTTCTCCGGCTGGAGCGCAGCTGTGCTTGCACAGCTTCCTCACCCCAAACACTGATGAGGTCCTGCAGCTCAGAACTGTTCCATGCTGGGGCTCGTCTGGGGTGTGGAGGCATGGACACTGATTGATTGATTGATTGCACTCCACACCTGGCTGAGCAAACAGGAAGGGGATTTTTAAAATTCCCGGGGCATTTAAAGGTGGGGTCAGCTGAGCCAGGGCAGTGGAATGTGCAGGATTACCAGAGAGGCTTAAAAGGTATGCTGGGATACCTCCTTATACCCCGGAGGTCAATAAAAGCGCTGATGGGGTCCACACTTGCTGACCAGCGCTGGATCACCAGCGTTGGAATAGCTACACCCGAGGCTCGACCGGGTGTACAGCCAGCTCTGCAATCAGTGAGTTGCAGCGCTGGCCGTGCTTTGCAAGTGTGGCCACATCCTAAGTTGCAGCGCTGTAACCCCCTCACCAGCGCTGCAACTCTCTAGTGTAGCTATGGCCATAGAGATGGGGGGAATGCATGGGGCTTGGGTCTCAGAGGAGACGTATGGATGGGAGGCTGTTATCTGCCTTGAACAACAACATTTTTGAATTTGAATCTTATCAAGAATGTTTCTATTAAAATGTTTATTTATTCCTTCAATATCCACATTAATCCAATTACTCATTAATTAATTGTGAATTATTCATTAGCTTATGTCAGAGGCAGTTTGACACATGAGGCTCCACTTATGCTGCAAACATTGTAGGCCGCCACTATCTGGCATGGGATATGCTGGTGACCCACTGTGGTTGCTTTGACCACTGAAACTACTAATTTATGCAAAGGTACCTGTCATTGCTGGTACCTGTCTTCAGATCTGCCTGTCTTTATCCAACTTCCCCAACCTATTTGTCTGTTAATGTCTTGTCATCAATCTACGATTTGAGTGCTCTGGGGCAGGCACTCTCTTTGTTCTACTTGTTGGGGCAGTGCCTTGCACAATGGAGCCCTTATCTCTGATTGGGGCCTCAGGCACTATTACAATAGTAGTAGTAGTATCAGTAATAAAGAAGAAGACTGAAGTGTTTTGTCCATCAATAAGACATGGCATCAGCAATTACTAAGCTACTTACCAGTGATCTGTTGACCCACCTTCACCTGGTAGAATAAAATCTATGTCCATACAGTCCTTCATTCCCCTGCTGAGACTGCCAAGATGGGTGCCAATGGACACCTGCCTACTCACTAGGAGATAAATAGATAGGGAGTGGGTGGGTGAGATTCTGTGGCCTGCATTGTGCAGGAGGTCAGACTAGATGATCATAATGGTCCCTTCTGACCTTAAAGTCTATGAGTCTATGACTAATTCTTTATTATAATTTGCCTTCAAACAAAAGGGAGACATATGCTACACTGTTTTAACTGCTTCAGGACAATAGTTGCGGGAATAAAGAAGCCCTGCACAGCTGATGCTAAAAGAAAAGAAATATTAGTGTTTAAAACACTGGAGAAATCATTCGAAAGCATTTTGAGCCCAGTTTTCCTCATGCTTGGAGGAAGATCCAAAAGATTTAACACCTGAAACCCAAGCAAAGGTAGAAATAGAGTAGAGCATCTACCTTTTTGGTTCTCTTCCAAAACATAATGGGAGTGTTTTAATTGACTTCAGTGGTTTTTGAATCAGCCCCACAAAGAAGTGATTTTAAAAAGAAACAGCTATATTAGAGAAGGGTTACTCATTTACATGGTAAAGGGAAGCCAGACAGTTATGGCTAAGTTGCTTTCCTTCATCCCAGGTCAGGTTTCAGGCTCATGAATCCTAGAAAGGGGTCCTATTTGTACCTTTTTTAACTTTACCATTTAAATAGCTGACCCTTTTCTACTCTGGTTGTTTCATATACATTACATCATTTTATGGATTAACTTCATTTTGCTCCCTGTGAATTGTTTTGGCACCAATCCTGCAGTACTGTGATTGTGTACATCTCCAGTCACCCACCATCAGAGTCTCTTAATAAAATACTCTATTGTTTCATAAAGCTCTTAAATTTCAAGGTTACCTACGAGGAGGGAAAAAATGATAGATTCATCTTTATTTATACAAACTTGATTTAAAATATAATAATGCATCCTTTGCTGAGAGCCAGTCCATCAGTTTCAATCAGACAGGCTGTTTTGTATTTAAATATTTTAGCTGTGTAGACATACTGAAAACACATTTCCAAGATTTACTGCTATTTCTTTCTTGCTGGTCCTATAAAGATGGGTATGTATTGCCGACACCACAAAGATGTAAGCATTCTGAATAAAAAATTAAGAGCCACCCCAACCAAGCATGAGATTCTAGCCACAAGACATATGAAGTCCCTTTGAGCATTGCAATGTTAAAAGTATTTGTGTTTGTAGGCTTCTGAACTTGCTTTAACAAAGTATTGTTCGGGAGTTTTAAAGTTTATTGCACAGCATGTGCGTACAGCATACAGGACTGTACCTATATCCTCTGGAAAGTTAATGCATCAGTTTTGAAAAAGAAAATGTAGGTAAACTGATTAAACATTACACCGCTATTTTCCTCCTATTCTCTTTTTCTTTCTATTAGTCTATTAGTATTATTGCCCTCACTTTTCTCTTTGTTTCTCCCTTTTTTTGGTCTTCTTCCCCCTTTCCCATCTTTAAGAATAATTTAGAGATCCTCTGAGATTATCCTTTCTCCTCTTTCAAGAAAACTTTGGAACTCTGACTCCCTAAAGGCTGGGAGCATACTTGATTGTTTCAATTGTGAGTAAAATTGGTTGTCTGAATGCTGTCTGTGTCTGATAGTTATTAGTGGAGGGCAAACATTGCAGGCCTTATTTGTGAATGGGTTTACACTCCACTCTGGAATATTTATGAATGAGTTTATGCTTCTCCTTGGGTTACTTATGGATAGCTTTGCACTACATGTAAATTGGAGAGATTAGTGAACATGCAAATACTTGAGGGAATGTGTATAAGGATGAAAAGAGGGACAGAGGAAAGAAAGAGGAAACTGGTCTGATCAATCAAAGAGAGTAGATTAATGAACAAAACCTTTACTGTTTTGGGGATGGTTGTAGGAGAAATCATTTCAAAAAGAAGAAGGGGGATAATTATCCTCTCAGTAATGTCCATGCAACTCCACTGAGATCAACAGGGCTGCATGAGGAAAACTGGGCTCAAAATGCTTTCGAATGATTTCTCCAGTGTTTTAAACACTAATATTTCTTTTCTTTTAGCATCAGCTGTGCAGGGCTTCTTTATTCCCGCAACTATTGTCCTGAAGCAGTTAAAACAGTGTAGCATATTCAAAAGAAGCATCTAATTCCTCTGTTAATATCTGGCAAGCTCTTTGCCTGTACTTCTCC
The DNA here is from genome assembly GCF_007399415.2 of Gopherus evgoodei. Classification (NCBI taxonomy): domain Eukaryota; kingdom Metazoa; phylum Chordata; order Testudines; family Testudinidae; genus Gopherus; species Gopherus evgoodei. The sequence goes on from NC_044333.1 coordinate 30,871,197, forward strand.
TTCAAGAATCTCTACCTGCCAGAGCTTCACTATTTCATCTAGTCCATTGCAGCATGGCTAGCAGGAGGGCTAACACACTGTGCTCAGTCGGAATTCCAATCTTCAGCTCTCTCACAGTTTCTATTTGAAACGTTTATTCTGCATATTATTGCGTAGTTACATGGGAAATTTAGGCTCATGTTTATTAACCACTTCAGCTTTCTCGCACATGCCAGCAGAACAGGAAAGATTCCATTGAAAGATTGTGGTTGGCCCTGTGCAAATGTAGATGGTGGAGGGACTGGCCTTTCTTCATGTTCCAGTGGTCGGGCCAGAGAGAGGAGCCATTGCTTCAAATTAGCATCAGCCACAGCCGTGCTAGCTCCCCGAAGGCATTAAGAATGAGGGGGATTGAGAGCATAGGGGTAGAAGGCAAACAGCTACAGCTCAGCCCCTTTCTCTCCCAGAGTAGGAAACTTTGCCTGTAAACACAATCCAAACTTCTATTGTGTGAGGTATTGTGCCTCCCATTGTATTTAATGGCTCCATTTGGAAATGTATTTGCCCAAATGTCATCTGCTACTTGTCAAGCAAAACAAAAGAAAACAAAAATACAAGTCATCCAACACTTTAAATTAAAGACAAAGCCTCATGCAGTGTAATAATAAGTAATGTCATGTGTCTGACATAGCCATTATAACATGTGACAGACACCCTAACAACATCTTTTAACTTAACTTATCCCTGTGAGAGGAAAATTGCTTCCCCACTGTTGGAAATTTCTTCTTCTTATTAGAAAGAATTTCCTAGGCCAACTTTTCCTGCATGAAAGGGCTGATCCTTCACCCCTTAACTTTGATAGGAATAGCAGTCAACCCAACATGACAACTGTATTCTCCCGGGGTGTCAGTTACATGCCAAAATGCCGGAAGGATAATGTAAATGAGAGTAGGGAACAGCTTTAATGTATATGTTCTCGTAATTTCTTCTGATGCCTCAGCAGGTAAATTACTCCAAATTAAACTCCTGTAGCCATCAGCAAAGTGGATATAAATAGGGCAACAGAAATGTAACTTAGTGTAAGGGGTCGGAGTGAGATCCAAATTAGTGTAAAGGAATCTAAGTTTAACATCACATCTGAATTTGGCCCATGAGTCTAAATAAGATGAGGAGTCTGAGCTGGTTTAACATTCACATTGATGGGGCTGGATGAAAATAGACTCCTCTTAGTCACATAGGCTCCTCCTAGCTTTTCCTAGAAGCTCCCCTGAATTTGACACAGTCTCTCTTGTAGTGTGAACTAGAGTAGCTCCTTTAGAAAGGAGCAATGTGTGCTCCCTCCTCTGCTGGCACCATCCCACATGCAGATGCAGAGTCATGGCTCCCACCTCTCTGGCTGTAAATCCTGCTCCAGTGGGGGCTCTCAGGTTCATGAGACCAGAGTGACTAATGCTCCAGGGAGAAGAATTGGGTTCCAAAGGTCACTTATCAGATTGTCCTTCAGAGTGAGAGAGAAGAAGCAAGGAGACATCAGAGATGAGAAATGAGGTCCAATGAGGAGGGAGGGAGACAGGGAATTTGCCAAATCCTTCACCCTCCACTGCCGAATTCTTAAAAGATGACTCCTCAGATACGTGCTTAGGAAACCATGTCAAAGTCCTACTGTAATGCAATCCCTCGTGGGCACTGAGCTGTAATCTTAGCTGTATTCTCCGTATCTGTTTTTGCTATGCTCATCTATGGTTGACTGGATTATCCAGCCATTTGGCTCCAATGCAGGAAACCCCAAGGTTCAGAGTTACCCTCTTGATTTTGTTCCTTACACATGATTATTGTGTGTGAGGGTAGGGGTTCCTTTAACTGTTTTGCCCTATTCTTTGTATGGCTGCTGGATGCACTGATTATTGCAAGACACAAAAGTTTCTACTCCCCCCAAAATGTGATGAATATACAAGAAGTAGTAAAAAAAAAAAAAAAAGACAAAAAAAAAAGCCTAGACAGATAAAGGTATAAATTAGTCACGTAAAGCCAAATTTTCAAAAGAGCTCTTGGTCAGAATTTCAAATGCTCAACACTTTCAATAGGAATTTTAACAAGTTTTAACAAGAGCTCGTCTCCCAATTAGATCTAAATAAGGTTTACATTCTCAGAAGTGCTCAGCACCCAGCAGCTTCCTTTGTGACACTTGTGAGCAGACCCAGTATGCTGAGCTCTTTGGAAAATCTGGGCTAGATGGTAGGTGCTGGGATCTCTTGAAAATTCTGGTATTAAAGGGAAGGAATATTAATGCTTTCATTTTAATATTTTAGGGAGAAAAGTGGAAGACATAAATAATAGGTATCAGCAAAAAAATCAACCTGCACTTCTACAAGCATCAAACTCACTGAGTTAACCCATTCATTCTCAGCCTTCTCCACACTGTGAGCTCATACGGCAATTAGAAAAAAAATGGGATTTTCCCCCTGCCGCTCTCCTTTGCATCTAGCCATAAAGGGAGGGTTGTCATGATGCCCAGACTGAGAACTCATGAGACTTAACCTATTACTTGAGGGTATTTTGGCAGAATCCCAATTTATCAAGGCACTTAAACATGTGCCTAACTTTAAGCACATGAATAGCTCTCCTGACTTCAATTCGACCATTCCTGGACTTAAAGTTAAACACATGTCTACAAAGGACCTTGTTGAATCAGGGCCCTAGTCTTGCATGTTCGGTAAATGCTTGCATATCTACAGATCCTCAGCTGATGAAAAGCAGCATAGTTCCATTTACCGTATTAACTGTAATAAGTGGAAGCGCACCGAAGATCTGTCTGAAGCTGAGGATCTAGCCCTAAGTATCTGGACAGATAGATATTTAAATATATTGTCCCAAATTTGATGGTAATGGGAGTTTTGCCTGACTGAGAGTGGCAGAGTTGGGCCCAAACAGGAATCCGAGCCTCTTTCTCTCAAACTTTGCTTTCAAAATCTTTGTGTACATATGCAACAGAAGCTCCAGTCCCTTTTGGAGCCGGAGATCTTTGTGGGGAAATAAGGAATTTAGTTGCTGTTTCAGTAATTTTTTTGTGTTGGAATGGCTATTACATTTTGGGATTGAAAACCATCAATATTTTTCTTGCCACTATTGAACAATTAAAAATATCAAATGGAGCCAATATTTGGTGGAATACTGCTGTGGTGGACACACACATAGCTGGGCTGAGGATCTTTCCCCTTGTGGGCCATATAAATGGCATCTAAACAGAGTTGCAATAAAATCAGCAGTAATGTAGCCTGAGAAACATAAAAAGTCTGCAACTGATTAACCAGAGAGTTCCCCTGTAAGCGATGCATTATTTAAATTGAGCCACACCCTGGCTTGAGGCTCTTCAGAAACATACATTTTAAGGGGTAGATTCAAAGTGGGATTCTATCCCCCACTTTGGCCTCTTGACACTGGATAAAAGAGTTGCTGTGACATAGGCACCTCAGTTCCAGTCAGGTGAAGATTCCCATTGTGCAGGCACTGTGGGAACCAGCTGTAAAGTTGCCCTCTGAGTTCAACTCACAACCCCTGGAATAGCTGGTGGGGTGGCTAAAGATGGGAGGAACATGTCAGGGGTGAGATCTCAGCGTATAGCACTGAGGAGATTCTGAGCAGCCCCACAGCCATTAGACAGCATAAAGCTTGAAAAGGGAAACCCTAAAAGGCTCAAACATCAGATGGCTCACTATAAAAAAGCCACCAATTTATTATTTTTCCAAGCATCTGATTTTTATGTTGGTTTGGGGGGTGACTTTTGATTTTTGAATGCCTGGAATGGGCAAAACGGCAGACCAAATCCCATTATTCTGCAATCAGAGTCGGTGACTGCTTTAGTATTGGATCTATTATGTTATTGTTATAGATAAAATATTATTTTCTCCTTTTGTTCAATAAACACAGCAAATATATTTCTGTTCACTTGGCCTTTTATACCGTAAATGATCAAACTGTACAAATTATAATGAACAGTCCCAATGTTTCAATTGACAAGTCTAATCCCACACATGCACTTTCGCTTGCCTCTCAAGTCAATCCCCATGAAACCCCAAGTTACACTTTCCCATCAATATCAACGACATGATCACGTCTTTTCTGGTACTTATCTTTGAAATCAGGTTGTCATTCCTGAAATGTCTCTCATACTTTCCCACAACAAAGACAATCAACAAAGAAGCTTAAAAAAATCACTATTTGATGAGTACAGATTTTCCTGTATCTTTTAAAGTTAGCTTATCCACTAGAGTTGTAATTAATTCTTATAGATGATTGTTTTTTCTTCTGATCCCAGCTTAAAGCCAAATCTGTGCAATAGGACAAGCTACATGGAAAATCCCTTCACTATCAAATTAAAAACACTCTAATTCCATGCTTTACAAAAATGAAGTTCAAAAAAATGTATAACAATTACTATACAGGCAAGAATCTAAGGAGGTTTAATTTCCAACCTGAGTAATTTAAATTTACATCTCAAGTAACCTAAACATACAGTACTTTTTTATCAACATATCTGTCCTCTTCCAACGCTGCATACTCTTTAATTGCAACAGATACCATTAAGGGTGAGATTTTGAACCCTTTATTCACATTCATGAGCAGTTACAGAGTGTCCCTTATATAATCATAAGCATAGATAAAATGTTTTAAAAGATAGTAAAAAATTATATTTACTTTAAATAACGATTTAAGATGTTCTTGAACATGAAATCTATTGCATTCCAAATAGAATGGGTACAACAATCAATGAAAAACACTTTGTTATTTCCCACTGAATTTCTAATTGTCTGCCATTATAACTCTTCTTATTGTTTGAACATAGACACATTCTAATAACTTCTGTGATGGGGGGAAAATATGAAATGTGTCTCTTGTTTTATACATTCTCCCTGAAGAGCTATAAAATGCTTAAATCTAAGTAAAATCATACCAGGACTCCAAAGCATTTCTTAATCAGGATCTGTGGTTTTACATTCTTTGGGTTTGCATCCTATTAAACACAGAGTTGTCTGAAGCCATATAAACCCTGAGACAGGCTGAAATGCCATGGTGAGGGCAAGTCTTCAGTTTAAGCACCTGTATCCCAGTGAAAGGGCTGTTTATGGGATGGCATTTCTTAACTGCTGATTTCTCATGTTTTATATTTAAGTTTGTGTTGCTAAAACATAAACACATTAAATAAGCACAAGGGAGAGGTTATTTTGATAGGAGAATTATATACAAGTCGTTTCATGGAGACAACATACATTCAAACTTTGTTATCATTTCCTGTCTTTGCACATAAATAATGACAGGGTTTCAAAGACTGATGGACTTCTGAATGAACTATAACAAATGTATTTGTCATCTTTGAATTGTGCAAGAGTCTCTTTGAAAATTGTCCAGCGAGTACAGGAAAAGTTTATACTTTTGCAGAGTGGGCCCTAAGACTAAGAGAAGGCTGTGTTAGGCCCTTGTCTCCAATTTTCTGCCCTGATTAATTACAAAGACTGTTAATTGTGTGTTGATGTTAGTTAAAAGCATTTGGTATGTCTGCCTGGTCATTATGTCAGAATTAAGAAGTTTCTGTGTAAAGGTTAGGTCAAGAGAAGTATTACAGTTTTCCCCAAATTCTTTTCTGCTAGAGAGGCATTTTAATATATATATATAATATATTTTAATTTTTTAAAAAAAACATTAAATATACGACAGCAGTGGTTTGTGAGTGCATAAGTTATAACATCAAAATACTCAGAGGAAGTGGTGGTTTCAACTATCTGTAGTCTATGGTACTTCAATTATATACATATGAATGGTCTGATTTTCAACATCATGTCTAACTTGCATGTACAATTACTACAATTGTACATACAAGTTAGAGGCTATCCTGCTGCCTACCTTTCTCCACAAATAGTCTCACTGACATTATGCCACACTGCTTTCCAGATATGATCTAACAGGTCTCCTACACAGTGACAGTACCAATTCCTGATTTTATAATCTGACCCTTTACCAGGCATCTCTATATCTTGTTTGCCTTTTCTTTTTTTCATACCTGTACTTTTGCAGTAAACAGAAGGTATGATGTTTATTCCATGTTGTCTCCCACATCTGTGTATTCCCTCTTAGCACATGATCCCAGACCACAAGAGTTTACCTTGTGTTTTCAATGCTGAACTGCATTTTCTCTATTCCAGCCCAGTTCTCTAAATAATTCAAACCCTTTCGAACATCCACGGATTGTTCCTCCTTATTTGTTTTGCCTCCAAATTTAGGGTCTGATCTTATGTCAATTGAAGTCAATGGAAATCTTTTCAATAAGCATTGGCTCAAGCCCTGAGTATGTTTTTATATCTTGGAGATTTGGGGCCAAATTCTCTGTTGGTGTTAATTGGTACACCATCAATTTACATGAACAGAAAATTTGGCCCCTCGTTTTCAAACCTTCCTTCAAACTGTGTGTGTGTTTGTATAACAGAAATGAATTAAGGGCTTTAAACTGACATTTCTGTGCTTAATAGCCATTTTCTAACATGGCGTCTGACAGTAAACCTAATTCTAGGCATAAATAACTTAGTCCTAGAGTGTTTCATAAATCCATACAGGCTGTCTGTTTTGTATGACTGAATCCAGACTCTCATGTAGTGGATTATTTCTGGGTGAATATCTTCAACTATTGATGGTGATGGCTCCAAGAAACATGTTAAGATGAAGTGTTCAGCTGAATAGTCAGGTTAGCGCTCTATCTCTCTCTCTCTCAAAAAAAAATAAATCCACTGTAGTTCTTTACATCGCTGGGACTCTATTCAGCCATTCAACATGCTCCTTCCATGCATTCCCTTCCCCCTCCAGCTGTTGCTTCTACGCATCTGGTTTGCTTCTTCCAGCCTCCCTGGTGCCCCCTACTCAGCCTATTTCTGCCATGAGCCAGACACCATGCTTCTTGTTGGGCTCCCGCTCTGCTCCCTGCACACAGTGTTGATGCCATTAGAAGCCTTAAGCTGTTTTCTCCGAACTCCAGATTGAGCTTGTGATGGGGGGAGGGGGATATATCTTGCCCCTGGCACCTGCAAAGGAAATGTTCATTGAGTCACAGTTGGGACAATAACCTGTGGAAGTTCAGATGAAAGAGAACTAAAATGCCAGGCTCATGTCTGCCAGGGCGCCCTGCACCAAACATTAATGGAGTGCGCGTTATCTGTCTGTGAATAGTTAGATCAAGTGCCAGTAGATGGTGATCAAACTATGTAGCAGGGTTCCTGGGACATAAAGGACCAATAAAAGTTGTTCATACTGTAAATGGCTTCTTCTGACAGCAATCAGCACCAAGGACACACAATTCAACCTAACCCCAGATATGGCACTAACAGCTGATGTTTGACTCCTAGCTACTTGCTAGCTGACAGGAGATCTAGAAAATCCTCCTACAGTGAGGCCAGAAACACTCAGATCTAAACAACAGAACAGAATCTAAATGAGAACCCCTGCCTGCATCATGCTCAGAGATCAACAGGCAAAAGAGTGTGATCTTTGTCTGGGATAGTATATAGAAGATAACAGATAGATGATATAGCAAAGTAAATATAATATGAATTCTGTTCATGTGACTTACACTTTCTGCAAGCATTTAAACTGGATGTCGCTCATTATTCCATTTTAAATCATTGCTAGCAAGAGGAGCAACCCATTTCTTATTCTTTTAAAGGCATTATTGAGTTTTATCTAAAACCAAGCTAAACTGAGACTTACTACTTTATATGAAGCCTCTTCATCTACAGATCTTTGTACTGAAATTTGCTGAGAGTCACTTAGCAGTTTTTAAAAAGTACCAAACTAAAGTAAGATAATTTTTTTTTAAATCACTTAAGACAAAAGACTTCTGTGTTTTAAAGTAAGCCATGTTAATTGAATAAAAGGATTTGGATTATATTTCATGTCTCACCAAGGTGCAGATAATGGAATTCTGTTTCTTCAGTTCCAAATGTACGTCCCTCAAGAAAAAAAGTGGTTTAAAAGCAGGGATTATCTTTGACCACAGAAGACCTGAGCATGTTTATATGGGATGGAAGAAAAATGCATACTTACCAGATGAATTGGAGCCCTCAAACCTCTAGAATTAAGGCATAGGAACATCCTTTTTTGATAGAGAAAAACTATACAGACTTGAATGCTAAATAAACTGTTGAAATATACAGTAGAGACCAGCCTCAACCACACCTAAACAGGATTATGTAACATAAAAGGACACATTTTCAAAAAGCCTCCATTAATTTATTAGTATATCCATCAGAGTGTAAACTCCCCCTCCCTCCTCCAGCGCATATCACTGATGGAGCATATCGGATAGCTAGGATTGGATCTATCCATTAGCACACACCCATGCAGGGTTTCCAACGCTCATGTCAATGTAAGCATCCTCATGGAATTTGCCCAAAGGTTGTTAGTTCTAAAAACACTTCGCGCCATACACACGAGAATTCTGCTTGTTGCAGCTGAATTGAAGGAGGAGGAGAAAAGTTGGCTTTAAGTCATTATTGCTTTCCCCTAATCCTGGGGGCTGCTGGGCTCCTAAATGCTCCCCTGAGTAATCTGAAGCTTTTAGGATGCTCCAGATTATGCCTGGTTGTAATGGCCCCCCAGGATCCCAGCTGATTGTAATGACCCTCGAGCATAGCCAGATGTATGCCACTCCCTTCCCCAGTCCTGATGTAATGGCATGGGAGGCGTGTTGGGGGAGGAAATGTGGTCAGCGCACTGCTAGAGCCAGGGATTGCTGGAGCACAGCCAGGGATCTGTCCATAATCCCTTTCCCCAGCACACCCCCCATTCTGTGAGGCTGAGCGTGGGGGAAGGGAATGGCATGTTGCTGATTATACTGAGGGAACCCCAACCAGCTGTGTAAGCCCACTTTCAACCTGCTTTGCACCACCAGAGCTGGCCACAGAGACCCCCCGTAATATCAGTGTCCAGCATGGTGTTAATGTGGTGATTAATGCTCCTGCCATTTCTGTCTGTGCAAATCTACTAGCAATTCCATAGCAATGCACCTTTAACAGTGTGAACTCACATCACTCCATGAAAGCTGCAACCCTGTAGCATTGCACTGCTTGAAAAAAAAATCTCTTACACTATCCATGGTGTAAAGAAGCAGGCTGAATAGCTTTACATAAAAGTTGTAATGAGTTATAACTTGTGGCAGCTACCGTGTGATATTAATTTAATGGATGTTTAAGCAGAAATGCTAAATCTCACTGAAAATGTGACAGTAAAGAGACTTCAGTGCTTATTGCTGTTTAATGATTTTTCATATGTCCCGACAGCATATAATTCAAAGAAGGGATATAAACAGTTTTGGTTTGTGTGATTGCATTTTATTTCCAGCACAGTCTATGATGGACCCTGGGTTTAATTGTTTAAGTGGAACTGGGAAATTTTTACTGACTGCTCAGGCAATTCAGACAGGCTTGCGGGCTGGACTGATGTGCACACTAATTAACTGGAGACATAGTAGTCACTCACGTCATGTTAGAGAAAACTGTCTTTAACTATCTCCACAGGACTAAACATGAAGGGGCATAGACTGTCTTGCCCTTACAATACCAGGCATTGAAACTTTATCTCTGGTTTTGCAATCAGGCCAATGTTGCATACAAATTCATTGTAATAGGCACATCATTCATGCAGAAAGGTACAGCAAAAATTACGGAAAATCCTTGTTCTCCGTCTTTTCTTTTATGTTGTTAAAAGCAAAGCAAAGTGAATTAAGTCATTAAAGTGACCATGCCCAGGAACACTGGTAGCCCTTATATTCCATTTTAATTATTCTTTTGTTTTTCTTTTCTTCAAAACACTCTTATTCAGCGTCTATGGAATGGATGATATCAAAACTTTCTGGCAGTTAATGCAAAACCTATTAATTCCCATCACTGTGTTACCCGTTGAATTAAAGGTGGGATTTTCAAAAGTGCTCAGCATTGGCCCAATTACCTCTTTGTGATGTCAATGGGGGTTTTACCATTAATGGTACTGAGAAGTGATCACACTTTTACAATGTGCCATTGTGCAAGCCCTTATGGTATTCTTTCTCCATTCCCTTCCAAAGGACTGGTGGTTCCCACTAAGGAGGTAACGCATGGCGTCCCTATGTACTTTCTGGATTTTACCCATCAGTCTGTGTTCTCTGATAAACTAATCACTTCTATGGAACTTTCTTTTCTGAAAATGAGGAAATCATTGATTTCATTCATGTGCAATTGAATTAGCCCCTCCACATTTCAGTTTTATGTTCATTCTTCTTTCTTTGTGACTTAAAAAAGCTGTGGAGATAAAACCACATGACCATGAAAACAGGGCAATTGTTTGTTTTAACATTCTGATAAAATTGAACAAAGAAGAAAATCTTCTCTAGCAAATTCATGTGGTAAAAGATATAAACCTTATTGTCATAAACATGGTTCACTGAGTAAGTTCATCCCCTACTGTAGCCATGTATCTCACCACTGTTTAATAGAATCAGAGAAGACAGACAGTGTTAATCACTTTCTGATGGTTGTTCTGTGGCTTTGGCAAGTGAGAAAAGACAAGTTCCCATGCTTTTAAACTAAAGGAAATGTATTCTGCATCTTAGCCAAGTGACTGTGTATTACTCAAAATTAGAACTATCTTTTAGTTTTGTGTTTGCAACAAGCAACATTAAAATACAAATATACATTTCTGATATTAATTCAGCTATACATATTTTCACTATATATCTGTCTGATTTCTCACTAGACCTGGTGGAATACTGCAAGAAAAGAGACATGAAAATCTCTAGGATTTTGAAAGAAATTTGCTGTGTCTTTGTTTGTCCCCCTTTTGCGTCTGCATTCATTCAAAGGTTAAGTCTACACAGCAGTCTGATGTGTGATTGTGTAACACTGACAGATCCTGGTCGTCAGCAGGCAGGACTGAATTCGGGATCTAGTGTATGAACCTTTTCTGCATGGGCTAAAGGCCACATGGCGCTTAGCTAAGGCTATAGCAGACATTAATCTCTAGATGGTCTAAGTGCCACTAGAGGGGGACAGAGCGCCACATCAAGCCGGCATGGGTTACAATTGCATTTTGGGTAAACATACGGATGCTAGTTTTAATCCAGTTAGCATGGCTAAAAATAGCAGTTGTGAAAGTAGAATGAATTATATTGTAAGAATAAGAATGGATTAAAGAAATGTTGTATGTTCCTTTAAGCAGAAATAAGAAATGTTGAAATACAGGTGCCAGGAAAAGAAACATTAGGCATAAACAATGGTGCTAATGGCGAAACATTAACAGAAGATCGGTAATAGTTAGTAAGGAAATAAGATATGCATGCCTAGCCCAGGTAAATTTATCAGATTCTGCTTCCTTTGTTATCTTGCTAAGTTCTCGCCCTTTTATCTGTATAAATAAGATAGTTTGTGTCTTTCATGGTGCTCACATTATCACGGTGTTATTAGCAGAGCGCTGTGCTAATAAAACAGAGTGGTCTGACAAACTGTGAGTCCTGAGTCTAACTTTGACAATTTGGAGGTTCCACCATGATGGCAACCGTCTTCACTGGGCTGTGTGATTCCTGACCGTTTTTGTAGGATGACCGTGGCAGCCGGCACCTGGGCATTTGGCCCAAGCAGTCCTCCACCAGAACGGAAAGGCACGACCACAGTGAAGTCTATTCCATCAAACCTGTTGGTTCCCATTCTATTCTGGTAGGGATCCCAGGATCTGACATCAGGAATCTGGTCAGGTAATTATTTCTGTGTTTTGTCCGGACTGAGGACTGTCCTGTCTCTGTGTCTATCCGTCCTCCGGTGGAGTGTTTGAGTCTGGGTGCCATCTCCGTCCGGGGATTGGCCGACCAAGGGGTTTCTGTCCCCGTGGTCTGAGTGAGTGGAATCTGCACAATTGCAGCCGCACCGCACTTTAGGTAAAACCCATGGTGTGAAAGCAAGGGCAATTGAGGCAGTAACCTGTGGGCTCCTTTTGTGTGTTGCACTGGGCATCGCCCTGATGAACCCGAATTTCCTTCTTGTGCGATTGGTGTGTGAAATCCTCTGTATGGGTAACCAGATGTCTAAGTCGAGACAGTTCCCTAAATGAACGCCTGCTCATTTTATGTATTTAGATGGGTTCGGACTCCTGTAAGAAGGGTCTGGACTCCTGTAAATTTCCGGAAAAATGGTCTAGGCTAACTCAGGGGGATCCCAAAACTCAGTGGCCACTGTTAAAATCTTGGAACAAAGACCGAGTGGACATCTTAAAGGACAAACTCGGCCAACCTAAAACTAAATTGAATAAAGGAAAGGTTAATTGTTTCATGGAGTGGTGGGAAGAGGCAAATCGTAGGTGGACAAAACTCACTTCTCTCAAATATTGAAATAATAAGTTAAAAGCTTTATTAAAAGCCTCCTGTCCCACCACCAGACCGAGCACTTCCCTATACTCAGTTCTCAAAAAAAAAACCACCCCGGATCGATCCAACCCCCTTCATACTCCCATCTCATTATAAAAAAGGACAAAAATCCCCTTGTTCTGTTCCCCTTTGTTGTCTGCCTCAGAAACTGATTCTTTAGTGTTCCACTATCAATTCAGCAAGAGGGGGGTGCTCCTCAACTAGCCCGCACCCTTCCTGGTCCCTTTCCTTGAACATATCTTTCAAAATTGTGAAGTGACCACAATATCACTCACAAACGGTTCATTGGAAAAAAGCAGGATCAGACCCAGAAAAGCAGGCAAGCAACAGATAAAGAAACTGAAAAACAGGTTGGAAGCCCTAAGGGCATAGTGTCAGGAGCAAGAAAAGCAGTAAGTGCAGCATGAACCCCTGGAACAATACTTAAAATGGTGAAATCTGAGGTGATAAAGGTGTCATTTTGGGAGACAAACAAGTGATTTAAGGAAACAGAGTGAAAAATTAACTCTACAGAGGCTGGAGAGAATTAAGCAGTTAAACTTTGTGAAAATGTTAAAAAGGACCATGTTAAAGAGAGAGAATTCTTGGTTTCTTTGCAGCCATTCTGAAGGGAAAATGGGCCCTTTTCCAGAAGAATGCCTGTAAATAATCCAAATATATATACAGCTATGTAAAAACAAAGCAGTGTAAAGGAATGTTAAGGAAAAGAAAATGTGTATGTATGTATTTGTCTGTAAAATATGTAAAGTTCTAAGAATCTAAATCAGCACATCTGGTTTGTAAATCTCCTGTTTTGTAGTTGTAAGATAAATTGGTTTTATTTTTGTTTTTAATGCCACTGAAAATTCATTTGACTCTTTAATTTAAAGTTGCAAAACTGACAGACCTTTTTGCAAGACACAGATAATTAGTGTTGTTTGGCTTTGGGATTTAGCATTTAACCCTTAAGGAGTAACTTGATTCTTTACAAAATTTAAAATGTTTTTAAATAAAGACCAAGTCATGGCTGCAATAGGGCAGTCAAAATCAGGAGAATAGGGAAAGATTCGGGAGTCTTTTTGTTTGTTTGTTTGTTTGTTTTTGTTTTTTGTAACAATAGCAGATAAGAGCTGTAATGAAAGAATAAGAAATTAATAGTGACCCTCTGAAGCAACAGCAGAGGTGAGGTGCACAAAACAAAAAGAAGCAATGTTAAAAACACTGAGGCCATGTCTACATCTACAATTTTGCAGCGCTGGTTGTTACAGCTGTATTAGTACAGCTGTATAGGGCCAGCGCTGCAGAGTGGCCACACTTACAGCAACCAGCGCTGCAAGTGGTGTTAGATGTGGCCACACTGCAGCGCTGTTGGGCGGCTTCAAGGGGGGTTCCGGGACGAGAGAGCAAACCGGGAAAGGAGACCAGCTTCGCCGCGGTTTGCTCTCTCGGTCCCGGAGCCAGCCAGCAAACCGCAGGGAAGGAGACCTGCTTGGTCGGGGTTCCGGGACCGAGAGAGCAAACCGGGAACGCCGCGGTTTGCTCTCTCGGTCCCGGAACCCCGAGCAAGCAGGTCTCCTTCCCTGCGGTTTGCTGGCTGGCTCCGGGACCGAGAGAGCAAACCGCGGCGTTCCCGGTTTGCTCTCTCGGTCCCGGAACCCCGACCAAGCAGGTCTCCTTCCCTGCGGTTTGCTGGCTGGCTCCGGGACCGAGAGAGCAAACCGCGGCGAAGCTGGTCTCCTTTCCCGGTTTGCTCTCTCGGTCCCGGAACCCCGAGCAAGCAGGTCTCCTTCCCTGCGGTTTGCTGGCTGGCTCCGGGACCGAGAGAGCAAACTGCGGCGTTCCCGGTTTGCTCTCTCGGTCCCGGAACCCCGAGCAAGCAGGTCTCCTTCCCTGCGGTTTGCTGGCTGGCTCCGGGACCGAGAGAGCAAACCGCGGCGTTCCCGGTTTGCTCTCTCGGTCCCGGAACCCCGACCAAGCAGGTCTCCTTCCCTGCGGTTTGCTGGCTGGCTCCGGGACCGAGAGAGCAAACTGCGGCGAAGCTGGTCTCCTTTCCCGGTTTGCTCTCTCGGTCCCGGAACCCCGAGCAAGCAGGTCTCCTTCCCTGCGGTTTGCTGGGTGGCTCCGGGACCGAGAGAGCAAACCGGGAAAGGAAACCAGCTTGATTACCAGAGGCTTCCTCCTTCCACGGAGGTCAAGAAAAGCGCTGGTAACTGTCTACATTGGATTACCAGCGCTGGATCACCAGCGCTGGATCCTCTACACCCGAGACAAAACGGGAGTACGGCCAGCGCTGCAAACAGGGAGTTGCAGCGCTGGTGGTGCCCTGCAGATGTGTACACCTTCAAAGTTGCAGCGCTGTAACTCCCTCACCAGCGCTGCAACTTTCTGATGTAGACAAGCCCTGAGCCTTAAAATGGCTCTGTGTAATCACACTGTCACTTTGATAAGGGTACATGAAAATTCTGTAACAACAAAAGAAAAAGTTATACCTTATGCAAAAATTGACATGGCTAATGTTTTAAAAAAAGTTGTAGTATAGAAGGAATGTGCATTTTCCCTAGGACATGTGCAGTGTATATTGTAGAAAGGGGCAAAAGAAATGCAGATGAAACATGCTACTGAATTAAAATCCTATTAGGGCTCCAAAAAGAGCCACAATAGACTGTGTTTTCTTTTTCACATCTCTGTGTGTTTTTTAAGCAGGAATTAAAAGTGGAAAGAAATCAAAACTCTGGTGGAAGTTGATAGTATCCTTTTTAAAACAGAGTCTCTGAGCTCTGCTGATAGCTTTAAATCCAAAAGCCAAGCCCGTGTTAATGCAAATTATCTAAATGATAAAGGAAGGCGAGAACTGCCAGCACACAAGAAATTGCCTAAATAAAAGACATGGTATAACAAGATCCCTTTAAGAGATTTGATGCTAAATGTTATTGTTAATATTAAACATTGAAATAAATTTAATGTTAATAAGTACCCCTGTAACAACATATAGTGTGTATGATTTTTGGAAAAATCCTTGAAGGTAATATGGTAATGATGCTTCTCAGCTATTACCTGTGAATAAACTTAAAGCTTAACACAGCAGGAAAAACATTACAAACTTGGTCTGCTATAAATGAAGAAAAACTTGAGGTACACCACCTCATGAATTTAATAACTAAACAGTGGAATAATTTCCCCATAACCCTTAAAAAGTAGAACCCATTAAAACCTGGCCTGCCTATAGAACAAAAAAAACACAGGAAAATATGGGAGTAATTCCTCTGTTTTGCGTGCAATCAGCAAGGGTATTTGTAAAAGAAAGGAATCTTTTAAGTGATAATCGATTCCACTCCAAAAGGGGTAGAAAAATGTTATTTTTGTCTTTCAGAAAATCAGAAAAAGCTAATACTAGCTACAGAACAACCTATTACAAAAACAAATGAAAGTAAAAAAACATACTACAATAGCTATGGAATGTACTGAAATGCAGATATTTAGAATATAAGATGTTTTGGGTAATATCAGAAAATATTAAGGTTTTGATGCATCTGTTAAAGCAAAGGAAAAATCATTGTTTGATACTGCATTTATTTATATTGATAGGTATGTCTCCAGTATGCTGAGACAAAATTTGTTAAGTGAAGAAATTGTTGTTAAAATCGCACATCAACAGGCTCTGGAAGCAAAGATATGGAAGGTTAGCCCACTCCCCAGATTGCACCTGGGATCGTTCTGGCTGTCCTGAACCTCAAGCCAGTGGGTTGGGGAGAAAGGGAAACTACTGGACACCAGAGGTTGTACCAGGTGGACTCCTCAAAAGGGGGTATGCTTATCTATGCCTGCTGCTCCAAAGCCCTGTAGTAAAGACATTTCACTAGAATCCTATATGTGGGATAAAATGAATTATGAGACCAAAGTACTGTATAATGGGCTATGTGTATGTGTTAATTCTTGGGGAAAAGTGTTTTAAAAGGATAAAAGTGTTAGCAACCCACCAGAAGACAAATGTAAATGTAATGTAAGTACTGTGTTTACCAGTAATAACATTTACTATTTGCCACAATAACAACAACAAAAAGTCTCAGGGCTTGGCTACACTGGAGAGTTGCAGCGCTGGCGGTGGATTTACAGTGCTGCAACTTAGTAACTGTCCACACCTGCAAGGCACATCCAGCACTGCAACTCCCTGGCTGCAGCACTGGCTGTACACCTGGTCTGCTTGGGGTGTAACGATTGCAGCGCTGGTGATGCTGCGCTGCTCATCAAGTGTGGCCACCAAAAGCACTGTTGTTGGCCTCCAGGGTATTAGGAGGTATCCCAGGGTATTAGGAGGTATTCCTGTCCACAACAAACTGGAAGAATGGCTGAACTCTGAGCTCCCCGGAGCTACTTATCTAAAAAAACAAACACAGCTGCTCTTTGCTCCAGCAAGCAATGAGACAAGCGGAGGCAGGGGAATTGCTTTGGAATGTTCACAGCTGTTTGCTTGAGGAGAGAGGGGAGTCCGTGCTGAGCAGCTGCTTATGTGGTCTGCAGACTATTTAGGAGTGCATAATTTGCATTTAGTGAATAAGAGAGGGGTGGGGGAAGGGGTCAAAACTTTTAAAATGATTGAAGGTTGGTGCTGTGTATCTTCCAGTCCTTAGAACTTGCAAGGCAGGGAGTTGAGAACAGTGTCAGCTCCAAAAATCCACTCTCTCTGTCTCCCCCACGCTCCCTGTCACACTCCACCCCACCCCCCTCTTTTGAAAAGCATGTTGCAGCCACTTGAACGCTGGGATAGCTGCCCACAATGCACCACTCCCAACAGCGCTGCAAATGTGGCCACACTGCAGAGCTGGTAGCTGTCAGTGTGGCCACACTGCAGCGCTTTCCCTACACAGCTGTACGAACACAGCTGTAACTCCCAGCGCTGTACAACTGTAAGTGTAGCCATACCCTCAGCTTACTGTAAGCATTGATTTAGCTGAGTTCTCTTATCAATCTTGGCATTAAATAGCAAACAGTTACTAATCATCTGTTAAAAGTAGAAAGGAACATAGTTCCTAAAAAAAACAAAAATAAGTGGGAAACGGAACCATTCATATTATACACACAAATGGGGACATGTTAAGAATTGCCACTGCAGAAAAACATAACAGCTTACCATTGGTATAACATTTTCTGTATGGTCTCCCACAACTAATGGCATGCTAATGTTACTACCCCTAACTGTTTTTGGTTTTAAATTGTATGTGTTTAATTGAAATGTTTAAAATGTGCTGATGGATAAAACAAATTGTGTGCAAAGCTAAAGCCACAGGCCCAAATCACCTCCCAGTATTTTCTATTATGTGGACTAAATAAGAAGTGACACTGAAGATTAATAATCTTAGTGTCAAAAGGGGGATATGCAGGAGCAGGATTTTATAACGTCCCATAAGAATTAAAGTATGATTTGATTTCATCCTGTCAGCCACCCTTTTTAAATAGCAGAAAGAAATGACCCTCTGGAACTATAAGATTCTATTTTCCCACATGCATTACAAATTGGGCCCTCTCTAACTCTTTGTTTTAAGATTTAGGTAGTAAGAGACAGGATTCTCTATTGTGACTAAGGGTATGGCTACATTTGGAATTTCAAAGCGCTGCCCCAGCAACGCTGCGGGAGCGCTGCCGCGGCAGCGCTTTGAAGTGTGAGTGTAGTCAGAGCGGCAGCGCTGGGAGAGAGCTCTCCCAGCGCTGCATGTAAACCACATCCCTTACGGGTGTAGCGTGCAGCGCTGGGAGCCGCGCTCCCAGCGCTGCTGCCCTGATTACACTGACGCTTTACAGCGCTGTATCTTGCACCGCTCAGGGGGGTGTTTTTTCACACCCCAGTTGCAGCGCTGTAAAGTGTGAGTGTAGCCAAGGCCTATGTTAAATAAATTAGAGAAACATTGAAGGCCTGGGTCTCAGTGTAAATTGTCTTGGTTATTAATTGTAAAACTTAGCAAGGTTTAATTTGCAATGCCTTTTTGTTCAATATAAAATACTGCTGTTTGTGTTCTCAATCTGTTTGTGTAAAGGAGGAATGCACGCAATGGGAAAAGATAAGGTATGAACGCCATTGTTATAGCCAGAGTCAAGGAAGAAGTAGTAAAGAGACTTAAAGAACATCAAAGAATCATCAGGCACTCCTTACTAGCCAGATGGCTGTTAAACTGTCTGGCATAGCAGAGTGGATACATGGTTTGCAGTGTAAGAATGCACCACCCACAGCGAACCAATCATCACCTCAGGACCACGCAGAGTCAATTTTGACTCCAGAAGAAGACGTAGAGCAACAGCCAGCAATACCTTAGGCCTGGTCCACACTACAGCGTTAAATCGATTTTAACAGCGTTAAATCGATTTAACGCTGTACCCGTCCACACTACAAGGCACTTAAAATCGATTTTAAGGGATCTTAAAATCGATTTATGTACTCCTCCTCAATGAGAGGAGTAACCCTAAAATCAATATTACTATATCGATTTAGGGTTAGTGTGGACGGAAATCGAAGTTATTGGTCCCATTCTTTTACTGAGCTACCCAGAGTGCACTGCTCCGGAAATCGATGGTAGCCTGGGACCATGGACGCACACCACCGAAGTAATTTGCCCTAGTGTGGACGCGTAAAATCGATTTTATAAAACCTGTTTTATAAAACCGATTTTATTAATTTCGATTTTACTCTGTAGTGTGGACGTGGCCTTACAATCTACATTCTCCTAAGGGTTGCCAGAAGCAGACGACGACCTAAAGCAAGGCCCAAGAAGAAGCAGTAGCGAGCCTAGCGCCTGCTGACTGGTGGACTTAAAACCATGACTGCTGTTCCCTCAGGTGAGGTTGTCAGAACCAGAAGGGCCCTGCCTCCAAAATGCACCTTTGGTGACTCCTGTTCCTCAGCTGCTGGTGTCTTAAGGTCTGGGGAATCCACAATGACAATTATTTTATCCAGCAGCAAGTGTGGATAGCTCAGACCCCTAATATTTCTAAATGCTGGGTCTGCAGCCACATCCCAGCCCACTCTCAAGCTGGTGTTCCTGTCCTGGCTATCCCACTCAATTCCTCAGACGTCACTGGAGGACCTCGTTCATTTAACACAATATGGAACAGCAATGACACTTAGGAAGAGACTATTGGCAGTTCCTTTATCCCACTTGGGGGGAGTAATACACCATGGAAAAAGGCTCCTGAGGTTACAAGCAGTAGTTAAAATAATGGCAAATAAAATTGGAGAAAGTTTTGCCAAAGAAACAGGGGCAATCTGACAGATGGCCCTCCAAAACCATCAGGCATTGAACATAGTGCTGGTGGCCAAAGGAAGGTACTGTGCTCTCATTGGAAAACAATACCAATGAGGTAACAGATCGTGCTAGCCACTTAGAACAAATCGGATATCTTCCCCACAAAGAGCCGAGTTCTTTATGGAAGTGGCTAAGTAACCTGTTCAAATTTCTGGCATAAGAAACTGGAGCCCTGACTATCCTGTTTGGAATCCTAATAATTTTTGTATGTTTTCAGTCAGTCTCCTGTTGTATCCAAAATTGTGTAAGGCATGCCACGCAGGTGACTGCCCCAGAACAGAGTGCTAATATGATGATTTTGAATATCACTGATGAACAAAGAGATAAAGAACGGTTAATATGTGGAACCCAGTAAAATGTTGGTCATGGCAAAAACTTGACCAAAAGGAGGGATTGTGAAAGTAGAATGAATTATATTGTAAAAATAAGAATGGATTAAAGAAATGTTGTATGTTCCTTTAAGCAGAAATAAGAAATGTTGAAATACAGGTGTCAGGAAAAGAAACATTAGGCATAAACAATGGTGCTAATGGCGAAACATTAACAGAAGATCGGTAATAGTTAGTAAGGAAATAAGATATGCATGCCTAGCCCAGGTAAACTTATCAGATTCTGCTTCCTTTGTTATCTTGTTAAGTTCTCGCCCTTTTATCTGTATAAATAAGATAGTTTGTGTCTTGCATGGTGCTCATGTTATCACGGTGTTATTAGCAGAGCGCTGTGCTAATAAAACAGAGTGGTCTGACAAACTGTGTCTAACTTTGACACAGTGTAGATGAGGTGGCAGGGGCTTTAGTGATAGGAGGACAAGCATACAGTGGATCTACAGTACCTAGTTCTATTACTGAAGACTGCACAATCACATCTACACTGCTATTTTTAGCCATGCTAGTGCAGGTAAAGCCGGGATGGGAATCTACCCAAGCTGCAATCACACTTCATATGGCAGTGTAGACATTACCTAAGTTAATTTGTCATGTTTGTCAAAATACTGATTTTAAGCAAATGTTGTAGAACATTTGTGCAGAGTGAATGCTGAATTTTTAAACATGAGTATTCATACCAAAAACCTGATTCTAAGAGTTAATTAAGCTTGCCAAGAAACAGTAACATGCCATTTGACCTGTGTGTCCAGTCAAATCGGCTAGAACATCAAATACTCACAACAAACTGTTAACAGTCCACAAAGAATTATTCATTCAATACTTTAAAAGAAGAAAATAATAATTCTTACCTCTTGTTAGATTAATCCTGAGAGCTCAAAGCATTTTGCACAGGAAGGTAAATACCATTGTCTTTGTTTTGTAGAGATGGGGAAACTGAGACACAGAGCGATGAAGTGATGTGCTGCAGATCAGTGGCAAAAGAAAATCACAGTCACAGTCAATCTGTGAATAGAAAAAGAGGTACATTGGTGATTAATCTCTAATCCTGATGTTGGCATTCTTACCTATCCAGCCTCATTCACTCCCATACACTGAAATAATGCACGGCAATTTTATGCATGGTTCTATGTCCTTGACATAGACATCTTAATGCACGCTGCCCATCTCTTTAAATATTTGTTTAATTATGGGAGCCATTTTAAAATGATTTAAGTGTCTGACTCTTTTTACATGACAGACTATAAATATTATAATGCCCCTCTGTATGGCAGATCTAGGATGATGTCATGCTCACAGATAGAAAAGTGTACCCTGGGATGCAGTCCCAGCACACATCCCAGAGTTCATCCTACTGAGGGCGCACATAGGGACTTGATTTTTCCATCTGGTTCAGTTTGAAAGTGGTATGTTTTTGTCCTCTTCAGAGCATTGTTCCGAGACAAAGGAAAATATAAATGGTAACTTATGTGAGAAACAACTATATTTAATGTCACAGACAGCTTTCTTTGAGTGCTTAATCTACAAACTTCAAGATCACTTGGATAAATTCCTTCTTCTAGAATGTCATGTGCATATGTGTTATTAATTGTGAAGTTCTCATAAAAATATAACATTTTTCCTTGCCCTGTTACTGAATATGCTTTATTCATTGCCTTTGTACCTTAAAATATACTTATTTTATGCCAAGGATTTAGATTTTTTTTTTTCATTTTTTTCTTTACATTTTGGAGTAAATTCTGCAGATCACCAGTAGTGGAATCAGCTATAGGGCCAAATCTAGCTAGCGTCACTCAGTTGTGTACTTCCATTTGAAGTTAATGGGACTACTACGTTGAAGCTAATGGTACTACTTATGTAAATAAAGAGAGCTGGATTTTGCTGATACTTCAGATTGACATTAGGGAAGTTTCTTCTGTGACATCAACAACAAAGTGTTCCGATTATACAAACTCAATATACATCTCCAGTTGTTGTATTAAAACTCCCCAAGCGTCAATAGAATTCTATTCAAATGCTGCAAATTTCTCCAGTTGATCCTGCAAAATCTTCTAAATACCCACAACCCCACCACACATTTAGCAGATGATATTGTGGACTTCTCATCTCACTGACATGGACGTAAACTAGGAGTAACTAATGGAATTACATCAGTTTAAGAGAATCCGGCTCATAGTGTGGCTTTACCAATGAGCATGAACTGGAACACTGTTGACCAAAGACTACCAAACAGGGATGCAGGCACATTTGGTTCCTTTATAAATAAATTAAATAGATACATAATAATAAAATACATAAGTGGACGATTTTTCAGATGGAACTAAACAGCCATTGGGGACTAGATTGAGACAATACAATTCATTACTTCTTGTGCTACGCTGTGTGGAACTCAGTGGAAATCTTAAATTGTGTGGAGTGGGTGAAAGGTGTGTCAAAGGACATTTTAACTTATAAACATGTTATTTAAAAATGCTTGAATAATAAGAATATAGCAGTAGTGATATATTACAACCACATGACCAGGATGGTGATGGTGACTATGAAATGCTCAGGGAGATTAGAGAAGCTATAAAAATAAAAAACTCAAAAATAAGGGGGGATTTCAACTATCCCCCTATTGACTGGGAACATGTCACCTTGGGATGGGATGCAGAGATAAAATATTTTGACACTAAAAATGACTATTTCTTGGAGCAGCCAGTCCTGGAATCCAAAAGAGGAGAGGAAGTTCTTGATTTAGTCCTAAGTGCACAGGATCTGGTCCAGAAGGCAAATATAGCTAAACTGCTTGGTAATAGCAACCATAATGTAATTACATTTAACATCCCTGTGTGGGGAGGCGATGCCAAAGAAGCCCACCACAGTAATATTTAATTTCAGAAAGAGGAACTATACAAAAATGAGGAGGCTAGCTAAATCAGAAATTAAAAGACACAGTCTCAAAAGTGAAATTCCTGCAATCTGCATGGAAACGTTTTAAAAACAACCTAATAGAGGCTCAAATTAAACATATACCCCAAATTAAAAAAACATAGTAAGAAGACCAAAGGAATACCATGATGGCTCAACAAAGTGGTTAGAGGCAAAAAGGCATCCTTCAAAATTTGGACTTTAAATCCTATTGAGGAAAATAGAAAGGAGCATAAACACTGGCAAATCAAGTGTAAAGATACAATTAAACAGACCAAAAAAAAAGAATCTGAAGAGCAACTAGCCAAAGACTCAAAAAGTAACAACAACATTTTTAAGTACATCAGAAGAAGGAAGCCTGCTAAGAAATCAATGGGGCCACTGGATGATTCAGGAGCTAAAGGAGCACTCAAGGAAAATAAGGTCATTGTGAAAAAAACGAAATGAATCCTTTACATCAGCCTTCACTGCAGAGGATGTGAGGGAGATTCTCACACATGAGCCACACTTTTTAGGTGACAAAGCTGAGGAACTGTCCCAGTTTGAGGGTCATTAGAGGAGGTTTTGGAACAAATTGATAAATTAAACAATAATAAGTCACTAGGACCAGATGGTATTCACTCAAGAGATCTGAAGGAACTCAAATATGAAATTGCAGAACTACTAACTGTAGTATTTAACTTATCATTTAAATCAGCTTCTCTACCAGATGACTGGAGGATAACTAAAGTGACACCAATCTTTTAGAAAGGCTCAAGAGCTGATCCTGGCAATTACAGGCTGGTCAGCCTAACTTCAGTACCAGGCAAAGTGGTTGAAACTATAGTAAAGAATTATCAGACATATAGATGGACATGATTTCTGGGGAGGAGTTAATATGCCTTCTGTAAAGAGAAATCATGCCTGACCAATCTATTAGAATTATTTGAGCTGTTCAACAACCAGGTGGACAAAGGTGATACAGTAGATATAATCTTCTTAGACTTTCAGAAAGCCTTTGACAAGGTTCCTTACCAAAGGCTCTTAAGCAAAGTGAGCAGTCATGGGATAAGAGGGAAGGTCCTCTCATGGTTCAGTAATGGGTTAAAAGATAGGAAAGAAAGGTAGGAATAAGTGGTCAGTTTTCAGAATGGAGAAAGGTAAACAGTGGGATCCCTCAGGGGTCTGTACTAGGGCCAGTGCTGTTAAACATATTCATAAATGATCTGGAAATGGGGGTAAACAGTGAGCTGACAATATTTGCAGATGACACAAAATTACTCAAGAAAGTTAAGTCCAAAGCAAACTGCAAAGAGTCACAAAAGGATCTCACAAAACTAGGGGACTGAGCAACAAAATGGCAGATGAAATTCAATGTTGATAAATACAAAGTAATGCGCACTGGAAAACATAATCCCAACTATACATATAAAATAATGGGGTCTAAATTAGCTGTTACCACTCAAGAAAGAGATCTTGGAGTCATTGTGGATAGTTCTCTTAAAACATCCACTCAATGTGCAGTGGTAGTCAAAAAAGCTAACAGAATACTAGGAACCAATAGAAAAGGGAAAGATAATAAGATGGAAAATAAGCTTCCTAGAATCCACCCCCTCCTTTGTGTGCCAATTTCTACTCCCTTCCTTAGTCCCTAATTAAAAATGTTGCCAGTGTCACATGTCATATCTTTAAAAATAAAAACATTTTTCATCCTTGAAGATACTGAATGCATCCATATTTCTGCATCTAACTAAAAATGACCTGGTTTTCGGAGATGCTGATTATCCACTAATCCCAAATTAATATCACCACCGCAAATTTTTTAATCTCAGATCATTTATTTATATAGAGGTTAGAGTTTGTTGAATTCAAATACTGTATCTGGGGACATGGAGATATTTTTCTTTCGAATGTTATTTACATATGATTGCACTAAAAGTAAAATTGGAGGGCCACATTGATAAGACCCTATCCTATGCCAAGTACAGTACGTGGAAATTCTGCTGTTGACTTCAGAAGCAGCAGGATTAAACCCAAATTATCATTAATGTAGTGGGAGCACAGGGTAGTTAATTGCTACTGTAATAAATGCAAACAAAAAGCTATGTAGTAGCTATAGGGGAATTTATGCTTCTTTTGGCATGTTCTACTCATTGCAGTCAACCAAATTAGGACCTGCTTTCAACAACCAATGGCTTTATGTCTGCTGTGTTGATTCAAAGCCATTCGGAAGTCAAACAAAGTTTGTACAATATGTGATATTTATAGATTTCTTCTGTCTGACCAGATCTATTAAAATATAAAATGAATGTTCAGGAGTATGAGCTTCTATATTAAAAATATATTTAAAACACATTTAGCAGAAGTAGTTTAATGAAACAAATGAGGTGATTTTTTTCTATGCATGTGGCATTTTCTAATTTGTAGTATGAAAACATGACTTTGATAAGATTCAGTTCTCAGAAGGAAAATCAGAATGTGGTTTTCTACACTTCTTTTTATTTGCAGAATTAACCACATTTTAAGAAACCTCAGTTTTCTAAAAAAAAACCCCTGTGTTTTAATAAATGCCAAGATAAAATAGATATATGTTCAGTCCCATGACAAAACATTATACTTTAAAGCAAATAAACCAAAATCTAAACACCATGCAGTTAACTAAATAAAAGTCGTCTACATTCTAAAAGAAAAAGTATACTACACACTAAAAATTTCTTTTAAAATTATGGGCTCTGTTATATAGGTCCTCTTCCATCCCATGTCACGTTAGTGCATTGATTTTTCCTTTAACGGAGTATACATTTATTATTTGTTTATTTATGTATTTGTATTCATTACCCCTCAAACTCTTTTCCTCCACATTGTAATATTTACAGAGAACCTATAACTAGTGAAGCTAGATTATAGAACTCTAAAAAAGGATTGGACAAAACAAAAGAAAAATGATCTATACTATATGGAGATACACCTATCTCATAGAGCTGGAAAGGACCTTGAAAGATCATCAAGTCTACTCCCCTGCTTCTGCTAGCAGGACCAAGTACTGATTCTGCCCTAGATCCATAAGCGGCACCCTCAAGAATTGAACTTACAACTCTAGATTTAGTAGGCCAATGCTCAAACCACTGAGCTATCACTGCCACAATGTATAGGCCATATTTGACAGCATTGGAATATGTGGAAATTGGATAGCAGGAGGGGTATGTCAGGCTGATTCCATTCTTGCTCTTAACAATTTAAAGGTGTTTTCTGGTCCCCATGTTGATAAACAAGGTCTCTTCATAGACAGACTGGATCTCCCAGAGACTCTGTAAATTAAGTACTCTGGAAGGAATCTTTCCAGATAAAGCAAGCCTCTGGAAAGTCTCCCTTCCTTTTTAGCAGTGGAGAAAGCTAACATTTTCTAGACGCACTTTTATGAGGTACAATAATATGGGATAATTGCTTAGCATTGCCGATGCAGACACAAAGCCTGCTTCTCAATAGAAGCATTTGTTATGAATAACCTTCATTACAAATTTAGGCCTTATCTTTGCTCACGAATCATCAGTACATTGATTCTGATTTCTTCAGTTGTATTTGTTATTTATAAAAGTATTCACCGAATAATTGGAAGAATGATTTTTAGGGCAAGATATTCAGCTAGAGTAAATTAGTACGGCACTAATGGAGTCAATGGAACTATGCCAATTTCCAGTAGCTGAGCCCCTAGCCCATAGGCTCCGGGTTGTCTCGTGAAGACATTTGTGACCTGTTCACTTCAACTGTTCACTATTTGTATTGTGTGGTTAGTCACTAGTAATACGTAACATGGTATCTTTACTACCTGTTGGGTGATTGGAACTTTTCAAAGAGGTGAATAATGAATAGCAAACATATCAGGAGGGATTGGACCCTTACGGTTTAGGTCTGATCCTGCCCCCATTGAAATCAGTGGAAAAAATTTCTCATTGTGAGAGGAGGATGTGGCCCTTAGTATACTGCTCCATGACATCATATCGTATTGTTATGCTGTATGCCAAGGGTGCCCAACCGTCAGCCTGTGGACAAAATGCTGCTCACCAGAGCAATCCATAATACCAGGGGCCTGATTCAACATAATATACTAATTTCCGATTCATTCACATTTTATTGTCATGTTTATATAATTTTAGTTTATACTAGTGTGTAACTAGACAATACTCTACATAGAAACGATCTATCTAAATATGAGCAAAACAAACTAACTTAAAATATCAGTCAATACAGGTAGCTTTACAACCTTATTAAAATATGTTGAATCTGTTTGGACCACACAAGGCTGTGCTTCAGTTTATGTGGCCCTCCTGTGTAATATGGTTAGGCACTACTGCCATACACTATAGTTATCAGACTTATGTGAACCTTATTAAAAGAACAACATAACCATGTGACCCTCTGTTCGTCTTGGACCTGATAGTGTCTGGCTCTTCATGGATACACAAGGGTCAAAATTAGGCAAGGATCCCCGCACACACACTCCTTAACCCATAACTGAGGGGCCACCCATAACATAGTTAGGAAGGCATGAGATAAGAAGATAAGGGTGAATTAGGTCTAGTGCAGTGAAGAGTGGAGAGTGCACCCCTCCTCATTAAAAATTCCAAATCTCTGCAAAGTCATACACTTACCAGTAGGTTGCCCATGCATTATAGTTAAACATTTCTGTGATGAACTGGGCAATATCCATATTATTTTTATGAACATGGCACATGTTTCTCTGTGTGTGTTTATGCTGGATTACTCACTATGAAGTTAGATCCAAAGGGGTGGTTAGAGGAACCAAGCAGAAAAAATAAAATAGTGGCCAAGATAAGGAACTTCCCATCAAGCACTCAAATGCAATAGCTAGGATTATAGCCATGAGAAGGCATCTCCTTGGTCCCAACTCTAGTGGTTTAGCTGTTTTGCCAAGGCTGAGAAAAGATAGATCAAAAGAAACACTCAACCATTTAATTAGAGGACGACCTGGGCCTAGAAAAAGGGAGAGTCTGCTCTGAGAGTGTCAGTGAAAGCTGACAGGCTGGCCAGGGAACACCTAGAGATAGACGGAACATGCTGGGAGCAGGACAGTCTACTTTCTCCTGGACAGAGATGGAGGTAGGTACCAAAAACAGATTAACAGAGTAGGGAACAGATACCATGTCCCTCAGTGGTCGAACCTTGTGGTTCTGCCCAGAGAGAAGTGAAGAAAGCCAGGCTTTTCACCCAAGGGGTCCACCTGAGAGGGACTAAAGGTGTCCAAAGCACTGCTCGCCCTGTAATCATGAGAGCTTGCATAACTGCTTGTAAGACCAGAGCCTTGACTTGGTGTCAGTTGAGCTACAAGAAATGTTCACAATGGACCTCAAAATCATAGAAAGGACTCCCACTAATCAAGTTCGTGACAGTTGCCAGACACACTAAAATGGCTTGCTGATATCCATAACACTTCCAAGCAAATCTGAGCCAGTTCACACTTCTGCATTAAAATCAGGCTAAATTCACAAGGGAATTATGGTTTTCACATAAAAGTAGATGAAACTTTTTGAGTTTGACTTTGAGATTTTGCATTCATTCTAAAGCATTTTTCTAAAAAAATATATAAAAGCTGGTCAGATCCTTCTAAAATACTACTGTACTGTTTGAAAAAAAATTTTTCTCAATTTCCTATGTGTATAAGCATCTTTCAAATATAATTAAACTACAAATCAAATTACTTAGCTATAGCTTAACCTTTTGTGGTTATAAATATAAAAAATCAAGTCAAAGAAAGCATTGGTTATAGCTTGTGGATGGCAAAATATATGGCTATACTTCTGATATAATATTGGCATCTTCACTGAGGTCCCTTTTACAAGGTCTAATCCTTATCAACTTTCTACTCTAAACTTGCCTTCCTTTGTGGGAGTCAAGTTGTCTGATGACTGAATTCTTTGACCAAACTAGAACAAAAAATAAATGATACAAATTTAATGTGTGATAGAAATATGATTTGTGCTTTTCCTGAGATTCACAAGTATGTTAAACCACAGACCTGAAAAAAACCCTCAGTTTTCATGGATTTATGGTATTCTAACCATTCTCTACCCAAACCACAATCTAGAATCGCATCCTATACAATTGCCAATGTCATGCAAACAGATCAGGGAAGCATTAGGATTCTGATGGTAAAACTAGTCATAATGCTTAGATGGCCAACATTTTCAAACTTGAGTGTTCATATTTAGGTTCTTGAATGCTAGGCTCATTTGCAGAGTTGGTGAGTTCCCACAGGTCAGCACTTTGGTCTTGACTGGGAGTTCTAAATCATTTCAGAATCTAGATTAAAGCCCATGTTAGATTTCTTGTTGGATGGGGAATGGAGATGACACCTTTTATTTAGCAATGAGAACTTTAACATTAAGGAATTGATATTATTCTAATGAATGAACCATGCATTGGCTCCTTTTGCCATTAACATAAAAGTCTGTTCACTTTATAACTACAAGGGGTAACATATGCCATATGTAAAAAGTTTAGTAAGAAGGTGTTTTATCTTTTCTGGCTTATTCAGTGGGTTTCCCTCCTACCCCCACAGACTCATCTGCTTTCTGTTCCTCTCATTGTATGCAATCTGTCAACTTTAAAAAAAAATTAGCCACCAGTTAAGGCCTTTGCAAATAGTTTGGCTCACTGATACAGAATGTCTGGTATTTATTACATTAGGAAATTTAAAATGACTTTGATTTGATTTTAATTTAATGCAGTAATACTGTACTGCAATAGACGTCTATGAATTGTGACTATAAGCTATCTCTAAATATATGCTCATTTTGGGGACAGAAACTTGCTTTTAAATCAATTTTGCCATTAAAAATAATATTTTTTACAAGAATGTATGTTTATGGTGTGTATTTGAAAGCAATTATACACTAAAACACAACTGATACAGTAGTGGATGGAAATGGAAACAGATTTTAAGATTTTAATTAATGACATACCAGGCTGATATATCTGAATGCTAAAATAAGAGCTTTGTATGAATCATAAGTTAAAGAGAAACCACAGAAAGAGAGAGGAGAATGGTCATATCTTGGCTTTAAGACCCCTCAGAAGATAAAGTCTTTGTTACCTATAAGTCAGCTAAATTCCGATCATTATAAATTCGGCATTAAATATTGGATGTGAATGTTCCCAAGTACGTACACAATACTTAGAGGAAAATTAGCAGAAAGTGTGTTTTGGTCCAGTATTGGCTGTGAAAGGTACAGAGGCTGGTGGGGAATGTTAAAGTGCACAGAGCATATTCACTCTGGGTTACATGCATGGAAGTCTATTAGGGTCTATTCCAAAGCCTAGTGAAGTCAACTAATATAGACCTCACCGCAGTTCTCTGTGCCTGTGCCCTCTAGGCTGGACTACTGAAGTATGTTGTATTTTTGGGCAATACTAGAAGACCACCAGGAGGCAGAGCATAGAAGGCTGCTGACTTGAGCCATACTGAACTCACTGCATCTACTTTTGCTGCTAGTTTCCTGCATATTGGAGCAGAATTCAAGGTTTTGGTGGTGTCCTGAAAGCTCTGTATTATGCTTTTCTCTGTTTCCTCCCATGACATTTGAGATTAGCTGAGATGGTCCTACTAACATCCATAAGATCCGCCCATTTGAGTGGCAGAGCATTTTCTGGGGAAGGTACTCATTCCTCATACATACCTCCTTTCTCAGATCATCAGAGCCTGACTTTGTCCTGGAATGACAGGGAGCCAATCTCTCCTCAGTCTTTGCCCCATGCAGATGAGCTAATATGTTTCAAGGAACATTTGGGTAATTAGTAGGGAATGTTATGTGTATTCCGTATTGCAGATTCAGGGCGTGTGCTTTGATGAAGCCAATTGCTGGCAATATGTTGCTGTATTTCAACTATGTTTATTGAAGTAAATTCACACAGAGGCTTAGGCAATGCTTCTGGAATTCCAAATAAAAGGAAATTATTTTATTTTATTTTTATGTTTGCTTTGAATCTCAGAACCCAACCCTACAATCACTTACTATTGAGCGCAGTGCACACTACCATCAACAGCCCCCAGGAAATTAATAGTGCTACTCGCAATAATAAGAACTACACTTGGTAGGTAGCTTTTTGCAAGATTGTACCCTCATGATAGTATTTAGCCAAATTCCTATTAAAACCGATTTCCCAAGATGTAGTGAACAAGTTCACTGAACTGGTATAATAAACACCAAAAAGCATCTAAATGATTTTAAATCAAGCCTCAAGCAGCACCTTCTCTAATCTCCATGATTGGAAATAAAATGACCGTTCTGCATGTACCTCTGTATTCTCCTTCCCACTTTGAGAGCAAGAAATCTGGCAGTCAGGAAAATTCACTGTGAGAGTTGTGGGTCTGCAGGATTTTCTCTTGATAGCAGGTGTTTCCTTAGGCTTTAAAACCTAACAAAAAACTCATGGGCTTTGCCCTCAGGACTTTGAACCATATGCCAATAAGCTAATGTAAAGGTCCCTCCTGTCTCTGCACCCTTCCTCAATCTGATCTGAAGTTATTAAGGACTTGTATAATAATGGTATAACAAAGGTGTGGGTAGGTGATGATTGTACAGGGTCTATTTCTATACGTTGTGGAGTTAAACAAGGGGCTCCCTTATCTCTTGTTTTATTTAATATTGCTATGGATCAAGTGTGGTTATGTTTAAAAACTGACATACTCAAAGCCATACTCAGGTTCAAGTTCCTACTTTCCGAAAAACTTCTTCTATACCTAAGGCAAGCCACTTAGCCTCTCTGCAAAAAGGGGATAATAGCACTGCCCTAACTCACAGCGGTTGTAAATACATTCAGGATAGTTTTCAGAGTGGTAGCCCTGTTAGTCTGTATCATCAAAAACAACGAGGAGTCCTTGTGGCACCTTAGAGACTAACAAATGTATTTGGGCATAAGTTTTCGTGAACCTTCTTGTCAACTGCTGGAAATGCGCAACGTCCACCTTGATTGCATCAGCCTTGTTAGCACTACAAAAGTAATTTTTCCTCTCTTGATATTCACCCCTTCTTGTCAACTGTTGAGAATAGACCACTTCCATCTTAATTGAATTGGCCTCGTTAGCACTGACCCCCTTCCACCCGCACACACTTGGCAAGGCAACTCCCATCTTTTCATGTGCTGTAAAATTTTTACTGCTTAATGTATTTTTCACTCCATGCATTTGATGAAGTGGGTTTTAGCCCGTGAAAGCTTATGCCCAAATACATTTGTTAGTCTCTAAGGTGTCACAAGGATTCCTTGTTGTTTTCATTCAGGATACTGAGGTGCTTATATACCACAGTAATGGAGGCTACATGTGTGCCTGCAATAGACAGACCTTATGTTCTTTATTTAATTTAGACTGCATGGTCATCAGGGCAGGGGCAGTGCCTTTTATCATTTTGTAACGTCTGATGCAAATATATGGTGCTACATACATTTTTGTTATTAATAATGAGGGATACTTTTAAACGAATTTGATTTTCCTGGCAGAGAGTTGTAATTTCAAGGATATTGTATTCTTCTACTGCATTTGCAGACGTGTGTTAGGAAAGGGAATATCCCATCAGGGAGGGGGAAGTTGGAATGGTTTCGGTTCTGAGTCAGTTTGGATGAGAAAGTGAGAAAATGGCAGAAGTAAATGAGATCACTAAAAGCAGAAGATGGTTTGATTAGCCAACCTCCTGAAGGCCCTTTGTTTCCACGGTCTAAGAAGGTAATCTCCATTCCACAGTGAAAAGTAAAGAATGCCTTAGATTTCTGCATTAGGCATGCGGGGCTGCCCCTCACTTTTGGAATGGAAGCTGTGCACCAGAGCCTTGAACAGTTTAAAATCAGAATCATCCCACTGACTTCAGTGCTAACTTCCACCATCTGCAGATCTACATACCTACCTTAGGGTGTATTCTGCCATCTATCACCATAGTATCTGAGCACCTTCCGTGCAAAATCAACAGCAAAGTCTCTAGTAAGCATCAAGGAATCACTGACATTTCTCCCTTTTCATGGTCTGCCATGGTAGGATTTTTGTTGTGCTTTTTAGATTTTTATTGATTTCCTCGTATTATTGGCCCTGTATCTGTTTACTTGCTTGTATTTAGGCTCAAATAGAAGATATGCAAGACTGGATGACTCTAGTTAACTCCTGCTCCTTTTTATTTCTCCCAGTCCTCCCACCTCCACCAAAAAAAAAAAAAAAAGAACACATAAATTCATACACCTCTTTTCAAAGGTGGACAGAAAGAAGTCTTTTGTTTTAAAATCTAATAGTGCTTCCTAATTATGTTCAGCACCAACTAGATACAGGCCTGAGACAAAATTGTGTTGTAGGCATCAGGTCCACTGAACATAATATTTGCCATACATCTGACACCAACAATAATGCAATATAGAATGAATCTATAACTGTATGATCTAATTAAACATAAGAATTCAAGAGGCCAGTGTGATCTAGGGTTGCATAAGCAGAGATATGTCATGAATTGCAGCAGTAATATGCCCCTTTTATATATTTCTTCCATGGAATTTTGAAGATGGGCCTTTTAGTCTTATTTGTCCTCAGGCATGCAATAAATAAATGATGTACATGATCTGCACTTCTCCCTGTGGTCCCACCACTCTGCACTTGGTGCCATGTAAAAGAAAAATATCTAGAAATTATCTTTCAGGGCCTGTTGACTTTATCCTAAATGATCCAGTTCACAAGACTTCTGTGTGAACATAGCCCTTGCTGATGTGCAGAAAAAAGTAGTAAAACAATGGCAAATTAGAAATATAGTTGGAGACTCATCAAATCATCTTCCGCTGCCAATATAGATAGATAGATAGATAGATAGATATAGATATATAGTTGAACAACTACAGACATTTGTTTAATGGAGAATGTGAAATTAAGCAGATCTGCACTATCTCATGAATCATTTCCAACAGCTTCAGACATACCTTTCCCCAGTGCATTTTGACTGATAGACAAGACAATTCATAATGTTACAGACCAACAGAAAGCTGGCATAACCATTCATCACAAAGATCCTAAACTGTATTTAATTAATCTTTCCCTTTCAGACCCACTCCTTACAAATCAAATCTGTCTTGACAGTATTGTCAATCAACACTGCCCTAATTTTGCATATTGGGTATTGAAGCCTCTCAGCAAACTGCTCACAATCAACCCATAAAGTGAAAGAGGAACCCCTTAAAATGTTTGCTCTAGAAAATTGGAAATTGCAATCTGCTTGCTGACTTTCCACCAACAAGGGATGAATGTTGCCGAGTAAATGATTCATAACAAATTATATTCTCAGCTCTAATTATGAAGATATAGAATTCATCTTCCCTTCTTATAGGTGTTACTCATAAACTACAGAACAAAGTCCTGATCATGCAAGACTCCACAGGTTGTAGATGGCTTTTGATAACAACAGGATGGCTCTGTGGCCTGGGAGTCTTGAGAGGAACTTACATGAGTGTAGAACAAATGAAAACTGACTAAAGAATCACAGTGACATTTGTCATGTGCTCTTGTTTATAAAGCAAGGCCTCAGCTCCCTTGTTTCATTTACACATGCATCAGAGTATTACATGCACCATTTCGGAATTCCAAGGCAATCATTTAGCACACAAAAACACACTTCTTTTATAGAAATCTAGGGCTGGAAGGGTCCTTGAGAGGTCAAGTCCAGCCCTCTGGACTGAGGCAGGACCAAGTAAACCTAAACCATCCCTGATAGGTGTTTGTCCAAACTGTTGTTAACTTCCCATGATGGGGATTCCACAACCTCCCTTGGAAGCCTGTTCCAGAAATTAACTACCCTTATAGTAAGAAAATGTGTCCTAATAGCTAACATAAATCTCCCTTGCTGCAGAGTCAGCCCATTACTCCTTGTCCTGCACTCAGTGGACCTGGAGAACAATTGATCACCATCCCCTTTATAACAGCCCTTAACATACTGGAAGACTTCAGAAGACCCTCAGTCTTCTTTTCTCAGGACTAAACATGCCCAATTCTTTCACCTTTTCATGGGTCAGGTTTTCTAAACTTTTTATCATTTTTGTTGCTCTCCTCTAGACTCTCTAATTTGTCCACATCTTTATTAAAGTGTGGCACCCAGAACTGGACATGGTACTCCAGCTCAGGTCTCACCAGTGTTGTGTTGAGCAGGACAGTTATCTCCCATGTCTGGCATATGGCACTCCTGTTAATACATCCTAGAAATATTAGCTGTTTTTCTCCTTTTCCTTTCCTTAGAATCATGAAATCTACCATTTCTTGATCACGTTCACCCAAATTGTGTTCCACCTTCAGATTCACAACTATTCCTCCCTGTTGATCAGCATCAATTCTAAAATGGCTGCCTCCCTGTTACCTCTTACACATTCTGAAACAAAAAGTTATCCCCAATACATTCCAAGAACTTACTGGAAATTTAGTGTTTTGCCATATTACTTTTCCAACAGATATCTGAGTAATTAAAATCCCCCATTATTATGAGGTCTTGTGTTTTGGATATTTCTGTTATTCGTTCTAGAAATTTCTCATCCACCTCCTCTTCCTGATTTAGTAGCCTATAACAGACCCCTACCATGATGTCATTCCTATTTTTCCCCTTTATCTTTACCCAGAGATTTTCAATTGGTCTGTCTCCCACCTTCTTTTGGACCTCAGAACAAGTATATACATATTCTTAATTTACAAGGCAACATCCACACCCTTTTTCTCCCCTGCCTTTCCTTCCTGGACAAACAATACCCTTCTATACCTGTTATGAGATTTATCCCACCAAGTCTCTGAGATGCCAACTAAGTAATAATTTAGCTTATGTAGTAATACTTCCAGTTCTTCCTGTTTATTCCCCATGCTCCTTGCATTTGAGTACAGACATATAAGATGTTGAGCAAATTCCCACACTGAGTTAATTCTTGTTGCTCCTATGACCCTACTGTAATTTTCCATGTCCTGTGCCCCAACTTCTAGCTCTATTATAACAGTGAACAAAACCTTTCTCTCTACATTCCTGGAGGAAGAGAAAAAGAAAAATGATACTTTGATCAGTGGAAGATATTAAACAATTTAACTGAATCGTTTCTCCCCCTCATGGAATCCTAAATGTCCCTAAAATGGAAACTCTGGTTTTTGGCACAATTTCCCCAACCTTCAGTCATGTTAATTCCACCAAAATCATTGCATATTGCTCATCCAAGATATTAATTTCTAAGGTGCATTTGTGGGAATATGAGCTTTCACATTTCATACAAGTTAGATTGTTCTTATAAATATTTAAAAGTTAGCATAGTCTCTTAAAAATATGCCTTGCAACAACTCTGAGTACAGAGACTTCAAACCAGTGTTTCCCCTGTGGCCTGAAACCGCAGAGCAATGATGGACAACTTTAAGGTAGCAGAGGGCCACAACAGCCACTAAAACCCTTTGGCCAGCCATACGGAATTCTTCTCTTTTTTTTTAATAAAGACTGAGCTGGGCCACAGAGGGACATAGTCTTTCAGTAAATCTCCTGCTGCCTCATACCAGCTTCACTTCTCCATCAACACAAGCTCCAACTCTCTGCCTCATGCCACCCGGCTCCAGTTACTGCCTCCCTACTGGCTGATTATTTGGAACCAGAGAGCCAACCAGCTTCTGGCCAAGCACCCTGGCCCCAGGCCAAAGGTGCTCCCCACACCCCCGCTGGTAGAGGCATGGGCTGGCCACTGATTGGCTCTCAGCTCCCAAAGTATCAGCCAGTGGGGAGGAAGGAGCCCGGTGCCTGGGCTTCCCACATGGAAGAACATGTATCCATGGAGGAGCAGAGCTGAGGCAGAGACTGGGAGCTGCCGGACTCAGTGTGTCAGGTCAGAACGCTGCTCAGATTTGGCCCCGCTGCCCGTCTATCATGCCAGCAGGGAAAAGGCTCTGCTGTTACATTACCCCACTCTGGTTACTGCCTCCCCATTGGCAGAAGTGCACCCGGACTTTCCCATAGTTGGGGAGATTGAGCCACAATCAGATTGGCTGGATGAGCTGGAAGCCAATGGGCAGGCAGTAATCAGAGCCAGCTTGTGGGGTGGGAGACCCTCCCCTGAGTGACAATTGAGTAAACGAGGGTGTTGTGACATGGGCTCCTGCTCCCAGTCCTGGGCTCCTCTTCACTTTTTGGCTGCTGCCTAGGGACAAGCCAAATAAAATGATTTGGTAGCCTGGGTGTGGTAGGGAGATCACTGTTGACACCTGTTGGTGAACAGGGAGAAGAGTGGCCCAGAACTGCTTGAGAACTTCTGATGAGTTGGGGTGCCATGTGGGAGAAAGCTTTCTTTTGACATTTGTTGGTGAAATGACTGAATGGCCAGGCCTCATTTTCATTTCCATTATGTGGAAGCATGGAGCATTTTGTTAAAAAGCTCAATGGCACGAGGCACATTAATACATGCAGAAAACTGAGTTTTGGGATAATCAAGGGAATAGCCAATGTAACAATAGATATCAGAGGAGATGAGTTGGTTCCAGTGCATTTCAGATTGAGGTTTGGATAACTGAGGTTTATGTATCAGTAGATTATCCAGAGCTAAGCAACACAGATTTTGTTTTCTGTTTATCTGAAGCATGAAGTCAAAGTCTACATACACCTCCCAATAGCTATACCTAATATATGTACATTTGTGTGTTACCGCTTGTATTAGGGAAAGTTGAAGCTTTAAAGTTCTCCACCATGTATATGTCTTCCTGTCTTTCGAGTAGGCACTGTGTTATCACTTTGCTTCAGCTATCTTAGCCTTCGATGCAGTGCAAAGTTTAACTGTCATGCATCTCAATGTTTTGGTCCCAGATTATTAGAGAGACAAGGCGAGTGAGGTAATATGTTTTATTGGACCAACTTCTGTAGATGAGAGAGACAAGCTGAAGAAGAACTCTGTGTATGTTCGAAAGCTGGTCTCCCTTACCAATAGAAGTTGGCCCAATAAAAGACATTACCTCACCCATCCAGTGTTGTATTTTGTAATTCTCATACTTACAAATAGTAGAAATGATCTCAAAATGAAATTTTGATTCAGATTTCATTCACCCGAAGGCTGGGGTAGTTTGGATTTAACCTTTAGTTTGGATTTAGCCTTTAGTTCAACCAGCTATAAAGAGGGGGATTGTTATTTGCAAAATTCAATCCAGCTCTAGGTTTGGATTTCAAATCTCCACAAGACTCAGGAGGTTTGGCTTCAGGGTTGTGGTTCAGGCCAGGGGCGGCTCTAGGTATTTTGCTGCCCCAAGCATGGGCTGCCTTCTGTGGCTTGCCTGCGGGAGGTCCCCAGTCCCCTGGAGGTCCACCGAAGCCGCGGGACCAGCGGACCCTCCACAGGCATGCTACCGAAGGCAACCTGCCTGCTGCCCTCGTGGCACCCAGCAGAGGGCCCCCTGTAGCTTGCCACCCCAGGCACGCACTTGGCATGCTGATACCTGAAGCCACCCCTGGTTCAGGCCCAACCTTATTAAGGAGTATTTTAAAATGTTCTCTAAAATGTTTCAGCATGATCAGAGAACATTTTAATGAGAAGCTACTCAGAATGCATGCTAGGCACAAGGAAATTAGGAGAGTGTACTGTCAAATTTAACCACTCCTCTGAACTAGAATGAATTATTTGACAAATATTGTAAGCTGTTTTTTTAAATCAAGATAATGTTTTGAAGGTTTGGGGGAGAACTTGCTATTGGCATCAGATGAAGACTATATTGATAATGATAAAAAGTTGGCCAAATGCTGACAACATATGAAATCATCTTGCTTGGGGAATGCTTACTGAGACATGCACTTACTTTCCATACTTTAGCCTGAGTGTCCCATGTTCTCTGTCTGATGTAGCAGCAGCAAAGAATCCTGTGGCACCTTATAGACTAACAGACGTTTTGGAGTATGAGCTTTCGTGGGTGAATACTCACTTCCTCAGATGCTTGTATTCACCCATGATAGCTCATGCTCCAAAACGTCTGTTAGTCTATAAGGTGCCACAGGATTCTTTGCTGCTTTTACAGATCCAGACTAACACGGCTACCCCTCTGATATCTGTCTGATGTAACTTCCCTAACTGCTATGCTGAAATTCAGTTAAATAGCAAAATTTGTCACCAAAGAATTTTTTCCACTCAGCATGTTTGCTCAGGAACTGATCTCACCTTTCCTATAAACTAGGAGTAACTTCAAAAGGATCCCACCCTGACCAAATCTGACCTCTGATTGATTGCTTCAGAATCTACACACCCAGAATGAGGCTATCTTCTCAGAACAGGACATGTAGCAATGATCTGAGTTCACAGGATGGGAAAGATAGAGCTGGAAAAGAGGCCAGAGGTAATGGAAAAAGAAAGTTGATTGTCACCTTAATTGTGATGCTGGTTTCATTCACCAAATACATTCCAAGGTAGTGCAACCGGGATTGTGGCCTGAGCATCAGAAGTCAACCCTTTACCAAGGGGCCTAGAGCACGTAGTTCATTTGAAACAAAACGAGATCTGAATAGGCATGTTAACTAATTCACATGGGGAAGCTGCAGTTGTTAGTTTCATTTTAGCGATCATATCAGAGACCATCAATTCTATTTCAACTAAAAGATACATAACATTTTGTAACATCATTTCAAGGCAGAAATGAGCACTTCCTTTCCTTAAACATTACTGTCAGATTAACTGGATGTTTTTAGCTTTCTGTTTATTATACATTAAACTCCAGCTATCTTAAATTCACAGATAAATGTGAACTCGACTCACATAAAGCTTGCTTGTTTAGTTCATGTTAATGGGAACAGATTTATCATTTTCATCATGTCAGCCAATTTTGAAGGTGAGCATTCTGGGCCAAAACCTGGTCCCATTGAAGTCAGTGGCAAAACTGACATTAACTTCAGTTGGACCAAAGTTTGGCCTACTGCACTTAATTGAATCTGATTAGGTAACTACAAATATCCTTAGCAAAACCCTTATCTGAATTATTCCTAGAAAATGTCGATTTTTGTGTATTTCTGTGGTTTTCATAGTCGTGTGCAACAGGCCTAGAGTTTACAGGTGAATTGCTTCATGTCATTATGGAGGAAACAAAGCTGAATATTAATTTTAGTTATTGGGCCAATTTGGAATGCAAAGATTAGACATTTAAACCTATGCTCAACTGAACCTTCGGATGAATGGCTTTTAAGAAGCTTTCATTATACACAAATGTTTATCTTTAGCATATAATTTATGTTATTTTGAGTTCCTAGGATTAGAGTTTTCCATTTTGTTTAATTGATGACAAGTTCTGTCTCTGATGATTGAATGACACAGCCAGCTTCTTAACCCTTGGATACACCCAGAGTCAATTTCACTGAAATCACTTCACTGGAAATACTGTGTTATACTGTACAACTGAGAATCTGACCAATTTGCTTTAACTTGAAACAAAGATATTCAAAACATGGTTGATTCATTTTATAACTCAGCAAATCTAAATACAGGTTTTAAATGTATTTTCAAATAATATTTTAAAATCTCACTTTGGGATTTTTCATGTGGCTGCTAAGCTGATGGATGGAACTGAGCATTATGGGCTCTATCCATCTCCCAGTAAAATCAGTGACAAGACTGATATTAATTTAATGGGAGTTGGATCAGAGCCCACAACCAACAGAAACTGTAGTGATTAGTAAAAGGCTGTGTTTATTCATCCTTTGCTTAATACTGGAGATGCTCTTTATGTATAAATGCTTATTTTTAAAAATTAGTTCTGAGAAATTTTATCCTTCAGCTTCCATGTTTAAGGCTATGGTGTGCTTGTTTGCAAGCTTCTGAAATAAGCAACAAGGATTTTAATTTAATTACAGTGGCTGAGAATTTGGCAGTGAACCAGGCCATTTAAGGGTAAGTTAATTACAAATGGACCAAATTCTATTTTGTGGAAGCATTGTTATCAATAGACTGGGGATGAACATAGCTTGAGCACTAAGAATAAACACATTTTCAGAAAAAGTCTTAATCAGATAGCAGCAGGAGTCCCATCAAACTTTATAGAATGTGCGAACACCTCTTTGCCTTTTATTGTTCATTATGCTTAAAATACAGGACACTAGAATGAGACATAGTTGGTAACTGTAGATATGAAAATAGATCACATTTGTTTTTTGTAGACGTAAAGCTTTAAATATATGAAATTCAGACTTTTCCAAACTCAAGGATCCTTCTTTTTTTTCCCCACAAGCACTCTTTGGGTACAACGCCCCTTGAACTCCAGGGAAGTTCCACACATGGTGCGTTTGTAGAATTAGCCCAAATGAGTATCTGTTTATGCTGCAAGAAATAAGTAAAGAAAGCCAGAAAGTATCATCTCAGCTCCAAGGAGAGTTAAATTCTTATTCGAAAAGAAAATCTTGAAAAGCTTTGAAAAGACTTTCCAAGAACCGACATGCTGAGCTATTTGGGCTGAGTGCAACTGAATTTTTGTACTTTTCCCTTAACACTTCCACTTTTCAACACACAAAATTTATCCTTTTAATGGGGACTCAGATCACATCAGACAGTCATGGTTTGATAGGTTTAGGCTGAATCTGGGTTATAGTTCATCTCACTTTCAGCAGCAGTTTTTAATAGACTACAGAACAATTTATGTAGACAGACCTTATTGCTCAAGAGATATCAATGCATCTTGCTGTATTGATCAGGACACTACAGTGTATAATGCTCTGTTACTGCGTTCTTTGCAATCTTCAGAATGGGAGTTTGGTCTAGTGGCTTGAAAGAGTGGGGTCTGCAAACCAAGATACCTGGAATTTAGTCCAAGATCACTCCATACAGGTCACATGGTTTCTTTAACAAGCTGTCTCACTCAATGAGACCACACTGGCACAGAAGGAGCTCTGCTGCAATCCCTGCAGAGGTTTTCTGGTGCATTAAGGGAACATGCCATCTGCAATTTTCCTGTGGAGGGACCTTCTGCCTCCTCCTGTTGGCTAACATCCTAGGGCAGCTAGCAAGAAGTGTCTTCTGGTCTTTGGAGTAGGCACTGTGTTATCACTTTGCTTCAGCTGTCTTAGCCTTCGATGCAGTGCAAAGTTTAACTGTCATGCATCTCAATGTTCATATTAACAGGTGCCCATCAACTCTCTCCCTCATGCCAAAACAGACACATTTTTAAGAGCATAGTTGAAAAACATGACCATCAGGGAATATGTGACTTTTGATTGTAGTGCCAGAAGCCCTGCCTTACTCCTACAAGAGACATTCGTTGGATGCACTAGAAAAATCGGAAGAGCCTCACTCCCCAGTGATTTGTGGATGTAATGTACAAAGTCAATCAGATTTGAAGGGCTCAGTTGTGAACCCTGCTGTGAACCTGCACAGGGCACTAAGGAGAAAAATAAATGTTTATCCCTTTGTGCAGGCTACCCACATCGCTGGAGCATGTGCGGGAGAGAGGGGAAGGGACACTGCAGAGGTGCTACTCCCCTTCCCATGGCAGGTGGTCGGGGTGTGGGCAAAGCTCTGGCAAGGGCCAGCAAGGACATCAGCGCTAACACAGAAGGAAAATAATCTGCATCAGCAAAAAGGCTGGCACAGGTTATTTTCCCTCTGGAGTAAGAGGGAAGCAAGAATCAGATTGCAATTCTTCAAATCTCAGCCATCATTCCTGTGATGATGCCACAATCACTGCCCCTCGCTTGGGCTGGGTTGTAGGGTTACAATCCAGCCCTACATGTTTTGTTTCATAAAAAAAGTTTAATTACTAAGCTAATATTAGACTACTTGAAAATCAAGTAAGCAGGGACCCCTCAATAATTATCAGGGAGTAACAAATGTGGGTACTTGCCTCTTTATTCTAAACAGAAACCTAAACATAATATTTTTCAGATCTAATTGCCAAGTCCCTAACCCACCCCATCCCCTCAGCTGCCTTATTAAATGTAAATTGCAAAGACTTATCTCATTTAGCTTGATTTATAAATATGGTGTATATATATATATATTCAAATGTGTTTTAATTGAGGTATTCACCATAATAGTAGATTGTGCAACAAATTGTCCTTATTTCCAAGGTTTCTCCCTTTGTCCGCTATTTATAGCATAGTTGGTCTGTTAAAAGTGCCAGTGCTGGTAGTGAGTATAAATGTCTCATCTGGAGTTTGAGTAACTTTTAACTTTCTTCTTTAAGAGTCCCCTACTTAACTGCTAAAGAAGTGCATTGTCAGCTGGATTTGTTTGGGACAATGAGGACATCTGCTGGTCAGTTGGACAAACGCTGTATATTCTCTATGGGTTTCCCAGGAAATACGTACACCATACTATCCATGATACTATATTTCTAAAGGCAGGAGTACCATAGCAAGCAGGCATCAACTTCCCTCTCAAATTGAGTGAAATTCTACATTGTTGCTGTGTGGGGAAAAAAGAATCTATATATTTGCAAAGAAAAAATGGCAACATTTTTCATTAGTTCTCTTGATCAGATTATCTTCTTTCTTCAAAAATATCAGTCACAGCTTTCCCTCAAGTTGTAATAATAATGTTGCCTGATCTAATCATAGTGTATTACTTATATTTATCAATTAGAAATCCCAGTTATCACTCTGTGGTTTGGCAGGATCTGCCCTGTGATCAGACCCAAAAGTATTAGAGTTATTATGAGGACCCCAATGTGCACAAAAGAGACAGTTGCATTTAGGAAAGGCCTTCTGTCTTTATAATATGTTTATTAGCACATTTTTCAAAATCATAAACACTCCAACTCAGCAAGGTAGATAGAGAAAATAAAAATGGCCAAGATGTCCAGCCTCTGATCATGTGTATACTCACACGATCCCCTGCAGAGACCTATGATCAATGAGACAGCTGGTCCGTGAGTGATCCTATCTCTAGCATGCCAAGAAGATCCCAACAGTCTGAGTTGTTGATAGCTCTGTTATAGAGTTCTGTGGCCTCCATGAATATTCATAAGGATGTTCAGCTTCCATGGTCTATATCTTAACTTCTTCACTCTGAAGAACATAAGAATGGCCATGCTGAGTCAGAACAATGGTCCATCTAGCCCAATGTCCTGTCTTCCGATGGTGGCTAATGGCAGGCGCTTCAGAGAGATTGAAAAGAACAGGTAATCATCAAGTAATCCTTCCCCCGTCACCAATTCCAAGCTTCTGGCAAACAAAACCAGGGACATTTCAGGGCATGGTTTTGCATCTCTGCCCATCATGGTTAATAGCCATTGATGGACCTATCCTCCATGAACTTATCAAGTTCTTTTTTTAACCCTGTTATAGTCTTGGTCTTCACAACATCTTCTGGCAAAAAGTTCCGCAGGTTGACTGTGCACTGTGTGTGTTTTAAACCTGGTACTTATTAATTTCACTTGGTGACCCATGGTTCCTGTGTTATGAGAAGGAGTAAATAACACTTCCTCATTTACTTTCTCCACACCAGTCATGATTTTATAGTCCTCTACTTCCCCTCCCACTTAGTCATTTTGTTTCCAAGCTGAACAGTCCCAGTCTTATTAAACTCTCCTCAGATGGAAGTTCTTGCATCCCCCTAAACATTTT
Organism: Gopherus evgoodei; assembly: GCF_007399415.2. Taxonomy (NCBI): domain Eukaryota; kingdom Metazoa; phylum Chordata; order Testudines; family Testudinidae; genus Gopherus; species Gopherus evgoodei. Next base: position 30,915,706 of record NC_044333.1, read on the forward strand.
TGCTGCTCTTTTCTGTACCTTTTTCTATTCCAATATATCTTTTTTTGAGATGAGGCAGGCAGATATGTGTGCAGCATTCAAGGAGCAGGTGTACCATTGTTTTACATAATGGAACTATTGTATTTTCTGTCTTATTATCTATCCCTTTCCTGTTGGTTCCTAATATTCTGTTAGCTTTTATGGTTGCTGCTACAGATTGAGCGGATGTTTTCAGAGAACGAGTCACAATGACTCCAAGATCTCTTTTTTGAATAGTAACAGCTAATTTAGGCCCCATCATTTTGTATGTATAGTTGGGGTTATGTTTTCCAATGTACATTATTTTTAATTTATCAACATTCAATGTCCATTGGTCATTTTGTGGCCCAGTCACCCAGTTTTGTGAGATTCCATTGTATATTTTTAAGACTTTGAGTAATGCCCCTTACATTGCCCTAACTGGCAATCCTAGATAGGTTCTCAGGAGACTTCTAAAAATTAGGCTAAACAGAAATCCAGCCACAGATTTAAAATGCCACTGTTAAAAGACAGATATACTACAGGGGTTCTAGCCTGTGCACACAACTGTGGCTGTACACATCGAGGAGCTGAGCAGAGGGAAACAGAATGAACACTGATGGCAGCAGCAAAAAGTCATGCAAAGTTAGAACTGAAAGTGTGTTCTTTAGCTTCTGGTTGTAAATACTTTGCTGTTTAAGGGCCTGATGTGACAGCCATTCCATGAGCCTATTCTGAAATCAATGTGAATTTGGCTATTGACTTAATTGAGAGCAGGATGGGATGCCGTTTATGAACTCTCTGTCTCTTACTATGTGTATGTATGGTACCTAGTCAAATAGGACCTCAATCCTCGGGGCTTCTAGGCAAATAAATAAAATAATAGGAATTTACTTCAGTGGGACTGAAACAGTTGGATAGTGGGTAAAAAATCAGGCCTTACAACAGATGCCGTAGCAGAACACACACATACATGAACATGTGTTTTGTGGCCAACAGTTGTACTGATGAGTGAACTGCAAATGGTTCTGAAATACAGTTCACATAATTATCCTAAATCTTGGATGCTTACCTAAATATATCTTCTGCACACCTCATTTCTGGGGAGCACTGGGCAGTTTACTTTGGGCAAAACCTTTGCTTCTCTTATATGTTTTCCCCAACCACCTTGTACTGGCTACATACCCAGAGGCTCTAATGTACAGAAGCCTCTTCAGGTCTGCTATTTCCTCTCCCACTTGGGTGGGTGGAAAGTGGAAACTCTTTGGAATGGAGATCTGACAAAACTCAAAAGAATTCCTGATTTGCTCTGGAAGTACCATAACAACAGCTTGATCATGGCATTTGGGGCACTTTCTCTTCCAGTCCTCAGTGAATGCTGAAAGTGGGGAAGCATGTGTAAGGTTAAAGAACATAAGAACATAAGAACAGCCGTACTGGGTCATACCAAAGGTCCATCTAGTCCAGTATCTGTCTACCAACAGTGACCAATGCCAGGTGCCCCAGAGGGAGTGAACCTAACAGGCAATGATCAAGTGATTGTTTGAAGATTGAAACAGTTCTGATAATTTTCTAATTTTTAAAGGAAAAATGAACCCAACCGGAGCAGATCTGGTTCACCCATCTTGTATCCACAGAGAACACATGAGTGTATTCAGAAAAATGAGTCTATTCACCAAGATACAGTAGCTTTCCCTAGAGAAGCGCAATAGCAAATTCTGCCCCTTCATGCTTCATTGCTATTGATGACATTTCACAATTGCAGTCTCTGTCATTCAGGAAGCACAGAGACTATTTGCTTGGTGTGCCCCTCCTACAGCACCAGGCACGCCAAAGGGGGAAGAGAGAAGGTGCAGCTATAGCCTTAAAGCATGGTACAAACTGCCCCATCCTCCCTGTTTGCCGCAATTAGAACCAAAAACTCTTAAATTTTTTATATCTCCAAAATGTATGCTGTTAGAAATAACCTAGTAGGCCACACAACAAACAAATCCATCTTTGGCACTATGTGGTGGTCACCTCTCCACCAGGGAGAAGAGTTGGGGTCTATCAAGCTGAAGACCAACATCCCCAAACACAGCAATTTGGGTGAGGAAAAACAAACTCATCTAAATGGTCCCAACTTAAGGTCCCAAAAGAGTTAGGATCTGTGGAGGGTTCTTGTGGTGGTGGGAAACTCATTTACAAGAAAGCTCCACCTCTGAGCAGCTCCACACCTTGATCTTGTTGAGTAGCCATGAGTCCTCTGCATCTGCCCCTTCTGTGATGGTTTGATATGCCTCAAGACTGCTGAACCTAGTGCAACTTCTATTCGAGTCTCCAACAGAAATAGCAGCCAGAAAAGAGGTATAGTAACATCGTTTGCCTTTTGGATCAGATGGCATGAAATTTTTCAGAAATGCCATTACTGGGTGTTAAAGAAACTGTATTATATCATAATTTTTCTTTTGACTTTGAGTGTCAACATGTCAGAATATCCTGGTCTCCTTTCAGTTTCCATGACTAGTGGATTAATTGTTTTCATTCATCAGTTTTCTACTTGAAAGTCCTCCAGTCCCCTAGGGAAGGAGAGAGAACACTTGAGGGTCAGCCTGGGGGTTGAACATTCTTTGGCTATCTGAAACAAATCTGCAGGCCTAGTTTGCCCTCATAGACGAGTGATGGGGAAAACTGATCAGCAGATGAAACAGGCAAATGCTTTTCCATTCCTACACATTTCATCTTGTTAAAGTTCAACACTTTTAACCACATGCTTTCTCATAAAACATTAGCATGAGCCCTTTTGGTTTTAACTGTTTTGACATGCTTTCTACTAGTGCTTTGATTTTCGGCTAGAGGCACTTCAGTAACAAATCCGTCCATACATAGAGACGCAGCAGGTCTGTTAAGGGATCTTGCATGTTCAATTTTCCCAGTATAAACTCCTGAGAAGGCTGAGGCTCATGCAGTAGTTGCTACAAGGGGGAGAAAGGGAAAGAAAAGGGGAAGGGTTTTGATGCTAGAATGTTTAGTTTGGCAAAATATATGAAAAATATTCAAGCAACAAAAGGCACAACTTATACATTTGTGGTGGCTGATTTTGTACATGAAATATTTTGCACAGCTTGATTGGGGGAATGTAAATAATTTATAGAAGCTCAGAACAAGATATTGCAAGGGAACAAACAGCCTTTGCAGGGACTATATTGGGATAATTCTCCTCTCCAGCTGACTTAAAGTGGACTAACAGCACAAGCTGAATTGTTGTAATCTAGTGTGGTGGTTTTCAACCTATGGAACACGGACCCCTGGAGGTCCACAGACTATGTCTGAGATTTCCAAAGAGGTCTGCGTCTCCAACTGAAATTTTTTAGGTGTCTACAAATGAAAAAAAGGTTGAAAACCACTGCTCTAGTGAAATTTAGGTCTCCCCTGAAAACTGGTGCCAACCCGCAGTCCAGTTGCATTATACTTGCCACTCTGCTATGCTTTGAGCCAAGTTTTGAAAGGATTCTCATGCTGAGTTCTAAAACATTGCCTGCAATTTTTCACATCCTAAGGGCTTGTCTATACAGCAAGCTAATGCCCAGCAAGTGTGGGTGGAAATTGACAGCACTGTCATTTAATACCCTAGCATTAGCATGCTGTGCACTAATTCACCATTTAGACATGCCCTAGGTTTTTACATATGCAAATACTCAGATTTGTGTACACCAGCTTTATTGCCACTTGCAAAGGGCTTCTACTTCTACTAAATTTGAGAGTTTGTGAGCACACAGATTTGGACTTACAAAATAAATATTGCATGCGCAGAAAACTTGGATGCAGAAAACTGGTGCAATTTTGAAAATCTGACCTTTAACATTCACTTTTTAATTAAAAAAGGGGAATGGATACATGCCATTCAGAGTGGTGTATTCAAACCCTTTTAGCTCCTGAGCATGTAAATAATACTTGTTTTTGTTTTGCACACCAATGAATTCCAAAATGTTGCAAGTTATGTTTCTTTGCCACTTACCCTTTTTACATGATCTTGTAACACAGATAGGTCTTGAGTAACATTTTCTAAAGTGCCTAAATGACTTAGAAGCCAAGACTGGGCTTCTAAGTAATTTAGGCACTTTCGAAAATGTTACCTCTTGATTTTCCAAGTCCTTATACAGCACACAGCAAGAAACACAATGCACAGCAGAGGCTTTGCATGGACACAAGTAACACTAAGAATCGGTCTCCTGCACTGATTGCTAGTATATCTTAGTATCCTTGCACACTTGCTCCCTCCCTCTAAAGAGTAAAGGGATTAAAAGGTCATGGCATGAGTGGAGAATGGACATGTCTGAGAAGACATGGTCTTAAATGCAACTCACCTTGTGCTGAAGAAACTTCACTCTTGCTACAAAGCAGAAATTGCCTGGTGCCTGTCTAGCAGAACCCTCAATGATGTAGGTTTGGGTTCCCCTGCACACACTGCTATGGTGGTGCCAATTCAGGTATTTCATGGAGGAGTGTGTGGTGGGGGGATTTGTGTGTGTCTTCCCTGCCTTCCCTCCTGCAGGGACCCTGTTCGGGTCCCTGCTCGTGTCTCCCTGCTCCCACCCACAATCCTCCTGCAGGGACCCTGAATCTCCCTCAACAAGGAGTCCCTCCTCTCTCTTACTCACACAGCGCACAAGTTAGAAGTCAAGTTCTCAGCTGACTCCCATGTGCTCAGCTGTACAAGAACAGACTCCCCATGCACCAGGTTGTAACACCATTCGGCCCAGCTGCCTCTCTATCTGGACTAGGCCAGGCCATGTACACAGAAGGGTGGCTGGGTCAAATTTCAGTGGTAACCACGGAGCTGGAGTGACTCTCTGGACTGCTCTGGTAGCACTCATGCTGCTTTAGTTCAGCACCACCTTTCTAAAGTGGTCGGGCCATGGCCAACTCAGCTCGCAGCCTGTGGAACTTTGAGCAAGTGCAAAAACCACGAGGGGAGGGACTTCCACCCCCACTAGGCTGTCCCTAAATGGCACCAATGCTGTGCTGATCATCACATTTCAACCTGTGGTTCTATGAGCACCATTCCACACCCTCTCTGTGCAGGATCAAGCCTTCACTGTAACTTACACCAGCCTTGATATCCTCATCCCTCAGCTTTGTCCAGAGACTTCCATGGGAGCTGTATCTGCTCTGCTTCAAGCTGCCTTCAGCTGAATTTGGCCCAAATTTGGTTTATGAAAGCATTCATTTACCCTTTGAAGTGAATTTTAAGTGAGCCATTTCTAGGGTCCTGCATGAACTTGCAAAACAAGAAATTCTTGAAGCAAACTGTGTAAACATTTCACATATGCATAGCTGGAAAGACACTAATTACAATAAATGGTGCCCCAGGTATGTATATGGCTAAGGGGATTACAGAAGTGCTTTAAAAAAAAAGAATTTGTGCTAGTGATGATAACCTGGCTATGTTCAGGGCCTGGGCCTGAATGTCTCACTCCAGTTGGGCTTGAAGAGGGGCACCTGGGTGCTATAGGGAAAGGCCCACTGAGAAAGATAACTGGTTAGTCAGAGCAGATGGAGTCAGTCAGTCAGGAGATCAGCACTGCCAGAGTCTGATTGTGGTTTCAGGGAGAAGGCAGGAGAGCAGCAAGAGGGGTTTGCTGGCTGGTGTCCCCATGCCAGAGAGGGCTGAAGGCCAGGGACAGCAGAGGGGCTTACCTGCTGACATCTCCAGAGCAGACAGCTGGACCCAAGGAAACAGTGAGAGGTCCAGGGTGGTGGAGGATGCCCCCCTGATAAAGATGATCTTGCAGCAGAGAGGCTATGGCAGTCCCAGCTGGGAAGAGCAGTGTTGCACTCCAGCTGGGAAGAGCAGGGGTGGCTGTCCTGGCAAAGGAACAGAAGAGGATGCACAAGGAGCCTAGGTGTGGCAGAAGGCACTGGAGTATGGGGAGGATGCATGCCCAACAGAGAGGCTGGGGGTGGTCCCTGGTGGAAAAAGCCAGGGTTTTAAGGACTACATGTTCTGGGGGAGGGGCTACATTTGGGACTTTTGGAAAAGGACGGATTTGCCCTATGTTTTGTAACACACTGGCTGCCAGAAAGGATATTATTTAACCAAGAGAGCCTGGAATAGAACCCTTGTGTTTCCTGAGAGTGGAAACTGAGACAGGGCAGGACTGTCATGCCAGGGCCTTGCAGAGTCACCCTATGATGGAACCCATTCAGACTTTTGGGCTGAGAGGTTAGGTTCTAAGGACCTTATAGGCAAATGCAATAGAGAGAGAAGAGGTGCTCTTAGCAATCAAACAAAAATTCAGCAACTTGCGAACACTGGATGCTATTGATCTGCAGCTGGAGATTTATGCTTGGCAAATTTGAAATATTTGGTTATTTTATGAATAAACACTAAGCCATCTGTTGAGCTCGTTTCATTGAACCAAGGCCTGGCTTTACCCATATTCACAGGACAGAGCTGCTCTGACCTGTGCAGCCCACCAGTGCTTCCTAGTTGCAGAGCTCTGCTCATATCCTAAGCAGCTGCAAAACTCCTGGAATCCTGGCCCCCTTGAAGTCAATGGCAAAAAAGAGGCCCAGGTTTTCAGCCAATGTTTTTGGTGATGAGTGAATAGTGATGACTCCAGAAATGGAGCTGTATCTGCTCATATCAGGTCTGAATTTAGCCCTTGATGTACAGGAAACCTCACTGCTCAAATCCTGCAGCTCTTGCTTAGTCTTTGTTTAGGCACAACTCCCACTGATTTCATCCCTATGCCCACCACACATTCTCTCCCTGCCCCATTTCCCAACTTTCCTCAGGGGGGCAGGGATAGCTCAGTGGTTTGAGCATTGGCCTGCTGAACCCAGGGTTGTGAGTTCAGTCCTTGAGGGGGCCATTTAGGGATCTGGGATAGCTCAGTGGTTTGAGCATTGGCCTGCTGAACCCAGGGTTGTATATTCAGTCCTTGAGGGGGCCATTAGGGATCTGGGCAAAAATCTGTCTGGGGATTGGCCCTGCTTTGAGCAGGGGGCTGGACTAGGTGACCTCCTGAGGTGCTTTCCAACCCTGATATTCTATGATATCTATCTATGATAGCGGGGAGCTACAAACAGCAGACCACATGGCAGAGTGGTTACATGCCCTCCACACAAGATCTGAAAATCTTGCCCCAATTTTGCATAGAGGAACCACAGTGGTACCTACATAGCCAATATGGTGGAGGCAGGACTCAGTCCTTAGCAATAAACAGTTACATTAGATTGCATGTTTATAGAAACTGGCCTTACAGGGCAGGGGATCCCCACAAATGATTTTCCCCACTAAAGAATATTCTTTGACAGTATGCAGAACTAAAGTAACTTCACATGACATGTGGGTCTATTTTATGTAAAATAAATATGTATATGCTGAAAAGCACATTTTTCAAAGAAAAAACAGTGGACCCAACCCACATCAAAGATGGATTGTTTTAAAATGCTCTGGCTGTTCCATTGCATTATGATGCGTCACTTGTGGCTGGAACATGAAGCCTTGGAGGATATAAATAAATAGTTAAATGAATATCTCTTTGATGTATTTGCAAGGTACATCATGACATAGTGCCAGCAATTGTGCATGCCCAATTTTGATGACACCTGGCTAGTTTAAGCCTCCAGGAAATGTAACCCTAGTAACAAACTAAAGATGTTCATTCATAGGAATTCAACATCCATGAGTGTATATGCCTAATGTATAATGTATGTGTTCTTAGGCCAGGATAGCAGTCCCTCCAGGAAGATATAGTATTTATTTAAATTCCTCCTTTTAAAGGCCTGCATGGGAGCTTCTGCCTTTTGGAGAGATACCCCAGTACCTGCAGTGGATAGAGGGACTAATCAAGTTTGCGAAGTGCTGAGGACAAAGAAAGCTAGTGAGAACACTGGCATATAATGAGTATACTAATCTATGCTTCCCAAACATTGACTACACTGAACAGGACATGTTTAAATGCTTTCTAACCTCACCATTCTTGAGCCATTTTTATCTCAAGAGTGGAGGACAGAAATGTTTTCCAGAGTAAGGATATATCCCCTTTAATGACTTTACACGACAGCTCTGGTTTTCCCCTTAAAGGAATGGAAATGAATAAATGGAATTGCACGCATTTATGGCAGCAGTGAATTTGACACTGTCACTTGAAAACTCTCACCCTCTTCCCCCCTACACACACACACTCCTGACCCCTTCTGAAGCACTATTATGGCTAGATCAAAGACAACTATTTTTGTTAGAGTTTCCACATGGTGAACACATGTCTCTGATTCACATTCAGGTATCTTATTTTCACCTCCTGGCATTGCTCTAGCTGATCGGTGACCAGCATATCTGTTCTCATGGAAGCCCTTTTGTTTTCTTTGAGATGTTGCTAGAACTCCCCTGCACTTCAGACCAACTCGGGTGGTGAAATATAGCACCTCGCACCATCTCCTTTGGAAATAACATGAGAAAACAAATACCTTAAGTATTAGAATTCTTGTGGTATTTCTGCTGCTTATTCTGAAAATACCACAAGAATTTTGTATGTGTGTGTTTGTGTGTGTGATGCTATTTCAGCTGAAAACAGCTATGGCAACACTCCGATCAGAAAGCTGGACAAGTCAATGTACAGCTCAGCCATTGCCTAGGTTAAGATCTACTGAGATCACTGCCTGGGCCACAATCCAGCATGTGCTTAATTTTGAGCATGAGTAAGTCCATGGACTTTAATGCTTAGGTGCTTTGCTGGATTGAGGTTTGTCATTAATGATAGGAAACCTCCCAGGACAAATTTAGTCCAGTGGTATATGAGAGTGTAACTATAGCTTCCTATTTTGCACTATGGGGAAAATCACCTCAAAGGTAGGTGCAAAGTGATAAGACTTAACACTAACTTTACACAGCCACTGCAGCCTACATACCACCTAGAGCTATGGATAAAGACATCATGATTTATTAGTTATCTAACTGAATGTAATGAGTGCACACACAGTGCAATGCAGAGGAGAGTCAACCCTGTTGCATCCAAAGGCGAACAAGGAAAGCAACAGCAATACTGAGCACTTTGGCGGTAGGAATTTTTGTTTTCAACCATCATAAAAAATAATGAGGCAACGACTAAGGATGGATTTTCAAAAGCACCTGAGGGAGTTAGTTGCTTGACTCCAATTAAGTGGGATCTGCGTGATTATCAAGGTTGGTGTTTTTGTTACATAACAAAATAAGACAAGTTACCGGGGATAAGAAAGCTGTCTTCCCAAGATGCATTAGCTTGTGTCTTTGATTGCTATCCATGAGTGAAGCCATTAAGTTCTTGCTCCCAATGAGATTTAAAAATAGATATATTTTAAGAAATTGTCAACTATATAACAAATAGAGAAGAGAAAAGATGATTGATATATTTACTTCAATAAAGACAGACAGAGCAGTAGGTTTTATAGGTAGTGAATACAGCAGATTTGGAAGAAAGAAAATAAATTAACACATGCATCAAGGAATTAATGGGCACTGAATATGAACATTTCATGCAGGCCAAATTTACTGCTGTGATTTTTTGATAGGTAAGGAATGATGGAAAGTGGAGTTCACCACTACTCTGTGTGTATGGGGTTTTACTATGGGGATTTATGGTAATTGTAATTTATGAGCATCATTCTAATACTGACATGATTATGTTGACTGGATTTCATTCTTTTTAACTAAGTAAGCCTTTTTTAGAGGAATTATAGTTTGGATAATCTTTAGCCTGTCACATGTGGAAGAGAATATGTTGGTTTTGGCCAGTCGATTTTCTACAAACAAAAATAAAAAAGTGAATTTGGACCTAAAAATACCTCAGCTTGCAATAAACCTGAAAAGATTCTGGGAGAAGGTCCTCTTATAAGAGGACATCATTTAGGATTTACCTGCATAGGCCATCGCATTTTGATGGGAGTTCATTTTTGAAGCTGACAAAGTGTCATTTCTTTCTGGGAAGTTGTGTAGGGCTGAGAGAACAATGCTTTGCAGTCCTGCTGCCATTGCTATCAGCGAAGCATTGAGGGGGATATGCGGGATCATGTCCCCCACTCCTCTCCCCACCCCACTCTCTCTAGATTTGCTGCTTGGCTGGTACTGAGCATGCTCAGTAAAACTGCTAAAACAGGCTGCCCTCACTCTGCCCGCTCCCCCATTAGCAGGCATAGCTCGTCTCTGATTGCTATCCTTTATTGTCTGCTCATAAAGACACTGTCACTGGTTACTTTAAGTTCAACTATCTGTCACGTCCCCATTATTTTTACTCTCCTACTCAGTCCAGGATAGTAAACATTTCTGAGATAGTACTTACTACCCATCCAATCCATACAACAAGGATAGCTAACTTTTCATCCAGATCATACAGAAAGTCCAGCCCACTAGCAATTTTGAAATAAATTAACAAAAGCCTCCAGAGCTTGAATTTATCCATTCCAAGCTATAAGTACCCCTCTACCCCAATATAACGCGACCTGATATAATACAAATTCGGATATAACGTGGCAAAGCAGTGCTCCGGGGGGGCGGGGCCGCACACTCCAGCAGATCAAAGCAAGTTCAATATAACGCAGTTTCACCTATAACGCGGTAAGATTCTTTGTCTCCTGAGGACAGCGTTATATCGGGGTAGAGGTGTATTAATAAAGTTTATAATGACAGTTGATTTTTCTTCTTACGACTGCCAGGTGATACACTGTGCATCTTTAAATGTGCAGGATACAGCAGCGCTCAAACATGCTGTCTCAATTAGGATTATAAAAGAAATTTATATTTGTTAGTTTTCCATAATGGGAATGCATTGTTTGACTGCCATAGTAATATTTAACAAAATCACAATCTTTTGTTTCTGTGCCACAAGAAGAGCTGGATTATAATTTGACTTTCCATAGGAAATACAGAAAGTAGCTTCTTCAAAGAGTGTATTTTAAAAACGGGTAGGTGGAGCTGTTGGAATAGTCGACAATGAAATTTGAAACCATGGAGCATTCTTTGGAGTCTACCATACAAGTGAAGCCAGCAAGCTTTCACTGAGAGTAACTGTTGGCCCTGTGAACCTTTCATCAAAGCTCAGAATTAAACTTTTCTCCTCTACTTGAACAGGCCCTAATTTCTACAACTGAGTTGTGTGGTGTCATTGGGCTTTATAACAAAATGTGAGCAACATTTGATCGTGACAGGAACTGAATGAATCATCAAAGAAACCTTCATAAGTACTTGAATAACCTCATAGAACTAAATGATACTGTCAGAGTTTTACAGTCTCACCTGTACTCGGTTGGGTTCAATATCTTATTGCCCTGCAGGCAGAACACAGAGACTCAGCTACCTCTCTGTCTCATATGTTTGGCTTTTAAAGCTGCAGTGGTGCCCTATATAGTTAGCTCAGTCTAAATATCTCCACTCGGTCCAGGTTCATCACAGCAGATCTATTAAAATACAAAGTGCTGTAGTAAGTGATAAAAAATTAGATGTAGCCCAGAGGCTGCTATTTTTATAGGGTTTTTTAATTGTCTCATATAATAAAAATATGTTGTTGCATAACAATACACCAGACTCAATAATTGTTAAAAACATAAAGGACTCAGATCAGTTCAAATTCCAACTATTCATAAACAAAACAACTCAGCTGGCCTAAAACACCCAACCACTAAAAGTGCAAACCAAAGACACAGACTGAACAAACATTTCTAGTCAAGTGATCAGAGGGTCAATGAAATTTAGATTCTGATGGTTATGAAATACAGATGGAATGGCATCCTGATCCATGTTAAAACGGATGCACCCATTTTACAGTCATTACAATCCCCCCAAAAATGCATGTTATTTTGTAGCATGATTCCTTTCTTTTGCCCCATCTTGTGGATTTTCACTAGAATTACAGCACGCATCCTAGGACAGCAAGGTTTTGTTCAGTTTGCTTGCTACCCAGAGCTTGTTGGGTCTCTTCATATTTTCTTGCAGCTCTGGCAATGGAAGATAATTTGAGGGATGCTGGAGAAGTATGAAGTTTAGCGACACTGAAAATCTCACCAGAACTGGACATTTTTGCCAAAATAACTTCCCTCTAGTGTGAGCAAATCCCTAAAGGCTCAGGCCTGTTTAGAGTACACTAAATCTTTCTCCCTCAGGAGCTTTTGCTTTTCTTGGGTTAGGTTCTTCCAGTCCTTGAATGTCTGTGAGTGAGGAGTATCCAAGAGGCTATTTAGACCATCCATCCTCTTCTCATTCTTCTAGAAGCTTCAGGCCAAATTATCCCTTCACTGGTATAGATCCTACTAAATGATAGAGCCCTTGTTCTAGAAACTGGGGCTTCTGGGATCTGTTTTGCCCCCAGGCACTGGTTAGGGGAGGCCATGAGGAACTTTTGCACAGATGCCTATAGAACAAGTGGAAGGCTGTTCTTTGTCTTTGAGTCTATTCTCATAAAAGCTGTAAAACACCTGCATCTTTTGTGGACACATTTTTCCTGCTACATTATGTCAGGAGAATTTCTACTGCACCTACAGATCAGGTGACACCTCTCATTATAGGCTGCCCCTGTGGAAGCCACATTAAAGACAGACAGAGGCTTCCTTTCCATAAGCTGTTAAAGTGAGATGATGGTGGTTATTTTCAGGGCCGCCCAGAGGATTCAGGAGGCCTGGGGCAAAGGAATTTTGGGGACCCCTTCCATAAAAAAAAGTTGCAATACTATATTCTTGTGGGTGCCCCTGTGGAGCCGGGGCCTGGGGCAAATTGCCCCACTTGCCTCCCCCCCCCCCGGGCAGCCCTGGTTACTTTCTGTCTAGTGAAATTCCTTTTTTTGCTATAAACGTTCCTAGAGGAATCCTCATATAGTGATCTTGGGTTTTAATCTATTTTCTGGAAGATCATAAGTGGAACATATATTGCCTAAACATATATACGTTCCTAATAGCAGAAGAGTCTATATCTACAGATTGCCTACAGCTGTCCTAACCACATGAAAAGATTGAACACTTTCCAGTAACCTTATTTTCCTGTGAATTCATTCATCAAATGTTAGATGCTAGGCAACAGACAAAGAATGAAAGCTTTGGCTTCACAGCTTCACCCTGTTGGTAAAACTTTCACAGCAACTTGATCCTTAGTACAGGAAGCACAAAAGGAAATACTGCTTTAGAGAGGACATGTTTTTGTCTTTCTGCCATTGAATTTCAAAACTATTAAGCCATGTCAGGACAATGCACAGCTGAAGAAAATGCCTGCATTGAGACTGATATTCTAGCCTACGCTCCAGCCAAATCCTCACTGAAGTCTGTTGAAACCCATTGGGATTGTCCTCACTTCTGTACATTTCAGAAGCCTAAAGCCGCTAGAAGAACTTCATCCAAAAGGCGTTCTTGAAGAGAGATTTGTAAATCGCCTATATATTTAGGGACCAAACTTGCAGTCCATTACCAAGCACATTTACCATTGACATCAAAGTTTTTCCTTGGTTGGACTGCAGGATTCATCCTATATAATTTAATCTATGTATTATCTTAATTATCTTCATTCCATAATTTTCCCAGTGTATTCATTATTCAACTCAAGAGATATATGAAGGAGATGCAAAAATTTCCAGCAATTCAATGTATTACAAAGTTTCAAGTTCTTGAGTCTGGGGGCCAAAAGACCAGAAGCCAAATTCCCCCTGTATAATTCCACTGATGAATGTGGTCCCTGGACTCCGGTCTCCACTCTGACACTGACTCATTGGGTGACTTGAGAAAAGCCCCAATTTCTTTGTATCTACATTTTGCCCAAATTAGAAGTGGGTCCAGTTGGAGGCTCTAGGTACCATTTCATAGGGGTGTTGTGATCCACTACTAACATTTGCAAAGCACTTCGCAATTCTTCAGTGAAGTGGAATAAAACTGCATTATTATTTTTGATTACTTGGCAATCAAACTTTTTATACCCACTTTCTTGGATGGTGAGAATGTCAGGCACAAAGAGAGCACTCCTGTACAAGAAGCCTGATTCACCACTTCATTACACCACTTTTGAACTAGTTTATCTCCATTACTTCTGGAGGTTAACACTAACTCCAGTGGAGTCATGCCAGTGTAAACCTGTTGTGGAGTGGTGAACTTGGCACAAGAAGTGTTTTGCTTCTCTATAGGAATTCTGTCCATGGTATATATGGAGTAATCCATAGAGCACCTATACTCTGGCCCCTTCTTATTTATTTTTATTTTTGCCAGATAAGTTAAAACTGAAAATTAATGGTCAAACTCTTTGCATGAGAAATATGGCTCTAAAATGTACCTTTGTGTACAGATCTGAATAATGATTTTAAAATGTTGCCCTAAAATATGATATGCTTGTCTTTTAACTTCTGAGCAAAATTCTGCCCTGTCTAATGGAGATGACTAGGGGAGAAGATTTAAAAAGCATTGGGAGCTGCTTCTGCTAGCGCATCTCTGCAGGAAGAGGACAGAATGCCAATCAGTGCTCCTCTGTCTCCTAGATACACATAGAAGGTTCTAATGGTGTTTCTTTTTCAACTGTAACAGTAAATCCAATTTACCATTCTGTAACCATGACTAACGTGAACACTGCTTGCATGCTTTCAGCCATGACTTCTCCATTGTAGAGTATGACACCACTATTCTCTCAAGACACAGACATCCTATAATATGCAGAAACTCCATGACACTTGCACCCATTGACAATTCTGGGACATCTTTTAATTCAGCTGAAGGCCTCCCTTCAATAACGGAACCAGCAGACACTTTGGTTATTGCTCTCCCTTCCCCTTCCAACTCTGTAATTTATACAAAGAATTGGAATTCCCTTTCCCTCTTCTATGAGCTCAAGTCTTCCAGAATCAAATAGTTACTGCTCCAAAAGAGATGCTTATTGGTTCTTTTGTGTAAGACTGCTTTGGGAAACAGCATTCGATGCCATCTTTCAGATCATACCTTTCAGCCACATTGTAGCTATTTTTTACATTAAGAGACTCATGATAATGATCAACACTGTAATTTACTAGTCAAGTCCCAAAAAAGCTTGTTTTCTTATCAAAACTTTCCCTATATCAGTTCACAGAACATGGGCCTCAACCAGGCTGAAAAATAATTGAATCAGTTACAGACAACATAATATTGTGGCTTAACTGATGGTGGTAACTATAATAATTAAATTGATCCGGTGGCTTGAACACAGAACCAGGCATAAATTCCAAGCCCAGCTCTACCAATGAGTCCTTCAGTCTCCGGTGAAGGACTGTGTCTCTCTGTCTGTTTCCCCATGTCATTGTGAACTGATCAACAGGGAAGATGCAATGTAGAAATACCATACAGGCAACTGGATCCCTATGTAAATACAGTCTAAAGAGCCTGTTTTCTCAGAAAGAGTTCAAATGTTTTTCTAGTTCAATAGATTTCAAATTTACACGCTCCTCGTTACTGAGAAGAGGGGGGTTGTTGGTTTTACACAGAGCAAGTCAATATATAGTTATAAAAACCTTAATTAGAGAGGAAAGCCATGCCATAAGCAAGTGATTACATAGGAATGCAGAAGTCGCAGCTGACTTCTAATAATCCTGGAGAGGAATGTACAGTTTATCGCTCCTTAGCCCCCAAGAGAAGAACCTTAAGACCAGGAAGATGCTGTGAGAGCCAAATAAAAAGTGTGACTCTCTGGTGAAGTAATGAGCTACTATCTAGTGTGAAAAGAATGAGGAATACTTGTGGCACCTTAGAAACTAACACATTTATTTGAGCATAAGATGATGAAGTGCGTTTTAGCCCACAAAAGCTTATGCTCAAATAAATGTGTTAGTCTCCAAGGTGCCACGAGTACTCCTCGTTCTTTTTGCTAATGCAGACTAACATGGCTACCACTCTGAAACCTGTCCGGTGTGAGGCTCCCTTTCCCTATCTTAAAAACACAGTATAAGGTGCTGTTTTAGGAAAATACAAATTACTTACCTTCTCTGTGGATGCAATCCAACTCTCATTACAAACAATGAAAAATTCCACTTGAGTTGGATCGGCCAATATGTGACTGTGTGTGTAATTGCCTAGTCCTCTCCAGTACATGGCATGTGCCCATTTGTATAATTTAAGATTACTTGGGAAGAAGGTCATGCAAGCAGACCACAGTAAAGCCAAGAATTGAACCCAGTTCTCCTGCTTCCTATGCCACGGCCTTCCTTCCCCGAGATCATTCTTCTTACTCATGTGAGCAAGGTTTACAGGATTGGGCTGCTATTTTAAAATTCACAAAATTCACTATCCTTTGTGTGTTTCTAATCTCACAAAACTGGTGGTTAATAAATTGCCAAAGTACAAAGCATTCTGCTCTTGAAATATGCACTTTCAAACGAAGAGATTTCGGCTAGCCATTTAAAACAGTATTTCAAAGAATTCATGGGATCTTGCCTTGCTTAAGGGTAAGCTTCTTTTTGTTCAAGGATGATGTCTTCAAACATTTTTAATATGACTTCAGCATTATCCTAATCCATTAATGGATACAAGGATTAGAACATTCTTTCAGATATCATTATGCAACTTATAATAACTCAATCTGATGCTAGGGAGAAATCACATAAAAATTCACCAAAAGTACATGCACTGTTTACCAAGTTGTATCACACACCTTGTAATGAAGAATTTGGAAGCCAGTTTCCTATGCTGGTTTGTGAAATTCACTTATACAATATATATATCTGTTATGAATTTGAGTAATTCAAGCCAGACTTTGGCAATCATCCTTGAATATTTTTAACTATCTACACCCAGATACAGCAGATGGTGAATCAACATCCTTAGTTCAGGAGAACTTTGAACTAATTAGTGAGTGAAAAGAGAACAGGGGAAGCTCTTTGATTATGATGTGAGGAGAGAAATGGCATACTGATCCTATATATGCAAAGTGGGATGGATGGCAGACAGCAGAGGATGTGGAATTACTACAGAAGGATCTGTGAACTGGTCACAAATCGATTTGATGAGCTGGACGGTAATTGATGTTCATGCAACCTAATATATTTTATAAAAAATAGCAAGCACAAATGTTTAATGGAGGCTACTGGGTAGAAAATAGTGATGCTGAGAAGAATAAGCAAGTACCTGTTGATATTAATTGATGCTGCGGAGACAAAAAATACATGATTTGGCGATGTACAAAGTATACAGTATGCCTATCTGGAGCATATGTGAGAGCCCACAAGTAATGATTCCTCTTTATACAGCCTCAATGAATCACCTTTGGAGAATTTTATACAGTTTGGGGTTCCTTGACATGTTAAAAAAGAGGTCATTACTAATTTAGTGTGATGGTATGTTCCCCCCACAATAGCCCCTGAAAGGGTTAAGGTAACTAAGTGCGCCAATTAAACGCCTAGGCTGTACCTGGAGGAGGAACCAGGGAGCAATGAGGACTAATTAGAGGTTGAAGCTTACCTGGATAGGAATAAATGGGACTTGTGTAAAGCCAGGTAGCAGAAGGCAGAAAGGGGCTGCAGGAAGATGGTCTGCAGTCACTCTCTCTGTGTGTGTCTACACTGGAATTAAAAGCCCATGGCTTGGGCTCAAGCTAAGAGGCTGTTTAACTGTGGTGTAGTAGTCCTGGCTCAGGCTGAAGTCTGAGCTCCGGGACCCTTCCATCTCACAGGGTCCTAGAGCAGCCCCTCTGTTGCTCTGAGCATCACTAGGGCATGGGTGGCACAGATTAGTCACAAAATCGGGGTGCTGTAAGTGGTTTAATGCACTCTGCTGTGATGGAGTTGGAAGGGGCCTGGAAGGGTTAAAGGTAGGCAGGGCTCAAGGAAAAGGGCAGCAAGGTTTGAGGTAGGTCAAACCCCTGCCGAGGAGAGGGTCCCTGAGTCAGGACCTGGAGTAGAGGGTGGGCCTGGGTCTCCCTACCACACACTGCTGAAGTGGCACTGGTGAGGCAGTGAGCAGGAAGACTGCCTGAACCCATTTGTCAAGAAGAACTTTGATACCCCAAAATGGGGAACACATATGGTGATCTGGCCGGAGGGTCGAGTCATGAAGAGGAGGCTGCACTTCCTGGAGTGAGAGGGGTCACAGAGTGAGAGGATGACAGGAGACACAATGCCAGGGGATGGTACAATGCCTGGTCAGAGCTAATCCCCAGAGTGACCAGGAGGAGGCACCACCAGTTGTAAGTGAACTGTGTGAACCTGTGTAGTGGAGCTCAGCTACAGAAGAGAATGTTGTCCCAAGAGGCAGGATTCATTAGTGCCCTGTGCAGGGGTGTGAGAATTGACTCTATTCTTGACTCTATTCCCAGCATATCCAATAATTCACTGTGTCCCCAAATACATGTCCTTGATCCTTTTGGCCTCAGTTTCCCCAAGTTAAAATTGCTATGGTCAGAGATTTACTGCCATCCTGACATGGGGTTGGTATGAGGCATAAATAATAAAAGCTTATCAAACACTTTGAGGTCTGGGATTAACAGCCCTATATAAAAGGAGAGAGACTATATGTGGGTGTTTAGTGTTTTAGCCCTCGCATCTTTTACAACCTGGACTTCACCTTAGCATTAGATGTAACATGTAAAAAAGGAGACATTCAAGATCTACTCGTTGCACAAGAGGAGAAAATTTCAAGGTGTTTACACTCCAAACATTATCAGAGTGAGACATCTGAAAATTAGAATTCTTTGTTAGTCTATCAATATTTACAAATGTGTATAATTGCATAATATTCCATTCCACAATTTCCATGCATAGCACAGTGAAAAATGCATGACCTGTGCTATATCATCTTGACATCATGCTCTGTCATGTAGTGTGTTGGAGTAACTTTTTCAACTTTGGGAGCTGAAACTGTTTCTCCACTTCCTGCTCATTTGGATGCAATTGCAGTGGAGTGAGTAAATGCTGCAATGCAGCTATAGATTTAGCTCAGCAGTCTTACATGTTATATAACCAAGAGATCTTGAATAGATCAACTTCTTATTAGGGCTTCTTTGCTCTCCTTATTCTACCTTTCAGAGGGGAACAGAAGGGTGCAAAGACCAACCAATCATGAGCCAAAGAACCTGGAGAAGTGAGCAGCCCCTTGTTGTTCTCTTCAGAATCCAACAAAAGGTCCTCCAGAAAAGCATCATGGGTAATATTTTCAAAAGCATATGAGTGATTTAGGAACCTATGTCTCATTTTCAAAAGGAAACTTAGGGTCAGTTGTTCAAAGGTATTTAAGCATCTAAAGGTGCAAATAGGTGCCTTGTGGAATTTTCAACAGTCCCTAAGCAGGTTAGGTCTCTAACTTTCATTGCATTCAATGGGAGTTAGGTGTCTGAGGACTTTTTAAAATGCCGCTAGGTGTCTATCTGCATCTTTAGGTGCCTAAAACCTTTTAAAATTGGGCCTTATCACTTTTGAAGATGGAATTAGGATCCTAAGTCACTTAAGAATTTTTGAAAAATTTAGCCCATATGGCTGGAGATATACAAGCTTCTTGGGCCAAGAGTGTCAGCATGGAGTGAGGGCAAAGCTTGGAATCAGCCACTCCATGTGTCATGCTGAAAATCAGAACTAAATCAACTGTAAGAATCTTCACCTGAAGACTGAGAGAGAGGCCAACAATAAATTCTGCCTTCAGAAAACAAATCAGTGAATTCTTCCCCCCAGCCTCCACTTTTGCAGATCCTCAGATTAAAAAGTCATTTAACTATTGCAAATGAAAAAATGCTATTTTTCAGCCTGAGTCCTTGTATTAATTTTGTAGTTGTGTTACCCAGGGTTATCTGAACCCAAAGCTATGATAATTAGTCTCTGTTTTCCAGATGGTGTCGGGAAATAAATCAGTGGTGGACACAACACCACCATTTAATAAATAATTGGTACACCAAAGAGAGCTTCTATCCAAAACCCTTTTTTATTGAATCTAAAGTACACATCAAAATCTGGCAATCATCTAGACTCATCCCAGATAGCTATAGTTATCCAAAGTCTGAGGTGATATCAAGTGATTCAGCTGCAGAGTTCCAGTGGTCAGCTTTTCTCCTAAAGAAACTCTGGAGAATTAGGTGCCAGTTTCCTAGCTCGTAGAAATCCTCTTAAACTTCTCCCAAGCTTCTCCAAAGTGCTTACACTAACTAAACTTTTTATAGGTTTTCTCCAGACCAAGTGCATAACTCATAATAGGGTAATAATGACCCTAGAAACACCCTAGCAACAATGAATAATAATTCATTATTTTACTTATCAGCCAAACAACATCAGCAAGAAATTTACAAACACAGGCACCTATATCAAGGTCAATTTTCCACACACACCCCACCACCCCCACCCCCAACACACTTTTCATGAATCTGTCCTTTCACTGTATCTATTCTGTTAGTAACACTCTGCAGTTTGTGCAGCTGTTGTGTCTGTCTAAGCAAGGCCAAATTATTCCAATGTGGTGTCCTTGCTTCCAGCCCCTGGGGGCTAAGTGCACAAGATGGCTGCGAGTTATGTCAAGTTCAGTTATCTCGTAACAGTCATACTAAACAGACACACATTGCAGAGCAGATGTAAGGGCTGTTTTAAAATTCCTTTACAAGATGCCCCCCCTCCCCTCTGTTATTTGATAAAGGGACAATTTCTGAGCCTAATCCTTCGGTCCTTACTCAGGCAAGCAGTTCTAATTGCGTGTATAATCCTGTTGACTTCAACAGGACTCATGTAATTAAGTAAACTCATGTGAGTAAAGGTTGCAGGATAAAGCTCTATGGATGTCATTTTAAAAACAGCTACTTTATTTTGCAGTATCCTCTATTTTTCTTACAAAAAAAAATCTGTCTTAAATCTATAATATACTTAGGAGAGGATGAAAAGGCAATAGGTTTTGGTCTTTTTTTCCCGAACAGTCAAACAGTACAATATACAACCAGGTAATTTCTCCTTAGCATTCTGTATTAGTAAAATAAGTTACTTCTTCATCCTTTTACCTGGTTTAATATCACCAGATGGGCCTGTTGTTATTGCATTTTCATTTGCGTTTGTGAGATGTATTGTGTTTGTGCAGGTTTTGGTTTGCTTTCTGTCTCACACACCTTTGGCCTACTGACTTATGCCCTTTGTGCTCCATTTCCATTTCCAGCCATACTTTATGTTTCCATTTAACAGAAAGGACTCAGAAATAGGAACGTGATCTTTTTATAATTCAATTCAGGGACAAAATGGTATATTGTAAATAGTACCTTGCTCTGTGAACAGTCACGCTGCCATCAGCGGATTAATTGTAAAGAAATGCAGTGCTATACCAGAGTAAGAATATCAGAAGCTGGCTAGTCTATTCTATTTTATTCTATTGTTTACGCTGCCATCAGCACCATAATAGATTAGTGTCTTCTAAAAGTTACACTAAGCCCCGTGACCAACATTTGTCCCTTATGCTTCATTCTTTTACTCTTCCGCTCACCGAGAGGACACGGGTGTGTGCAGCATAGTGTTTTAGTAGGGTGAGGTTTCATGTTGTTTTTGTTTTCAATTTTGTGTGTACAGTGCTATGTGTCTATACTAGAGACGGCAAGGCCCAAGAAGCAGGCTTTGCATTTGGAGCACATTTTGCCACTTGAAAGGAGAGAGATAATGAAATAAAACCTATCAGACAGAAAGAAATTGCAGGACATTTTGTGAAAAAAATTCAAAATTTCCCTCAAACAATGTTGGCATTTTTCAATTAGCAATAATAGGGAAAGATGCTGGAGTGGACAGGGAATGGCTCAAGTGTTTTGATCCAGAGTCCATCAAGTCAATGGGCATCTTTCCACTGACTTCAGTGAACTCTGGATCAGCCCCCTGTAAGATTCTAGAAGTGTTGGGTATGTGCCTCAAAAATCTACCTGGTGTCACTGACCCTTGGATCTGTAATTTTGGATTCTCAATCCAACCAATCAGAAATATATAAACTTTTAATGTTTTCTTCCACTAGCGTTTACTTCTAAGTTGTTTTTCCTAAAAATAAGGCAAAAAAGCACATGATACTCCATCATGTGCTGAGCTTTGCTGTTTGGTTTTTTTCTCTTCTGTTTTCATACAATAATTAAATGCATGTTTGGACCAAACTTCATGTCATAGAGTATGTTACAAGAAAACAAAGCAGTAGTGTCAGACACAGACTACAGTAAACAGAGAATAATGCCAGTAAACAGTTAAGGGAGAATATGAGATCGAGTGTCAGATGAACATTTTTAGTTTTAATATTTTTTAATATTTAAAATATCCCATTAATTCTGAACTAGGTCAAACAAAATTTGAGTTGGCATGTACGTGATGGCATTTCCTTTGTTTTCCGAGTGAAATCATTGTTATAGGAGCTGAAATATTTTTCATAAAATGATTGAGTTTTAAGAGGTGACATTTAAAAAAGGATATAAATTATAAAGCAAACATCTAAAAGTTTTCATAATGTTGAAATTGTTATTGTAAAAAATGTATTCGATATAATAAGAAGCATATGTTTTGTCAGGCTGAATCCACAGAAAATATTCTCTGTAGAACCACTGGATAATCATTCACGCTGAATTCACTCCTCAAAACATGCCTATCCTAGAGCTTTTCAATACACAACAAACACTGTGCTTTTAAAGAAAAAAATTGTGTTTTGTAAGAGTCTTAGCTAAAAAAGTGAATTTGCTCTCCATTTCTTCTGAAGATACTTACGCTAAAATGGGTAAAATGCAAATGTAAATAAAACTGAGTCTTATTCTATGCTACTCTCAAACTCTTTCCATTATTGGAATCCAGAATTGCTTAAAGGCCACCATGGAAGTCTTCCCATTGACTTCAATGGCTTTGCATCAAGCCTCTATTAAAGATAAGGAATGTGAGATTGGGCTTTTGAAAGTGGAGAATTTTTCATCAGTTCAGTTCTTACACCAAAGTCACCAGTTAGAATGATTTAAAGCCAAATCCTGCTTGCCTCAATCACACAAAACTCTCTTTGACATCAATGAATTAAGACAACCAGGATTGCCCTTTAGAGACTAATTTAACGAATGTAATGATTAAATAGATTTTCATTAGTTCATGTATGAATTTTCCAAGTTACAAACAAAGCATTTTAATAGCTCTGAAATATGCTGTCTTAGAAAGTCATCATCCATAAAAAGACAAATCATACTGTAGACAACAGGGCTCACTCTGCTTTATTAACACAAAGGTTATGACACAAATACGACATTCATCTTGATTTATTTATTTTTCTTTTTAAAACATGAATATAAAACCTGTGTGTATGCGGAGGGGGGAAGACAGGGATGGGAGAGTATCTAACTATGTGTGTTAGATTGCATTCCTAGGTGAATTGCATGAATTACAACTATGGATGAAAGTTTCAGGATCAGTCAGACCCAGGGAGTGGCAAAACACAATGCTGCATCATCTTTAGTGTGTAGAGCAGGAAAAGACCAATGAGCAAAGCCATTAACAGTTTGGATGATAGAGTATCATTGGTGTAATACCAATTAGTGGACAAACCCATTTGGTCCTCTAGGTTCTACTGTAATACAAATTATTAATAAAGGGTCATTTTTTCATTTTGTTTAGGGCACATCTACACTACAATCTTTCATTGACTTATCTTAGGTTGACTTACAGACACCACAGTAATTACTCTGGTGTCTGATGTCCTTCCTTCTCTCGATGGTGAGCATCCTCACCACGAGTGTTTCCAGTGTCTGAAGAGGGGCGGGGAGATGTGGGGATGAGAGCCAAGGGCAGCAGGTCTCAGAGCGGGGGAGCCTGGGGTGAAGCCCAAACTGGGACCCTGGATGGCAGCCCAGCTTGGAGCAGTGATTCAGCAGCAGCCTGGGAGCTTCAGCAGAGCCATAACATTGACAAGACAGCCATCAGCGGATGTACTGTGTCATAAGAACATAAGAAAGGCCATACTGGATTAGACCAAAGGTCCATCCAGCCCAGTATCCTGTCTACTGACAGTGGCCAATGCCAGGTGCCCCAGAGGGAGTGAACCTAACACGTAATGATTAAGTGATCTCTCTCCTGCCATCCATCTCCACCCTCTGACAGACAGAGGCTAGGGACACCATTCCTTACCCTTCCTGGCTAATAGTCATTAATGGACTTAACCTCCATGAATTTATCTAGTTCTCTTTTAAACCCTGTTATAGTCCTCGCCTTCACAACCTCCTCAAGCAACGAGTTCCACAGGTTGACTGTGCACTGTATGAAGAAGAACTTCCTTTTATTTGTTTTAAACCTGCTGCCTATTAATTTCATTTGGTGGCCCCTAGTTCTTATATTATGGGAACAAGTAAATAACTTTTCCTTATTCACTTTCTCCACACCGCTCATGATTTTATATGCTTCTATCATATCCCCCCTTAGTCTTCTCTTTTCCAAGCTGAAAAGTCCTAGCCTCTTTAGTCTCTCCTCATATGGGACCCATTCCAAACCCCTAATCATTTTAGTTGCTCTTTTCTGAAATTTTTCTAATGTCAAATCACCATAACTATGCCTCTTGTGGAAGGGAGTTATGATGTTGGTGTAATAGGGCACATACATTGGCGGAAGTAAGGCTGTAGAGCAGACACTAACATAGTTAGGTCGACATAAGTAGCCTTATGTGGATCTACCTAGAGTGTAGACCAAGCCTTAGTGTCTAGTACAATGGAGCCCCAATCCTGATTGGGGCCTTCAGGCATTTTAGGAATACCAATAATAGTTAAGGGTATATTTGTTCGTTGTATTAATGCAGCACAGTATATTTTTTTGTAAAGAATCTTTGTGGGGAGCAAAGGTAAACTGTGAGCCAAATCTCAGCTTTTGGCAGGGTTTGACACAAGTGTGAATACAGGGAAATAGGAATCCTGCTAAAATTCCCCTTGTAATATAGCACTGATCCAGCATGAGCTGCACCTGTTTTATCTGTCTAAGCTGTCAAAAGAGATAACTGGTGACAATGAGGAGGGCTCAGAGAGGCCGAGTCAGTGCCAATGAAAATGATATACATGGTGATTAAAATAACCAGTTTACCGTCATTGTATAGGTGGGACATTGAATGTGTAAGTTGTCAAACACTTAAAATTGTATAAAGTGAAATTCATAAGATGGTGCTTTAAGAAGACAGGATGAGCTGAAAATAAAATAAATGGACTCAGCATTGGAATGAGAGCTTGTCTGCAAGCTCATGCCAGCTAATGCGATAAGAAAGGTTTTGAGATGCAGAATATGAGAAGACGAAAGCTCAGTGAGGTACATTAGCCCTGAAAACAACACGTAGGCAAAGAATGCTCACAAAACAGGATGGCGAAATGATTCTTAGGACTGGTAGAGCTCAGACATTCTTCCTTGCAGTATAGTTAAAGCAAGAATTTAAGGCCCATCCCACTCTTGCTGAAGTCAGTGGAAAGATTCCCACAGATGTCAATGGGAGCCGGATTGGCCCTTACTAATTTACAGATTGAATAAAAAATAGGGACTAGCGAACCTCACAAACTTCTGAAGTTCAGACAAAAAATATGGATAGTCACGGAACATACCTAAATGTGACTCTTTACACATTATTATCTGCTCTTATGCTTTGCCCAATCCTATTCACCTACCCAAACCCACATCCATTTTTCCTCCAGAGAAAATGCTTCCAGTTCTACCCTACTCTGATTATTTGCCTTATTTCCTATTTGCATCATAGCTTTAAAGAAAATCCCGTTGTCTGTCTTGCATCTGGATTATTCAGCAGCTGGTGAAATAGGCTGAAGCCATTATAGAGAATAAATGAGCTTAATTTCTTTCCTCAGTGCACTTAATGATGTACATATGACCCTGTTCACACTGAAGATTGTGGGCATTTTGCCACTGAGTTTGATGTGTGCAGGATTTAGCCTTTAATTTAGCTTTCACAGGATGGTTCCCTTAAAGTAGCTCCTGCATTTTCACAGTTTTGTTCATAATTGTTTGAGTGAAGACCTCAGGTGCAGTAGAATTAATACCTCAGTAAACCCAAGTAATTACTTTTGCAGTCGTTAACCTGTATTAATTAAATGACAGCTGCTGATTTATCAGCTTATAATAAACAGGAATCTACTGTACTACCTGGTTGTGAAGCCTCAAAAAATGTTTGTAATAGTCATTAGAGGCCAATCCTGCCTTGGCTGGTGATGACAGAGGGATTAGAAACATTAACAGATGCAATCCCCACTCTAGGAATTCTATCAGCTAAGACAAGATTCCACTGTGTGGGTTTGGGGGATGAAATAAACCCATATTTCTGTTGCTCGAAAATGCTAACTTCAGGCTAGTGCAGACAGCGAGCACAAGACTTAAAGAATGGCTTCAGTAGGATTTAGGTAATGCAAAGGCCAGATACTGGCTCTCTACAAAGTGGCAAGTTTCACCTAAAGCAGCCCATAAATCTAGTAAGCAGTCCCTGATGAATGTAGGCTATAAACTAGGGCCCTGATCCATTTCCAGGCCTCTTGAACTCCACTGTCATGTAGCCAGTGGGAGCTCAAGGGAGCTCCAACCCTCACAGGAAGAGCTCAGCACCTCCCAAGGTTGGCTCCTGATCCAGCTCCAGAGAAAGCCAATCAGAGTTGGATTGGACTCTAACTGCAGGGTACCCCTCAATCAGCAGACCATACTCCCAGGGGGCTGCATAGCTCAGGTCCCTGCCCTAGCTTTATCCTAGCTCCAGAGAGAGATGCAGTTCATTCAATGGGAAAAGGCTCCCTTAACTGACCCTTCCAGCCCCCAGCCCTTGTGCACCAGTGGGTGACATTTAATATCCTGTATTCAGACACGAAAGCTCTGTCTCCTTTCATCCTCATTTGAGACTCTCATAAAGGGACAAGATGCCAAAAGCAGTGTGATGTACACCCTCCTGGGGACTGAACCAGGCACCTCCACAACTAAAACAATGAGCATCTACAGCTTGAGCTAAAGCTCAGTAGCTAGTGCTGTAATAACACATGTCCTCTGCAATTCAGCAAAGAGGGGGACCTGTAACTTCCATTCATCAGTGAGGTAAAACAGCCTCTGTTTAAGAAAATAAAAGTAAAATAGTCCTATGCTCCCAGTAAAATGTGACAGACATGGATGACTTCATATTACATTGGCATCTCTTACCTAACATTTTATAACTCGGTATTTTAATGCACGTCACTCAGATCCAGACCTAAAACCACACTGATGATTTTATGTTTCGGAGACTGATTCATGAAAAAGCAGCAATGTGGGCAATCTGACACTTTGCCAGGGATATTTTGGTACTAAAATTGAACACTGCAAGGGTGGTAAAGGGCTTGTGGGTGGGAGTTAGGTGAGTATGTAACTGCTACTGGAACAGAACTGGCACAGAAGAAAACTGCCACATCACACACAAAGAACAGGGTATCCTTTGCATTTGTGACTTAACCCAGCCACCTATCCACTTTCTTTGGGGGACAATTGTCCACTGAGAAAAAGAGAGAACCAACTTGGAATTACCAATGTGTTTACCCTCACTGTGGGGACTAGTTCCTACGAACTCACTCTCTCACACCTGCCCTCTGGGATGCATAGTCATAAATAGAGAACTGCAAGGTTCCAGCTGTACAATGAGGCATACTGCACAATGGGACTCCACTCTCCCTGTGCTCTTTAGTGGCTCTCTCTCGCAATGAAAACATAGAAGGGAGCTTGAGTAGAAAATACTGGACAAGCAAGGATTGAGAGAGTGGTTTCACAAATCTGTTGGTCAAGTCCCTTGCATAGGGAGTCAAAGATGACAGATACAATTACACTTTCTTGACTGTAGTAATAATCATGAAGCACATCTGGTGATAGTGGAATCCTTCATCCCAGCTCCATCTTCAAGCCCTGCAGAGAACTACTGAGCAAAATCTGTAAACTCAGACTTTGTAAAGGGGTCATAGACTTGACCCTGTGGCTGCGATTCACTCCAGCCTGCCCACCTAATGAGACCAGAACAGCTCCCTCCATAATGAAATGGTTCTTTCTTGGGTAACGTCTCTGAGATCTTTGAAGAGCCTGCACCCTCAAGTGAGTCCCAATCAATTTCATTCTCCTAAGAAACAAATATAAACAACCCTGAAATTACAGTGAAAATTGCAGGGGAAAGTGATATCCTGCCCCAATTACATAGTACAATGCTGTGTGTTGTTTTTGTACAATATACAATACTTAATTATATAAATTATGGTTGGGAATATGTCTGCAAAACACAGCAAATTGATACTAAAGAAACAATAGTTCAGGTTTGGATTCAGCATTTGGTTTTTGCAGTGATGAAGCCAATCTTCAGTATTTTGAGGTTCATTCTGATTTCGCTTTTTGACTGGAAATTAATTTATACCAATTCACTTTGCTTTATATCCTGTCACTTTCTAAAGGCAGCTGATAAGAGCTGATCCTTGTAATAACAAAGCAGGCTATACATTATAAGTCTTCTGTTCAATCTAAATGCCACTTCAGACTTTGAGTGACCATAAAAATTTGCAGGAAGACTTTTTTCCTCCAAAATACCAAAAGATGTCTGACAAAATGCCACAGTATCAACATCAAAGATAATTTACTGAATGTGATTCCTTTCCTCTTCTAGTAGATTTGCAAAATATTTTTTCCCTTATTTTCCCCATATTGTTGTCTAATTATTTTTCCAAAACATTGCCTGAGCACAGCACAAAACTATCTACACAAAGAAGTGTCCTGACTTGGTATTGGAGCAAGCAGATGGTAAAAGAGGATAGGTACTGTGGCCCACATCCTCAAAGGTATTTACATGCTTAATTCAGTGGGAGTTTGGCCCAGATGCCCAAAGGTAGTTAGGCACCTGAGTCTTTAGGATTTTGCTACCCAAAGCAAAGTAGTAATTGCCTTTTGAGGCCTAATGATGCAAACTTTTATTCACATGTGTTCTTACTCTGACTTCCATAGGATTACTCCACTGAAAAAGAATTTGTATGATTGGCCTTTAATTGACACTGACACTAACTAGAGATGGCACTCATTTTATTTCCTGATCTGCTCATGAAAGATATGCTATTTCCCCTGAAAGAAGTTTCCCTTTGTACCTAGGGGACAGTCTTTTTCCTTATCACTCCATAAATGCTTGGAAGAAGTATCTGAGTATCCATAATTACCGTCCCCCCTCCATCACCTCTATCCTATTCAAGGTGTTTCATTAGCAAAGTGTGAAGCTGAATGCAGGATAAGTTGAACAAGTGGAACTTTATTAAACCCTATGCACTGCTCTGTCAGCACAACTCCTCACATTCCTTGTTTTGCTGATGTCCTCTGACTCCATTTCTACTGATCTTGACACACAGAGCATGCTATGTTTTCTCCATTCCTTTCACTGGAACACTGACTTTCAGCAAAGTTGGTATTTAGCCCTGTTCAGACATTACATTAATAAAAAGGGATGTGGTAGAATATGTTCCCACCCTACTCAAGAAGGAGTTAAAATAGTTCCTCTGGGTTCAATCAGCTCTGGCCCAGTGTACTGTGAGGTGGCTCCTTAAAAGGGAGGTTCCAAGCATGGCACAGGGCAGCACTTAGAGGGGAACAGAAATAGGATCCCCTAGTCTCACAGAGCAGGGACTGCTTACCCAGAAAGCTTTTGAAGAGTCTCTGCTGCCTGGTCCCTCTAGAGAGGCAGAGGGATTATCTTTATTTTACTTTGATTTGCTTTTAATTAGAGTCCAGGATGCTGAGCCCGGGCCTCTCAGATACTTCATGGGGTTAGAAACCCAGACCCCTTCAGAGAGAATATTTGTCTGTTATCTGGTGAGGAACAGTGAGATGAATCTGGACTGTTTTGTGGGCTGCAAGATAATTTTGCTTGCCTCTTTTTAAAAAAAATAAATAAATCTTGGACTGTGGTCAGGCCTTGAAGGAGAGGAACTGCTTCTCTGGGACTTACAGCCAGGAAGATGGCTCCTGACACTGCCAACTGTATTACAGCAACACTTTCAGCCAGAGAGGGAAGTGGGGAGGAGAGAGGTGCCCATCCTTATCCCAGGGGACAGAGAGGGAAGGCGCCCTAGAGCAGGGTTTCTCAAACAGAGGTCACTGCTTCTGTATGGGAACCGCCTGTGGGCCTGGCCAGTGTGTTTACTTGCCCCATCCACAAGTCCGGCTGATCGCAGCTCCCACTGGCCGCGGATCGCTGCTCCAGGCCAATGGGAGCTGCTGGAAGCGGCGTGGGCTGAGGGACATACTGGCCACTGCTTCCAGCAACTCCCATTGGCCCGGAGCAGCAATCCGTGGCCAGTGGGAGCCGCGATCGACCAGACCTGTGGATGGGGCAGGTAAACGCACCAGCCCGGCCTGCCAGGGGCTTTCCCCACACAAGTGGCAAGCCCTGTTTGAGAAACCCTGCCCTAGAGCTACAATCTGTGAAAGCAGCATTGGTGACCAAGGACACTGCATTTTAAAATCAGTAATTGCCCCCAGTTACTATACAGTGATGTGTGAGAACCCGTATGATTAGACTAGGAGATAACTATACTAACCACTTGCAAATGTTAGTCCATATCATCAATACCTTAAACTTAGATATTTTGACCATTTTTTAAGCGGACTTCAATTCACCCTCTGATATAGTAAATGCTACATTGCACCAACAATTGCACCTATTTAGGTAATTAATTGATTTGAAAGGGCAATTAATTTTCTATAATAGTGGAGACCTTAATTTTTCAAATTTGCAGAATACTGTCATGCTCAATATCTTCCAGTCTATATTAGCAGCCTTAGTCCAGGATTTTGCATGATTGCAGAGTTCACACTTTCACTGAACTATGAGGTACTATTTACAGCAACCTCTATATACAGTATTAGAAAATAACAGTCAAGAAGCTAAAGAGAACAGAGAGGCTTCAAGCAAAGATTCATTTAGATCAAGATCTGGAGGCAGATCTTCACTCAGTATCAATTATCATAACTCCACTGAAGTCAATACCCCTTGATCTGCCCCCCGGAACATTTCTCAGGTTCAACAGTGTTCAGATTCAGAGTTTCACTTCAGGTCTATTAAGTAAATTAGTCCTACTAGTAAAATTTGCATCCAGACTCAGATCTCAAATTTTCCCCATTCTGGGATGAGGGGAGTACTGGGACATTCCTCTGCAGTGAGGACCAAGGAAATAATTCTATGGGAAGATACAACTCATTGTCTTCAAGAAATGCTGTGAGTGAATTCCAGATTAAAAGGGCAGGAGAAATGAATGGGTAACCCCTGCCCCCCAGGAGTGTAGTGTGGAGGCAAAGAGGAGGCCAAAAATTGATTCACTGCAAAGGAAATGTCTGAAAATGCAACTTTCATTTTCCTTAGTAGTTAAGCCTTTTTCTTTGATTTCTCTAATCCAGCTTCTAACACAGTAGATGGAAAATGTTTCACATCATTTAAGGCTGAAACGAGTAGTACAGGTGGATTTGGTTACAGATTCTAGCAGGTGGCATGTTTCCAAGATGGTTCTTACAGTGCTAGGAAATATCTGTGCTTGCTATTCATGAATTCCTCCTCTTGTTGAGTCTTTTCATTTGATTTATGGACTATTCAGGTTTATAATTTTTCACATCTACACTCTAGTTTGTTCAGTTTTCCCCCTCATACTTAGGTCATTTATGTAGGAATTAGGTAACCTACTTACAACCCATCAAAGTTAGGTTGGAGGGGGCGCTTTACAACATACTCTTTTGACTGGTAATTTATATATGCTCCCCAAGGAACATCACCAGAAGTAGACATTGTAACACTATGTTAAAGAGTAGACCATTCCCAATAAAACCACAACTGTGAAGCAATGTAAAACTCCAAGGGAAAAACCCCATTACCACTGACACCAATCAGTCTCTTAAAAATGCTGAACAAAATCAATGTGGTTTCTTGGTTTCATAGTCCTTAAAAGCCACAAAAAGCAAAAGTCACCCCCTTATGACATACCAAATAATTAGGGATGGCATAAACTTTTATGGGTTCACTGCTTGGCTTAGTTCAAACAAGCCAGAGAAAGTCTGAAGGCCACATCCTCAGCTGATGTAAACCAACATAGTTTAATTGATTTTATTGGAGCTTCCTTGATTTACTCCAGTTGAGGGTCTGATTCTTTATGTTTAGTCATCCATCACATTTCTCTTTCTCTCCTTCCTCCTCCCAACCAAGGCAGATTTGTGTCTCTTCCCCAACCCAGTCTTTCTGGTCCCATGCCTCCCAACTAGTTTGGGGTGAAATTGTACCATTTTAACTCACACCCAGCAAACACAACTCCCTTTGTTACCTTCTCAGAAAACAAGATAACATGAAATCTCCTGGGTTTGGGGAAAAAAGACTTTTAATAGAAATAGAGAATTAATCTTGTTTGAAATAGACTGCATATGCTTGCCCAGTTAATAGTGTCCCTTCCTCTGTGACTTAAACTGGTGTGTGTGTGTGAAGATGGGACACACTCCTGCAAATTATCTCAATCTGCAAACAGCAGGTCAGTCTGGTGTGCAAAAACCTCCAAAAAAATCAATTTGTAATAATTGCTATTTGCTTTTTTCAGTTAGACATCACTATCGCATACATCACGTGCTCATTGGCTCCAACTAAAATAAATTCCTGTTCTTTTGATCCAAACTCAACATCACCTACAACAAATAGTATGCTCAGCAAAGCACTTAGATGGGACTTACACAGGTCCTTAAGTGCTTTGCTAAATCAGGGCCAAAGTTCCACACTGTCAATATACTACACCGCTGGTATAGTAGTAGGCAGAGCTAGTACTGAATCTTTACATGTCTGATTTTGGAGATAAATATTTCCTTCAGTGTTTTCATCTTTACAGGGCAGAGTTAAGATCTCTGCTCAAAAGTGTATTAGTTTGTGGGGTTTATCAATGTACCTTCATGATATTTTAGCACATGTTCCAGTTTATGTTCCTATTTTATGTGGAATATTTACTGTACTATTCAAACTTGTCTTATATAGTAAAGTTTATTATGGAAGAAATTGGCGGCCTATTACTAGCATGGATTAGTGCATGTAAATGGTTTACAGTGTAATTTCCTGCTCACTTCAAAGCCTTTAAAGATGCAAAGCAGTTTAGCTCCCTGTAAACCTTTCAGTTCTGCAAACTGAAGTCACTGGTAATTAACTGCTTTCTCCAGGGCTTAATTTCCCCCAAGGTTAGGTAATTGAGCCTTTTCTCCAGTGAAAAAAACAAGATCGTTCATGCTTCTCACCATTAAATTAATGTCCACCACTTTCCCCCCCTACTAATGTAATCAATTATTGTAAAAAGGCTACATTTGAATAAGTATCATGAGTATCATGATTCCACCACATTCCAGCTTCCTTGTTGGTCTCATTCACCTATTATGTTGTGCTTTAAACTGTAATCTCTTTGGGGCAGAGGTTGTCATTTATTACATGTTTGTACAGCACCTCGCACAATGGGACCAACTTGATTGTGGTCTTTAGGCATCACTGCAATACAAACATTAAATAATAACTGTAAAGTAACTATGCAGGCATTCAAAGTGGGGAGACATAATAGTGTGAATAGGCCTTTAATGATAGTGGTGGTACAGAGCAGTAGTACTCTAAACATAGGGGTGAAGTCCTGGCCCCACTGAAGCCAATGGGAACCTTGCCATTCACTTCAGTGGGGTCAGAATTTCACCCAGACTTATTTTTATTATTGTTCTTTTGACTCTACTTAGCATGCATACTGTATCTACTTTAAGAATTAAATGCAATAGTTTTAACAATTACACTATTACATAAACAAAAGGTTAACAACTCTTGTTGGACTATGAATGAAGATAATGGACTTATCTGTGGCTACTTTAAACCCTGTACTTTTTATCAGCACAGCTTAGACTCTTAGGACTTGTCTACACTCTTGCTGCAGTTCCGACTTCAGGTGCATGACTAGTAGTGTGTACCAAAGTCCTGCCCTGTAACTCCCCTATGTGGACATTGAAGGCAACAGCTAAAAGGTTCCTACATTAATGTGAACTAGGAAACTACAGCAGGCGGGGAGGGATTTACAGTGCAACACTTTGATGCACACTGCTATTCCCGCCCCCCAGTCCAAAATGCAGGGCAGCGTAGACATAGCCTTAGACTTTTCATCCAATGCTGACATTAGAGATTCTAATTCCAGGGAGTTTAGCTCCTATCCGTCTTTTACATTATTATAGTTAAGTACTTAAGAGGTGTGACACTTCTGGGAGGCAACCACTTTCAATTCAGATATGCACATTCTCAGCCCACGTGCTCAGGGTCTTTGCCCACATGTTCAGCATCTAACGGATCACCATATTTGGAGTCAGGAAGGAATCTTCCCCTGGCTCAGATTGGCAGAGACCCAAGGAGGTTTTCACCTTCCTCTGCAGCATGGGGCATGGGTCACGGGTCACTTCCAGGTTTAAACTAGTGTAAATAGTGAATTTGCAGTAACTTGAAGTCTTTAAATCATGATTTGAGGACTTTGGTAACTCAGCCAGAGGTTAGGGGTCTTAACCAGTGATGCTATCATGATAGACAGTACAAATATATCTACTGTAGGTATAGGTAATCTAGTGCCCCTGTAGATGGATATGGTGATGATGAACTATTGGCCTATTCCAGTTTATTTTCTCCTCTCAAGATACAGACTCTGGCAGAGTAAGATAGAAATGAATTAGGCTGCTGTAAGGAGACTCAAAGATTCCAAGCTAGACCTGAATCTTTAATGTAGCATGAGAGATTTTGGAGAGTATTTCCTCTATGGTTTGCATGGCTTGTGTGTGATCCTATAACAACTGTGCTAGAATAAATAACACTTCCTTTGCCCTTCTGTTCTTGTGTTCCAAATATTCATTACAAACATAGACATATTAAATAAAAAGTACTGCAGGTGGGTCTTATTTGTGACTCTTTCTTCAGGTTTATTCTAATCATAACTTAGCAGGAACTTTTTTTAAGAAAGCAAAAATTTCCTGTAGCTTAGGTCCCCCATGGACACACACTGCCTGTGCCTCCATTCTTCCCTGCTTCCAGCTAAAACGCACAGCTTGAAATCATGGATTTTTTAATATGCTTAAGCATAAGAACATATCATCATTTTAACTGAATGCAGAAATGCTGTGCTCTGAGCCCATTGACACAGCTGTGTATGCACGCTGTTATACCCTCTAGCTGTCCAAAATTTTAACTTTATTTTTTTAAGTGCCTAATTTATTTCTGGGAAGATTCACTAGGTCCCCTGCTTCGTTTACTCTGTAGACACTTCTCCATCACTGCCTCCTATTGATGTAAGTAAGCACTTTAGCTGGATTTCCTTGCACTCATCTTAATACTTATGGTTCTCTGTCACAGTACCAAATGTTCTAGAAGAACAACCGAACAATCACGGCTGAAAATGTTGAATAAGAAAAGGAGTAGCTGTTTTTATTTCTATTTAATAAGTTTCAAAGTGTATTTAGTTGCAGATCTGATATCCTGTTAATTAATTTCTGGTTTTGTTCCAAAACTTTTAAACTCATCTTCAAGTGAATATCAAATTCTGTGCACGAGACAAAATAAACCATATCTAGCATTGTCATTAGAAGCAGTCTTCAGAATAATGATATCTACCATCTCTGTCTGATTATCTCTAATTTGCTGTTGCAGGAGTACAGCTACTAAGGATTGCATTTCTAAGGCTGAGCTATGTAATTTAGACTTAACACTGCATTTAGGAGCAAGATTCAGTACTGCATTTGGGAACAATCAGCTAGTTACAATCCCTAGTATTTGAGTACTCTGGTTGCAGCTCCACAGTGTGGTGTTCATAGAGTGTGGGGCCATTGGTCTGCCTCTACCAATGTGCCCCCCCACACACACACACACACATACCCAACCTTCTTTGGTTCCATTTGTATCTCTGGAGGGAGACATAAGGAGAAGTCCCTGTGTTCCCCAAGCACAAGGACTGCCACTATCACCTGCTTTTGCACAGAGTGAATAATGGTGGAGGAGGGAAGTATGGAATGGCCCTTGTGCCATTCGCAGCACAGGTACACTAGGACCAGTCTCAATATGGAGTCCATTACAGCACCTAGGCTGTGGCATACCTTTCACTGTACTGAGGCACATGTCACATGCTGCAATACTTTTTCCAAAACATAGAATCATAGAATCGTCGGACTGGAAGAGACCATGAAAGGCCATTTAGTCCAGTCCCCTGCGCTCAAGGCAGGACTAAGAATTGTCTAGACTATCCCTGACAGGTGTTTGTCTAATCTGCTCTTTAAAATCTCCAATGATGGTAATTCTACAACCTCCCTGGGCAATTTATCAAGGCTGCCCAGAGGGGGAGGGCAAGTGGGGCAATTTGCCCCAGGCACCGAGCCCTGCAGGGACCCCCATGAGAATATAGTGTTCTATAATATTGCAACTTTTTTTTTATGGAAGGGGCCCCCAAAATTGCTTTGCCCCAGGCCCCCTGAATCCTCTGGGCAGCCCTGCAATTTATTCCACTGCTTAACCACCCTGACAATTAGGAAGATTTTCCAAATATCCAACTGAAACTGCCTTTGCTGCAATTTAAGGCCATTGCTTCTTGTCCTAGCCTCAGAGATTAAGTAGAACAATTTTTCTCCCTCCTCTTTGTAACAACCTTTTATGTACTTGAAAACTGTTATCATGTCCCCTCTCAGTTTTCTCTTCTTCAGACAAACCAAATCCAATGTTTTCAATCTTCCCTCCTAGGTCATGTTTTCTAGATCTTTAATAATTTTTGTTGCTCTTCTCTGGACTTTCTCCAATTTGTCCACATTTTTCCTGAAATGTGGCACCCAGAACTGGACACAATACTCCAGCTGAGGACTAATCAGTGTGGAGTACAGCAGAAGAATCACTTCTCGTGTCTTGCTTACAACATTCCTGCTAATACAGTGCAGTATTAAGTTAGCTTTTTTTGTAATAGTGTTACACTACTGACTGATACTTAGCTTGTAATCCACTATGACCCTTAGATCCCTTTCTGCAGTACTCCTTCCTAGGTAGATGTTTCCCATTTTGTATGTGTGCAACTCATTGTTTCTTCCTAAGTGGAGTACTTTGCATTTGTTCTTATTGAATTTCATCCTGTTACTTCAGACCATTTCTCCAGATCATATTGAATTTTAATCCTATCCTCCAAAACACTTGCAACCTCTCCCAGCTTGGTATCATCAGAAAGTTTTATAGGTGTACTCTCTATGCCATTATCTAAATCATTGATAAAGATATTCTGGAACCAGACCCAGAACCGATCTCTGTGGACCCCACTTGGTATACCCTTCTAGCTTGACTGTGAACCACTGATAAGTACTCTCTGGGAACGGTTTGCCAATCAGTTATGCACCCAGTGAGAGCTCGGAGGGTGGTGCCTGTGGGCAGAGGCAGAGCGCAGAGCTTCCTGTCCCGCCTCCACCTAGGAATAGCCAGGACAGGTTGCCACTTGCAAAAAACCACCTGGGGTAAGTGCCCCCCGGATCCAGCACCCCGAGCCCCCTCCCACACCTCACACCCCTGCTCCGAGCCCCCTCCTGCACACAAACTCCTTCCCAGAGCTGACGTCCTGCACCCCCTCCCATGCCCCAGCCCCACACCCGCTTCTACACACAAACTCCCTCCCTCTTAATTAACTGGTATTTTTCACTTACCGGCACCCCCCATCCTCCGAACATGCCAGATATAACAGCTTGTGCTGTAGTAGCTCCATCTAGGTTATATTTACCTAGGGCTTGGCTACACTGGCACTTTACAGCGCTGCAACTTTCGTGCTCAGGGGTGTGAAAAAACACCCCCCTGAGCGCTGCAAGATACAGTGCTGTAAAGCCTCAATGTAATCAGTGCCGCTGCGCTGGGAGCGCGGCTCCCAGCGCTGCAAGCTACACCCGTAAGGGATGTGGTTTACGTGCAGCGCTGAGAGAGCTCTCTCCCAGCACTAGCGCTCCAACCACACTCACACTTCAAAGCGCTGCCACGGCAGTGCTTTGAAATTTCAAGTGTAGCCATACCCCTAGTTTGTTTATGAGATGATCATGCAAGAAAGTATCAAAAGCCTGACTAAAGTCAAGCTATACCAAATCTACTGCTTCCCCCCCATCCACAAGGCTTGTTATCCTGACAAAGAAAGCTATTAGGTTGGTTTGACATGATTTGTTCTTGACAAATCCATGCTGACTGTTACTTATCACCTTATTATCTTCTAGGGGTTTGCAAATTGATTGCTTAATTATTTGCTCCATTATCTTTCCAAGAACTGAAGTTAAGCTGACTGGTCTGTAATTCCCTGGGTTGTCCTTATTTCCCTTTTTATACATGGACGCTATAGTTGCCCTTTTCCAGTCCACTATCATATGTCATAAAAGTAGTTTCTAGACTGAATTGGACCCATCTTGCTGGGCTTGACAGTCATTGTCAATTCCCATGACATGACAAGGTGAATAAATGTTGCCAAATCAGTATATTAAGCATAGATTGATCTTGTATTCCTTTCACACCTCAAATTTCCAGGAAACAGCTTTCCTTTAAATAATATGAAAAAGACTGGAGCAAGATTATATTGGTCCCAGATTAAAAAAAACTTGAATTCCGAACTTGAATTCCTTCAATTTTTATTTGGTCTGTACTCAGATAAAACTTTCCCTGACTTCATTGGGAGTTTTACCAAATAAACACTGAATAAGGTCTTCAAGATTTGGCCCAGTGTATCTGTCTATTTTATGAAAAATCCATTTCTCCTTGGGAAATAGGGAATGTTAGTTAAATTTAAGGCCAAATCAAATACTTCCCACCACAAAAATTATGCTTCAATAATACATTTATTTACTTAGTTAGTTTGTTATTCACTGGAAAATGTTGGGGTTTTTTTTGTCCTCAGTGCACAGTGGAGACATTCCCATCCATCCTTCCTTAAGGCCCTGCATCACAACATCATTCTTAGCTGAGGAGAAATGGATGAGGGTTACTTTGTAAACCTAAGACAAGGTTCTCTGCTGAGCAATGCTCATTGCTTTCATCAAAGGCTGAGATTGCTGCCAGTTGGGGAAGCTAGAGACCGGACATGGAACCTAGGTCCCTCACATAGTAGAGTAGAGTAACATTGGTTGACCCCCCACAGACTTTAATACCTCAAGCTAGCTCTAGACTTGCTCCATTCTAACCTGATTAGGCCCTGACTGAAGTCAATGGGACTTCAGCACAGGGTTAAAGTTAAACATGTTTAGGTGCTTCCCTGAATAAGGATAGACTTTAACACATACTATAAGTGCTTTCCTGAACCAGGGCCCTTGCTATTAAAATGAATCATTTCTGAATAGCCAAGCATGAGAAATGTTTAGCCATGTTAGTACTTATCTGTTTTAAAACTGAGGTTGTTGGGTGGGGGAGAGACTTAATTAAAAAAATTCAAATCACTACAATGAAAATTTTACAGCTCTGGAAATGACCAAAATCATGAATTACTTATGAATTACTTACAGTTGCCGTCCATGGATTTAACTTTTTCTTTTCTGTTCATAAAAGCCAAGACATTAGGAGAGATTTTTCCAGCATTACCATGGAGCAGAGTATTGTTAGATTTGTGGCTAGGCCCCGGAGTGATTTCCAGCCAGTGTCTGAGCTCACAGTCTCTCATTCCGGTTTCTTTGGATTACCATTACACCATCGCTTTGCTCTGCAATGTCATCTCTTTTTCAGAAAATATTAGTAGGCACTTTTCAAAATCCAAGTTAACAGCGTCAAAGGGAAAATAAAAGCAAGCTGACATGTCTCACAAGGGCATCTCACAAGAACATATAGGATGCCTCTCCTATTTCCATCTCAGTTTCATGTCACCTGTGGAATAGACTCAGATAAAACAAAGCAAAGGCTGGTTAAGGTGCAAAATATGCATGCCCTGAGCCTTTAATAACAGTTAGTTATGGTTTTTAATATGATTATGACACACTCTTGTGAGCTATTTAACATGGTTACAAAAACTCTTGTTGCATCCATGGTGCCATAAAGATATACGCAAGGCTGTTCTTTATTAATAGGCTTATCAGGTTATTTTGATGATGTGCAAACTTTTCCCCTTTAGCCAAGGGGATTCTAGGAGAGTAATTATAAAGATGCAGTGCCGCCCGGGGCTGGGGAGAGGGCAAGTGGGGCAATTTTCCCCAGGCCCCGGGCCCTGCAGGGCCCCCCATGAGAATATAACATTCTATAGAATTGCAACTTTTTTTATGAAAGGGGCCCCCGAAATTGCTTTGCCCCAGGCCCCCTGAATCCTCTGGGCAGCCCTGTAAAGATGAGATTGTTCTTTTATCTTGCATGCTAATACACTCAAAATTCTCATCAAAGTCACTGAAAGCAAATAGGAAAGTGTTGTCAATAAGAGTTTGGAGTGC
Source organism: Gopherus evgoodei (assembly GCF_007399415.2). Lineage (NCBI taxonomy): Eukaryota > Metazoa > Chordata > Testudines > Testudinidae > Gopherus > Gopherus evgoodei. The sequence goes on from NC_044333.1 coordinate 30,956,025, forward strand.
TCGAGGAGCCCAGAATCAGGCCTACAGTCTGCCAACATCAGAACCACATGCACAAAATGTCACGTTTTATCTTCAAACGTTTGCCACCTAACAATCTGACGTTTTATTAAAAGTTTCAAAGAGAAGTGTGTCATTAGTGCATGACAGTTTAAATGTAATTTCATTTTAATTATTCAATTAATTTTAATATTATTTTTACAACATCTAATTGAAATTTAAACCAACAGCAAAAGTTTGAAACAGAAACATGCAGCACAGTTCTAGTGTTTAATGATCTGGTATATAAACTAGATCTTCCACTGGGGTAAACTGGCTTCAGCAGAGCTCCATTGATTTACAACAGCTGAGAATCAGGCCTTTACCTCTTAATTATTTCATAGACCTCAAGAAATTGAAATAGCATAAGGGAGCCTTTGAATCAATTCATTTCATGAGGAAACTTCTTCTGTAAATATTTGAGCAGCCAGGAAATTTAACACTTATTGGGCAAGTCCTAGTGATCTACATACAACACGTGAGCAATCCCATCTTAGTACCTGGGGCTGGGAGGGAGTTAGGTATCCAACTCTGACTAACTCTGTTTTATATAGGGCCAAATCCTGCTCACCTTATTACTACAGAGTCCCATCAAATGTTACAAGCTGAGGCTAGGATTTTTAAAGAAGCTTGGGGAAGTCAGGTGTCATTGGAAGCCATTGAGGTCAGAGTCAATGGGAGTTAGATACCCAACTCCTTATAAGCTGCTTTTAAAACTCCTAACTTGGCCCCATAGCATTCAGTGAGGCTGCATACAAGAGTAAAGTGAGCAGGATTTGGCCATGTATGCAAATCTGCAGCTCAGTTTAGAATAAATTAATATTTTGCTTGTGAATCTCCCGGACAGGAGGTTTTTTACCAGCAGTGTTTCATACCTGTTACAGTAGCAGATAGTAGGGAATCACATTCAGTGGGAATTTTGTATGCACAGGCAAAGCAGGCTGGGAACATTGTTTCTGCTGCATTGACACTGGATGATTTATTTGCTTGTTTAGACAACCTTTAACTAATATTTAAAAGGGCACAAAAGTAACAATTTCAGAAATATTGGTGCTGACAACTTACCCTTTTTCAGGAATTATTGTGTTTTTTTTTTAAATTGCCTAAGGGGGCTTTGTGAAAAATCTACATTATTTTATTAATACTGAAGGATTTACTTGAAGGTAATCCAAAACTAAACACAGGGAGCCTCCAGCATAACAGCTTTCTGTCTTGTTTCAATAGTAATTGTCAAGTACAATGAACAATCCCTGTTTAGTTTTATTCTGGCAATAGCTATCTATCTATATTTAAAATCACTACTGTAACAACTGCCTGTTTGTGATACGGGTCATATAGGACTAAAGAAAAGCAATTACCTAGATCAGAGCACATACATGTGATGTGATAATCCTGAACTACTCTGAGTCACAGGAGGTTTGTGTTTGCAAAGGACTCTTATAACTAACTGAACAAAGTAATTGCAGCAGGTTGTATTGCACGTTGCTGGTTGCTGAAACCAAATCAGAGATTAGATATACTACAGTAACTAAATCAACTGTTGTTGTAGGAGTGGAAAACTATGCATTATGCACACGATCTAATTCCCATTGAAGATTATAGCTGCCTTTTTACTGAATTTAATGGGGATCGAATTGGAGTTGGTGGGAAAACAAAAAAATATTTTCCACATTTTGAATTCAGATTATCCCCTGTGATAGACCCAGGCCAGTTGGGTACAACAAAGTAGTCCTATTGGTATCCAGGAAGTGGGTGAGCGAAGCCCGCCCACTGCTGAAGGACCTCCCTCAGTCTAAGGGGAGGATCCACAGGTCTGTGATACCAAATAAGTGCTTGGGACAACCAATGAAAAAAACAGGATCGGGGGTGAGGTCATAGGGCTAAACGAAGGGAACCTGATGGGGATACTGAACAGAGAACCCTGGACAGCGCCCACTGTTCCTCGAAGGTGTCAAGAGAGCCAGCAGACGCCGCCCAGAGGAACTCTGCCTGGATGCGTGAACGGACGGAGAAACGAAAAAAGGCCCCACAGTCGCAGGAAATTCCGTCGGCCAACCTTCTTTCCCTGGTTTTGTGGATGGCTAGTTTGGCCAGGGCCAAGAGGAGGTTGAGAAGGAGATCCCGCAACTTTGTGGGGCCACGGATGGGGAGTGCATAGATAAACAGGTGAGGGGAAAAGTGCAACCAAAAACGCAAGAAGAGATCCAAGAGGAGCCAGAACAGGGGCTGCAACCTGGCACACTCTAAATAAATGTGCACCAGGGTCTCCTTCATGCTGCAAAAGGGGCAGGTGTTGGGGATAGGGGTAAACCATGCCAAGTACACTCCCGTGTTCACAGCCCCGTGAAGGAGCCACCAACTGACATCCCCGGTGGGCCTTTGGACCAGGGCAGAGTATAAGCTGGCCCACAGGGGCTTTTCACCCTCGAGACGTGGCAGGAGGTCCCGCCACTTTGTATCAGGGCGGGACGCGAGGGTGAGGTAGTGAAAAGTGTGGAGCATGAGTGTGTACAGATGGTTCCTCAGCGCAGTCTGGAACAGAACCAGCTGCAGATCGTGCAGCCGGCTCATGATGAAAGGGCGGGGGGGCCGATTGGGTCCACGGGGCAAGGGCTCTATAAAAAGGTCCACGGGGCCTGGGGTGGAGGGTGGGCGGGGCATGCCCTCTCGCAGGACCCGGTCGAGGTAGGCCCAAGCAGCGGGCAGTAAAGTGGCCTTCACCTCCTGAAGTACGCGCCGGGGAAGGCAGATATACTGGCCACTGGATTAGCAGTTTCTGTTCCCTGACTGCTCCAAACTAATGAGAACACCTGACTCCAATTAACCTGCAAAGAGTCAGGTGAATCCATTAAGGTAATGTGAACACCTGACTCTAATTAAGGCCCTTTTGATACTATAAAAGGGCTCACTCTGATCAGGCTGGGAAGAGCCAGGGGCGAGCAAGTGCCACTGAAGAGCTGGTTAATGAAGGCACCCTCAAGCCATCAGTAAGATAAGGGTGAAGAAGGGAGAAGAAGGAGAGCTGTGGGGAAGTGGCCCAGGGAAATGTAGCAACTCTGGCAGTGAAAGGTTGGCTGCCAACCCGAAGTAGAGGGCAGGCCCAGGTTCCCTGCCAACCCACCACTACAGGAACACCTCCTGGGAGGAAAAGTCAGGCCCCTGTCAGGACAGGAGGCTAAACTGTTCAGAAATAAGCCCTAGGGATAACAGAGTTCTCTCACCAACCTCCTTGCTGGCTTATGATGAAAAGGGCTCAGTAGACTGTAACCTTGGCCCTCGAGAGAGAAGGGCTCTGTGGAGGGTTGCAGTGAACCACTAAGGCTAGCATAAATTGCCTAGAAGTGTGGGACCCAGAGGGACAAGGTCAGAGCTCTGCCACACCCCACAGAACGTGGGAGATGGGATGAGGAGGACCTACCAAAAGCAACACTGAAGGAAGGAATAGGGAGGAGGACGAGGAGAAACAAGAGATAATAGATTTGCAAAAGCAAAAGCAAGATGAGATTTTGAGCAGGGAGACAGGATCAGCCAAGTCAAAAGCTGCCAGGAGGTGAAGGACAATGAAGATAGAGTAGAACATAAGAAGCCCTAAGACTTAACCCAGGGGAAGTCACTACAGATCTCAATGAAAGCAGTTTCAGTGGAGGCTGGACATCAAATCGGATAGGATCCAGGGTGGAATTTGAGAAGAGGTGTAACACAGGGACCCCTTGGTGCCAACTGGCAGAGGATACAGGGGGCATATAGGGTTTTACAGGCATCCCCTGGAACAAAGATGCATAATAGTTAATGAAAGGATGAGGTCTCTGCTGAAAGCCAGTAGCCTCCTGGTCATCATAGCCATTACCTAGTGTGTGTCGAGACAATATTTAAGAAGTTGCATATCTATTCTATAAATTATGTTCTTAATGTTTTGGAGTTAAGGCAGGTCACATATCTCGGAAATGTTCCTTTCAGGCAGGAGGTAGGAGACACTTATTCCCCTGTTTGATCATCTGTGTATTGTATGCCCCACAATATAGGCCTCTTTTTTTTTTTACTGAGCCATAGGCAAAAGGAGAGATTGTGAAATCTACATAAGAGGAAATGTACAGGTTGAAACAAGCAGCAGGGGGTGTCAAGTTTATGAGTAAAGACAAAGGATGGAACTGACCTATCTTGGTGGGCAAAGAAAAGCACAGAATCCTTCATCTAGGAGGCAAGCTGACAGCATGTCTATCTCATGAAAGGAGGATCCCAGCCAACCTGGCTTTGTTAAATAAACTTGCACTTGATTTAACACTAAACATATCTAAGTGCTGTGTGCTAAGCCGCATGGTGATCTGAGGTGGCACTGTTAAGCTGGGGTATACTGTTCCTTTGGAAGCAGTGAATCTGTAAATACTTGGGTGCCAAGTGGACCAGGATCTTGACACTCCAGGGAGACAGAGGGCTCAAGGGTTGGAGTGTGACTATTGCTAACCTGCAGGAAGACAGCAGGACCTGCAATGTCAAGAGGAGAGTGTTTATGTTGCCCATGGCTAGTGGAGCTGGGGAACTGACCCCTAGCAGGCACAGACAATACTTCCTCACACTAAGGGCAGGTGGTAGTGAGATGCCCTCTCAACTCTGGGTACCCCTCAGAAAGCATTACAAGAGGAACTGAAGGCAACATTTGGAGGTGAAGGAGAAAAAGGAGATGCGCAGTAGCTGGCAGTGGAGAGGGCATCAAGGGTGGCATTATTTGGATGTGGGTGACCATAACTAGCTTGTATTATGAGGAGAAGGAACCTGATGGGAGTGAAAGTTTAAAGGGCAAGGTGAGGAAGTCAGGGAATAAGGGCAAGGGAGGTCACGATAGGTTTGCTGGGGCAGGCGGAAGGTTAGAGTAAGAAAGCAGGAGTGAAACCTCAGTAATTGTAAATGGGGGGAGTGCAGGTCAGGAGGACAACAAATACTATATGCTTCTTTCAATATTATTGAAATGGCAACACTTTCATTATGGTTTCATTGACTCAGTAACAATGCATGCTTCATATCATACGTGCTCTTTGCAATAGTATAGACACATCAGATTCAAATGCATCTAGCAATTGAACTTATCTCCGTACTGATTCAAGAGAAGAACATGAACAGCTGGAATCACTGTTAGCTCTCCAGGGGCTCTCTCTATTGTCCCGTCTGCCAGCCAGAGACAAGCACTGATTCTGAGTATACTATCTGCTAGTGGCAAGCCCACATGGCTTACACACTCCAGCAGTAGCCTTCACATTAGTGAAGCTGCAAGCTGCAGAACACCAGAGGTGCGTACAAGTAAATACAAGCTGCAGCGGCAAAATCAGATTCAACAAATGCATACAGAAGTGACAGTTTCATTAAACAACAGCTCAATGAAAGGCAGCAGGAAGGCTGAAATGGCTGGTTTTATAAAATTATGAGATTTAAGGATTAGTTCTATTTATTTAGTTGAACAAGGTAATTGCATGGTACTCTAAAAACACTATATTTTATTTTAACCAAAATGCATTTTCTACATTTTTCTTTCGATGTTGTAAGGGGAAGATAGCACTTAACTTTTCTAACAATTGAACATGGCTTTTGATGATTGGAAAAATCTGCTGAGGGCGATAGAATGAAATCATTTGAAATACAATCATACAAATAATGGGTCTGTTTTTACACTGTTTTCAGTTCCTCACGAAATGTCAGTGTAATGTAAAGGTAATAAAAGAAATTACAAATAGATATAGATATAGATCCAATTCTATTTTAACTTTTTCTTTGCAATTCACAAAGAATTCTTTCTTGACAATGCACTGAGAACTACTCCATGAAAATAAATAGCCAAGGAGGAATATGGATTTAATTGCTTGCATGGCCACATTGCTAAAGTAAAACAGCTGTGATCACATACTGAGATAAAACCATTGTTCAACAAATAGTTTTATTAAACATCTCTGTGGTGATGATGAGTCCAGCTCTCCAAAAAGCAGAGCAGACCAGTTTCTGGACCACCCATTGCTCTGTGGGTATAACAGTGCATTCAGTTTTTGGGAGAGTTTGGTGGGAGGAAAGTTACCTAGATGCAGTGTATTGTACAATCATTATGGAATGAAATTAATACTGTAGCTCACTGTTACATTAAGTTGTGCAATCATTTTATTTTAAAGTTTAAGTGAATTATTTGTTAGGAAAAAATTCTGGCATCTTTATCATTAGCTGATGACAGTGGCAGAATTTCTGAAAGGGCACCATCCAACAACAATGGACTCCCCAACAGTGTAGGGGAGGGCCAAAAGGGAAACTAGGGTCAGCTGATGACAAGGGAGCACTGAAAAAAGTAGGTACGGGGTGAGGTCAGAGGTATAACAGGAGCATCCAGGGAGACAACTTGGTGTCAGAGCTGAGAAAACACCCCAGAAGCCTTAACCCCCTGCGTTAACCTACTGTACCCCACAATCTTCCCAACAGGATTGAAAGTCCAGGAGAATGAAGTTCTCTCTTTATCTACAAAGTAGCTGTAAGAGCAAGAGCTGTACAAGTTTTCCCAACACTGAAGTTCTGACCTTGCAAGCTTTATTCACAAACACTGTACCTGTGTTTCAGGTTTCCAACAGAAATGTCTGTGAGACTGAAAATTTTGACCCAATTGCTTATAAAAAGAATTTGCATCTACCTCAGAGAGATATCGACAGGCTACCATGGAACATGCAGTTGCAAATAAAATCACATTGAAGTCTGGGACTCTTGCAAGTGCCACGCTTAGTGCCTAGGGCTGGAGAGTGTTGGGGGTGAGAGAGGGAGTGCAGAGCAAAGAGCCATTACAGAGATGGCCCTGTTCCTCTGTAGAGCCCCAAAATCTGCACAGATTCAAATCTCTTGCCTTTTTTTCAGAAGGAAGGCCACATCCCACCCACCCCCACCCAAATTTAAAAAGGCCAGGAAATTCTATAGGTGTAAACTCATGCTGTTTTCCATTCGCTGTGCAGTAGTAGCCTGTGTAGGGGACAATAGGGCCCTAATAGTCTGAAACTGACTCCCTACATGTTTCTAAGTATATTAATTAAAACAAGTAAGCAATTTCCAAAGTGTGTATGTGCATTATTTATGATAGGAAGGGGATTGTGGTTTTAAAAAAAACAACACTGCCTAGGATACACAAATGGGCTTGTGTGAGCTGTGATTTCTGATGCCAAATGAAGAACAGATTTAGGATGTGCTGGGAAATATTGAAATCAAACTCATTCCACAGCCTATTGATCAGGTTTTTTTTGGTAACAGATCATCCACTGAACAGCTGCATGTTCCTCCTGGAGCTCATTTTTAGCCCAAAACCTTATAAATCATTTGGAATATACAGACAAAAGGCCAAGCCCTCAGCTGATGTAGATCTGCATAGCTCTATTGCAGTCGACACTGGTTTATGTTAGCTGAAGAACTAGCTCAATAGTATTTAGGATGCTTGTATTAAATTTCCCTATTGCATTTGAATTACAGTGATAGCTCTGTGTACTTTTCTTCAAATGAACAGTGATTCTCAGCCTAGAACATGTGTTTAATAATAAGGAAGGCACGTTTTATTTCCTATCAGTGAGTATTGTCAGCTGTGGTGGAGGCTTCCCTCTAGTGGACATTTGCTCTGATGATTTACTTTCAAAGCTGAAGGGTGTGTGTGTGTGTGTGTGTGTGTGTGTGTGTGTGTGTGTGTGTGTGTGTGTGTGTGTGTGTGTGTGTGTGTGTGTGTGGCTTCCTGCTGTATTTTCCACTGCACGCATCCAATGAAATGGGCTGTAGCCCACCAAAGCTTATGCTCAAATAAATTTGTTGGTCTCTAAGGTGCCACAAATACTCCTGTTCTTTTTGCTAATCTCATTTGAATTGCTTTCTATAACCCATTAGGTGACTGTGGTTTAATTTAAAACAAAACTATTAGGAGGAGATGCTTGAGTTGATGTAGCATCAAGTGTCTATTAAAATGCTTCCCGAAGACATTTTACATTATGCAGCTGGCTCAAGACTAGTTGCTTCAAACTCTGAGAAACTGCAAAAACAGGTAATGTAGTGAATATGATGGGTACTTGAGTAACCAGTGAATTCAAAAGAACTAATGGGGGAATGGCTGGTTCAGAGAACTGGTACAGAGAGAGGAGCCTGGGGTGACTAGTCACTCTCTGACCCCAGTTGGTAGTTATTAGGGCTGAGCAAATCTTACTGTATTTTATTTATCTCTCTGTTTATATAGTTCACATTTTCCAGATCCTTCAGGGTCCAATTTTGCAGGTGATGGAAACAGACTAACTTCTGCTGGTTTGCTTGGTGCTCTAGGTTCTTCAGAACCTTTACCGTTAAGAAAACCCTGCACCTGGCCTAAGGTGTTATTGGAAACCCCCTGTCACAGGACCTACATACACTTAATTTTGCTTATTTTCTGGAGGTGGTAGCATGGCTGCCCCCAAGTGGAATCTTCTGGATATGCTAAGTAGCCACTTTCCTCCCTGTCTTCCTTATTCAGGGTGGCTGCCTAATGTGGGCTATTTCCCTGCCTCTTTACCTGTCAAATGTTTATATTCCTGTCGCAGAGATCCTGAGTGATGCTCTGGAACTGCTCCCCACGAAGCCAGGCAGGACTTTGGGGAGCCTCCTCTCCCTTGGAGCAGACTGTCTCCAGGGCAAGAAGCTCACATGGCTTCACCTCCTGGATGTCTCCTTGGAGCATTCAGCATCCACTGCCCTTCCGTGTGCTTCCCACAGCGAATCCACCCAGGTGGGGTCCTGGAGAAGCCACCGGGTCCTGCACCCCCACTTCGCAATCAGATGTGACTCTCAGCCAGCCAGTAAAACAGAGGTTTATTTGATGACAGGAACACGGACTAAAACAGAGCTTGTAGGTACAGTGAACAGGACCCTTCAGCAGGGTCCATTTTGGGGGGGCAGTGAGTCAGACATCCACGTCTGCACTTCACTCCTCGTCCCCAGCCAGCTCCAGACTGAAAACCCCTCCGCCCCTTTCTGGCCTTTGTCTTTTCCCTGGGCCAGGAGGCCACCTGATCTCTTTGTCTCCAAAACCTTCAGTTGGCACCTTTATAGAGGAGGGGCCCAGGCCATCAGTTGCTAGGAGACAGAGTGTCAGGCATTTATGTACACTGGCCCTTTGCTCTGCAGCAACCATACACCCTTATCCCACCACCTAGATACTTAAGAACTACATAGGGGACACTGAGCACCAACCCAGTATTCAGAGAAAATATTAAGAACATTTCCAGTTCGTCACAGTTCCTCTTCAGCAACTGACAATAAAAGTGATCATTTTGATTTTATGGTGCAAACCACTATCCAATAGGAACTGAGACCAGCAATCCATTCCACATAGACTACCAAATAGCCAGCAGGAGATAACTTGAGATCACTGTTAGCTAGGGCTGTGTGAAAGATCCTGATTTCATCCAAACAAAGGTAGTCAAAGGTTTGAAATGGTATGAAAAATATCTGCATCAATGGAAGTCCGGAGGACCTGGGTTAATGAACTTTGGACAGTCCTACTTCCCCAGCACATGTACTAAACTTTTCCTCCCACAATCCCCAAGGTTTCCTGGGTCTACTGCTATATTTTTCATGTCTGGTGATCTGACCCTGCTTCTGTACTCTCCTAAAGCCTTTTAGGGTATGTCTACACTGCAATTAGACACCGTGGCTGGTCCATGACAGCTGACTCAGGCTCACAGGGTTCAGGTTAAGGGACTGTATGATTGCGGCTGCAGTCCGAGATCTGGGACCTTCCCACCTTCCAGGGTCCTAGAGACCAGGCTGCAGTATGAGCCCAAACGTCAACACCACAATTAAACAGCCCCATAGCCCAAGAGCTGCGAGCCTGAGTCAGCTGGCGCAGGCCAGCCGCAGGTTTTTAATTGCAGTGTAGACACACCCTTTGGAGATTCTGGGGTTCACACAGTAATCATTCCCACGTTTTTCTTCAGGAATTTCACCAAGACCGGTATAGTTCCCCAAGCCTAACTGGATGAATCTCATTTCCTGTTGGTAGATGTCCACATCACAAACCAATGCCACCACAATAGCCTTTTTCATTGTCAGTCTCCTTGAAGAGAAGCCAATATGTGGTAAGTAAGAAGACTAAATCAACTTCTCACTCCTACAACTGCCCACACTGATACTTCTATAATATCTACAATCCAGAATTATAATAAAATAATACTTAGCTTTTGCATAATAATCTCTATATATATTTCTGACTGGCATTCTGCTTTTTCCTAACATGGAATCCAGTCCTCAAATCCATATTCAGTCCTAGTTCAGACAATATTCCCATTGCAGTCAAAGCTCAGAAATAATTAAAATCAGTGGGAGTTTTGCCTGAAACAGGATTAAACAAGGACTTTAGGACTGGGTCCAATTCAGATCAGATCCAAAACAGTACAATGCCTAAAATGAACACAGAAATGCAGCATGCAATGCATAATCTCTAAATGTGTGAGTAATATACAGTCAAATCTGTCTTAAGTAACCACACTAGGGACCTACAAAAATAATTTACATAACAGAAGTGGTCTTGTAATAAAGGTGGAACATTATTTTCAGTACATTTGGTGATAGAGACCGGAGGCTGCCTAGCCAGGGTGGTCTATTACAAAGTTTTATAACTATTTAATAATGCAGGATCTCCGAACTTCCAGGTGCAGTTTAAGTGATTGCATTTCAATGAAAGTTGTGGCCTGGTCCATTAATCCAATTATTAGGGTATTTTTCCTTTCCACATCTTCCCAAGTGGCATCAGCAATGATTTGATGAAGGACTGAGGAAAAACAAAGTAATTCAGGAAAATAGTTTGACCCTTCTCCCTTTCCACCCCTCCCACCAATAAAAAAAGCTAAATTAGTCAAAAAAATAGTTATTTGTAAATAAACTTGCCAAGTTCTAATATCAACATTTTGTAACACGTTGCATGTGAAGTGCCATTAATTCATTTTAGGGAGGATTTATTTTTCTTTAAATAGTCTAAACAAAGCTTAGATAATATTATAGTTTGGAACACTTAAATACTAAGATAATGGTATATGCAAATACCATTTGATAGTGAATGATCATTAAATATAGAGTTATATTACTGTAATTTTTACAGCTCTGTTTAAATAAGGTGTCACGGAATCAGGTGACACAGCATTTAAATGTTTCAATAACTGCAATCTTATTTGTCTAATAATGGTTAAAAAGTCCAGTTTAATTAGTCCCAGTAATGATTCTAAATCGCAATTTTGAGCCTGAATTTCTAAAAGGAGTGGAATTTAACATACACACGCATGCGTGTACAAATAGTGTTACAAGCTGATGTGCACAAACACCATGAATATGCATGCAAGTTTGTGTGTCCAAGTGGCAAGCGATGCCTCTGAATCTGTCAGTTTAACAGTATCCTGCCTCCACCTGCACAAACAAATACCTGATTTGTGCTTGCAGTGGTAAAGCAATAGTGACCCTGCTATCCCATCAATTGCTTCTAATTTAATTCACATACTTCCTTTTTATATCTCCTTCTTTAGCTGTGTTCATTATGCTGGTTGGTTGCAGCAGAGCCAATGCATAATTCATTTTATGATTAATTTGATAAATAACATGGGCTTGTGATGTCAATGTATTAGTAGAGGGAAGCAATATCTGTTGCAGGGAGGATGGCAGAATAGACCTGTTAAAGGTAGGGTACAGGCTAATTTCCAGATGAAAACAAAGCAAGACAAACTGTATCAATAGTGCAGAGTTATTCTCAGCCCATATAGTTTGGAGTAGGGTGATAGCCTGTGGCTTGAGGGTAATAATAAACTATTATCTGCCATCATCAGATTTTATCTTGTTTTAGTGGAAAGAATAATTGATCAAACTATAGAAAGATTTGCTATTCAGATAACTTCTTTCATGTGCTTACTGAAAGAGGAGAGATCAGTTTTAAAAGCAAAACTGTCTTAAAGAAACAAGGGTTTGTACCACTTATGATAAATAGTATACTGTGTTGAAGACTTTAAAATACATGTTTTCAATTCCTCTTGATTTGTATACATACAACATTGCAGATCTCACTATAACTCTATTTAATATGCATCAGTTCTTTATTTTTTAAAAAACCAGCTTCAATAAATTAGAAGCAGATGAAGTGAATCCAAATTAAGCAACTGATTCCTAAAGTCATAAGCTTGTGATTTTAAATCTTTAATGGGTCTGTGCAGTGGTGATTTAGCAGATTGCTTTATGGTAACAGATTCCTGTATTATTTAGCATTAGCCATCCTGCAAAGGCTTTTATGGGTCTCTAAGATATATGCAGCAGGTCGCTTTGGTGATCTAGTAGTTAAACTGACATGCTCCTTGGGGTTCTGTTTCTGTGTCTTTTACTTTAGAGTGTAGTTGTAGCCGTGTTGGCCCCAGGATATAAGACAGACAAGGTGGTTGAGGTAATATCTTTTATTGGAGCATCTTCTGTTGGTGAAAGAGCTTTCGAGGTTACACAGAGCTCTTCTTCTAGTACATTTAACAATGTTTTGAATTTTATCATCAAGTAGCAGACAGGATGTTTATATAGCAGAGAGGATTTTTTTTAAAAGCTATTTATGTGAATGGCTGTATTTTGTTCATCACAGCTTGGCTCTAAAGGCTTTCAAAATCCCCATATCTCAAAAAAGAGGCCAAGGATATTATGACTATGTCCTACAAGTGTGTAAGCAAAAAAGCTGATTAAAAGCCGCCGAAGTAGCTGTGAATACAACTGTCTGCTGACTCTCACTGCAGAATATTTCCAGAACTGCCGTTGTGTACTATGTGCACAAAACCCATAGTTGACCAGAGAACAAATGGGTTGCATGTATGTAAAATATTCTGAATTAGAATGAGTATAGTTTATTGCTTAAATAAATGTAACATAAGGCTATAGCTGGCCTGCATAAGCAGTAATCACGGTATTATATGTAGTCATGCATCTAGTGTCAGGACTTCGGAACTTTTACCTGAAAATAATGTTCTAACTGCAGCAATATAACAACATTCTTGTTAATGAATATGGCCAAAATTCAACCCTGATTTAAGCAGAATCAACTCTATTGCAGTTCATTACAGTCAATTGTATTACACCCATTTACAACAAGGCTACATTTTAACTTGATGGTTCCATTTGACTCCAGTTGACCCCAGCCAGTTAAACTCAACATTATAATTGCAAAAGTAAATTTTAAAGATTTAAGTGCATTCAGCAGAAATGTCACTCTTTGGACCAATGGCATCATAAGAAAACTGCACAAGCTACAGAGAATTTGTTCAGACAAAATTTTAAACTACCATAAAGATCTTAAACTTAGAGCCTAAAATCTTGGCCCCACTGAAGTTAATGGGAGTTTCATCATTGCCTTCAAAGGAGCCAGGATTTCACTTTGTATATTTTTCTGTTCTTTTTAGTCAAACATGTGACTTATGCACTTGCAGACATTAAGACATAGAAGTCTTTGCATGGTGTGCAGCACAGGGCTCAAGATTCTTTGATTCCTCTACATATGTGAGCACAGCCTGTTCATGAGTGCCAGAAAGGTCCAGCAGTCCTCAATGCTGAGTAATAACACCGCTGTTCCATTGCTCTTGTTCCCTCACCTGCAAGTGCATAGGGTAAAAAAGGAACAGGACATGCATAGAAGAGTACGTATTCCTTCACTCTCACCAGCCAACAGCTCATGCTGAGAGAAATATCCCAGTTCACATGCATGTACAGGGTTAGTATAACAAAATCATGGGTCACATTTTCAGCAGGTAGAAATCAGTGTAGCTCCTTTGAAGTCAACAGAGATATGAAGATTTGCGCCCATTAATGCTCAGGCCCCATATCTACAGCTCATATCAGACAGGCTAGACACTTTCACGATCTCGTCTAAAATTTGGATAGAGCAAATTTAAACTTAAGGTGAAGCCAGTTTTGTTTCATCCCAGACCATATCTTCATCTACTAATAAAGCAACCACTAATAAAATATGGAAACTAAAAGGTGCCACTCTTTCACATGTTGAGTAGTACTCTACTGCACCAACAGTCCTGTTGGTTTGAATGTAGGTACTTGCACAGAATAAGATGCTAAATGGGTCTAGCCATTCTATTTCACATCAGAGTCTAGCCGTTCTATTTCACATCAGAGTGTTGATTTCGAAGAAAAATACTTAACACCTTATGGTATAGCTCTAGCCTTAGAGGAAGTAAGGTCCATTTGCAGACAACTTAAAATAAAACCTGCTAATTGATTACTTCATTCTGTGGCTGCTGCTTGTTTTGCGAGCAATATCCTATTCCAGTTCCCTAAGGTCTACTTTTCCTTCCTCATAAACACTCAGCTCTCCAACTGCCAAAAAGCAGACAAAAAACAATCCTATCTAAAGAGTTTGCAGGTGTTAATCTGTTTACACACAATGTGCTGAGCACTCTAGCTCTGCCAGTTCCAAGCTGACAGTTATTCAGCCACCAAATGTTTGGTTCCTGTGCCTATTTAGTGAAAACAAAAGGATGTTTCACAGTTTGTAGGAGAGTGTTACACATGCCAACCTGGAGGGAAAAGAGTTCGAATCACAGCAAGCTGCTGAGAACAAACATACCACTGAAACTTTGTCTTCCGCTACGGTAGTCACCTGCTTTGTTTTTGAATATGCAGACTATGCAATATTAGGAATATATGCTGCTCTGTACTTGTCCACCTTGGGTAGTTAGCTGTGTATTCTATTGCTTCTGCAAATGGCACTGATATCCACCGAAGAAAAACAAACTACAGAATATTAAGCAGGCTTTTCCAAAAGTAAATTTCAAGAACTTTGTTACATAGCAGATTTTTTGGGCCAGATTTTCTACTGGTGTAAACCAACCTGAAATGTTCAAAAATCATGAGTCAGGCTCACCACAAATCATGAGATTATGTAAAAATAATAGATTTGGTGTTCTTTTTATTTGCCTTGTGCTTTTTGAGCATTTAGCATGCACTGGAGTCACATTTTGAAGCTTTCTCCACAGCCACAAGGGTTAGAAACTTATTTTTTGTTTCAGAATAAAGGCTGAAATCATCATATATCCACCTGACTCAAGGAGTTAAGGCTTTAAGGAAAACAGTAATTATCATGAGACTTGTGACAAAAACGTGAGTTGGCAACACTGTCATAACCCTAACCCCATTGACTTCTGTTAAATGTTACTTTAGTAGAGTTAAACCCATTTCCACCAGCTGAAGATCTGTTCCATTTTACGTTGGGCCTTTATTAAAGGAAGGCACAACTGCCCACTGAACAATTGAAAGATAATTCTAACTCTTAGTGGGAAATTTAACATGCACACTTTAAATTGCATGTAAACTCCATTCATGTGCCAAGCCTATAGTTTACTCTAGATGTCCATTTCTCATAATATTTTGCTTTCTGCTTTAAAAATCTCCTGTGCCTGTGAAGCAATAGCACAAAATGTAAGAAGGGTCTGGAAGACATATATGTGCTAATATATGTGATATGGCTTCTGACATTCCCCATGATTAAGAAAAAATGCATTTAGCCAACACTGGAGACTTTTGGCCAAAATCTGATCCAATGGAAGTTTTGTCACTGATTTCAACCAGGATTTGGCCCAATGTGAAGTGGGAATTTTTATGCATGTCTGTGGCAATTACTCAAAGATTTAAAGAGTTTGGGGAATTGCTATAAAACACACGAGCTTGAGCTGTGTAGATTTTTCTATGCAGCGCAAGACAGTATTATTTTGGGTTTATCTCTCAAAAGGAATGTACACATGAGTGCTGGGGGAGTCCTCTCACACAGAGCTGTGGCTGCAGTGGGGTGTGGCCCTACCCATGTGTGTGTGCTACAAGAGGCCGCCCTTAGTCATCTCTTTTCCAAATTGAACAGTCCCAGTCTTTTTAATCTCTCCTCCTATAGAAGCTATTTCAGACCCCTATTCATTGTTGTTGCCTTTCTCCGTACTTTTCTAATTTTAATATACCCTTTTTGGAATGAGGCAACCAGAATGGCATGCTAATGCAAAGTCATGTGCTGTGATTAATGGCTTACTACACATATTTTATGTCCAGTTAAATATGGTTAAATAAAGTTTATTTTAAAAACTCCTCTAGTGCTTATTGAGAGATTATTAATAATCTGCAGGTGAGGTTGCTTGTCAAGGGCCATGCCATGTAAATCCACTCCTGCTGCTTCAATGGAGAGAATTAACCCATTGTTTCACTGATGCAGATAAAGATAAAGAAATAAGGTAACAGAGTAATGCTGCATTTTTAACATTTGTAAGGACATTAACCCTTTGATATTGCTGCTTATCTCAAATAGGTATCGGAAATCTACCTCTGCTGCATAAACATACCAAAACTGTTTACTGATGTGCAGCATATAGTTTCTACATGCTGCACATGTTTCTAAGGGTCCAATCCCACAGGGTACTGCACATCTCCTGAGAAGGGCTCAGTGTTGTCAACTTCCACCGGAACGCTTGTGGAAGAGTGAATTTAATAGAAGGTGAAGATGCTGAGCTCCTTAATTAAATATAGTGCTTTGGTCTATGGCAGGACTGAGCCAGCTACTATAGGTAGTAAAGTAGGATTAGAATCAACATTGCTCTTATTTCCACTGAATGTATTGCTGTTTTTATGAAGGGAAGGGAGGTTTAGGAAATTATTTCAGCAAAGAAATGTCATATGCTCTTTGAAACATCTTTTGCTGCCTTTGCACAAAATGTTCTATTGGCTGGGATCAGTTCGAACAGAGTTATGATTTGTTTGTGTTTGGTTAGTTTCACTTGTTGAAACTCAAACTTGCTTTTAACAGTGATGAGACTAGTGGCGCTAGAACACTTTTTATAGTGGGGTGCTGTTCCCCCCCCTTTAGCCCTTTCTGTCCCTCCGGCCACCCCCTAGAGCTTGGGCTGGGGACAGGGCCGGGCTCTGGGAGGGGGGGATGCAGACAAAGGTAAGGGGGCTGAGGCTGGGGCCACAGTTTGGGGTGGATGCAGAGCCCCAGGCACGGGGCCGGCAGCCAGGGCCCTGGGTGCAGGGCCAGAAGCTGAGACCCTGGGCGCGGGGCTGGGAGCAGAGCCCTGCGTAAAACCCGGGGGTGCCGCTGCACCCCCCTGCACCCTGCGCCTATGGATCAGAATATAATGCTGATTCACCATGCTGCATTACTAGAGTGCAATCTGAGCATTAGCTGCATGCTTACCAGTGTAGTAATAATAATAATTGAGTAAAGTTCAGATGGCCTGTATGTTTTTCTAAAAGACAGCATGATATGGGAAGGAGGGAGGGTAGGCTGGGGGAGAAAGTGCATGAGAGGGATGATGAAGTGTCATAAATTGAGAGGAAGGATGGTTAAGGCACTGGATAGGGACTCAGGAGATCTGAGCTCAGACACACACTTCCTGTGTGACCTTAGGTAAATTACTTAATCTCTTTAGGCCTCAGTTCCACATCTGTAAAATGAAAGTAATAATCTGTCCTTTCTTCCATACTTTCTCCAGGCCACCCATTTCGATCTTTAGAGCAGTGGCTCTTAGAATGTGTTTGTACAGCACCTAGCACAATGGAGCCCTAATCTTGTTGGGGGATCTACCCTGATAATAATTAATAAAGGAAACAAATGTAAATGAAAGAGTTGAGAGAGGGAATATTCACCGGCCTCTCAAGCTTCCTGCCTCTGAACTAAGCTAATACGAGGAAGTCAGGAACAACCAGCACATCTTTCTCAACATAATACAGCCCACAAAGTCATTGCATTCACCCACAGCATCTTGTAATTCCTGAGAGGCGCTACACTTTGCAGAATAGTAACACCACTTGCATAATGAAAATAGAGAAATGGGTAGCTGGGGTGGAATCAGTAGCTATGAAAAACCTTTAGTGTTCGGGGTTAATGTAAAGGCTTATAAGAAAAATATTCAACCCAGTGTTCCAAAGTAATTTAGTCAATTAATTCTCCTATCATATCTGTCACACACTAGAAAATGTGGAAGTTAAGATAACATAGAAATCTCTGCTACCCTCAGGCAATGAATGCAATTTTAAGTTATTCAGTTAAATGCATTCCTCTTTTAACAGTTGAGCTTTCCTCACTGGTCACTTGTCTATTTCCATTGGCACATGTTGGATCCACATTAATCAGCTGCTTTAGGTGCATTCTGTCAGGCATGTAAGTGGCTATTCAATGCTAGTAATTGTAACTTTTTTAGCTAGTACTGCAAAAGGTTTCTTCACTGCAGTTTTTAACACTAAAGTTAGTCGAAACTCAGACTTTCCATTCCACAGGAAATTCTGACATTTTGAAATTTCCTTTTGGCCCAAATCAAACAGTCGAAATTACCATGGAACAAAAATGCTGAACTATTTAGTTTTGGAAATATCAGAATGACCTTATAGTAAAGTTACATGTTGATAAGATCAAAGCATTTAATTTTGACTATTGCTCAGAATGTTATATTGTAAACGTGCAAGTTTAAATGAAACATCAAAATGAAACATTTTGACCTTCTTGAAACAAAACATTTTGCTTGTTTCCCATCAACATTTTTGAATAAATTTATACTGTAATTGTTACTGTGAAACATTTTGATTTTGTCAGATAAGCACATTTTGATGGAAAATTGTTCCACTGGAAATTTTTCAACCTGCTCTTCTTAACTGTTTTATTTTACAGACCAAGAGACCGATTCAGGCCCTTGCCCAGGCCCATTTACACCCCATAGCATTGTAAAGGAGCAGAATGGCGCGGTAATGGGCCTCCAATGCAGAAGTACAGTGTTTGGGGTTTTTTGTTGTCCCTCAACCCTCTTGTAGGACCGAACATTTGACTTAAAATATCATGGAGACCACCACATTGTTGTGTTTTGTGTTCTTATAGGGGGCTATAAATTCTTTGCCGATTTGCTGAAACATAAAAAGCACTACATTTAAACACTAACATTCACAGTAATAGGTGCAGATTTATCAGACTAAAAAGCTACTGTGTAAGCTATTTTCTCTTTCATGCAAATTGACTCTTTCCATATATTTAAATTCTGAGTCCTATTGGTTTACATGTTGTTGGTACTCAAGAAAAGGAAGAAAACATTGAATATATGCAAGTGTCATGTTTTAAGACAACAGCTTAATTTATGATACATTGAAAAGCAACTGATTTACTGACTTGCCCAAAGGAACAGAAGCATATTATATAATGAACAGCGTGAGTACATGGGAGAATATTAAAGAACTGCATCAGGGAATAGAATCCAGGTCTCTTGACTCCCACTCACTTGCTTTAAATTCCTGCATACGTGCTATTACCATTATAGAAGCTGAGGAGGTAGGAGTTCTAGGTTATGAATTATAGGGTATTGACTATCCTCCTGAAGGTTTGGTTCTTGTAAACTATATTGAGAGGCTTACTTTAAGAATGTTTTATTTGAAAATCCCTGTCATGCCCTATGGATCTACTGGATATAATCCCCCACTGAAAAAGGGGCAGTGGAAACCACTGCAACCCTAAGGTCGCACTAGTTGCCACAGAGCAGCTCTGTGACTTGTAGAGGGAAGGTTCTGTGTCTTAAGCTCCTGTTTCCCCACATGAAAACCCTCAGCTCTGTGCCTGAGTCAGAAATTTTTCCATAAGGAATTATAGTCGTTCACACTCACCTGCAAATGCATCGTACAATTCAAAACCACACCTCTCTGTTGCACTACCTACATATAACAGAGATGACTGAAAGCCATGATGTGTTCTCCAGAAATACATCAATTCAAATGCCTGTCTAGGTTATTGAAAACTAAATTTTTTTCGCAAATCCCACAATCTAGAAGCTCATTTCTCTGACTGATGACTGTTTAAAGCTGAATTTGCCACTTGACACAGTAACAGAAAGCACAAAATTCATGCTAAATGCAAGTTAATACTTTCAAGCATGTGGTGTCAGATTGTTTTAATCTCCTCCTAGAATGGTTAATCTACAGAAAAAGTCAATACTGTGGAAGAAGAACTGCCTGTATTAAATGGAAAGGTATGAACTGGCTTCTTCTGCATTAGCAGAAAAGAGCAGTTTTTAACTTTTCTCAGCAAAGTTCAAGCTAAACTATTTCAGTTGTTGGCTATTGGAAATGAAAACATTAGGGCCTGATTCTAGGCTGCCTTGCACGTTGTGGAGCCATTTACAATTAAGCAAAATGGGTGAAAAATGTCACCATTCTGAATGGGAGTTCTACCACTGACTTCTAGGGGAAGAGTTAGGCCAATGCTGAGCACTTTTGGAAATCCCACCCCAAGTGTTTTGTTTCATTTTTGAACTAACTCTAACAAATGTGTGGTATTGCTATAGGCATAATGAACAACATTACATAAAACCTGAAATTAGAGGTGGTCTTGCAATTTTTGTTTGATAGCATTATCATACTTTTTTGGCCAGAGGAGCAAGGGGAGTTGCTGGGTGCTGAACTCTTAAGCAAATCTATGTCAAAACCTCACACTTTTCTGCCTTTTCCCCACTTTACTTGCCTATAATTGAAATTTTCAGTGGAACTATATCTCTTGTGCATCAATAGCATTAATTGAATTTTGTGGTGAAAATAACTATATATAGGTACATTGTAGATATTTCCAAAATAATTTTGTATGCTTCTTTGCTACATGATTTGTTCCATACTCCCTGTGTTACAGGATTTAATTCCGGCTCCTTCCAACTGGCCAAGGCCCAGGAGTTCCACCTTTCCCTCCGAGATGCTGCTGAGCACCTAAGAACTCCTGCCCTGTGCAACTCATTCCTGACATTAGCTCAAATGCAAGGTTCCTTGATTTAATCTCGTTTTCTGTCATGTGGAGCCCCCTTTTCCAATTTGGCTGCTCGCCATAGGTAAGGGTCACGCCTTCCCCGTCTTCAGAATAGCTAGACAGTAGTTCTGCAGAAAAGGACCTAGGGGTTATAGTGGACGAGAAACTGGATATGAGTCAACAGTGTGTCCTTGTTGCCAAGAAGGCTAATGGCATTTTGGGCTGTATAAGCAGGGGCATTGCCAGCAGATTGAGGGACGTGTTCATTCCTCATTATTCAAAATTGGTGAGGTCTCATCTGGAATATTGTGTCCAGTTTTGGGCCCCACGTTACAAGGAGGATGTGGAAAAATTGGAAGGAGTCCAGTGGAGGGCAACAAAAATGATTAGGGGGTTGAAGAACATGATGTTATGCACAGAGGCTGAGGGAACTGGAATTGTTTAGTCTGCAGAAGAGAAGAATGAGGGGGGCTTTGATAGCGCTTTTCAACTACCTGAAAGGGGGTGCCAAAGAAGATGGCTCTAGACTAGTATAAAAACCTGTAACCAACCTAGGGTGATCAGACAGCACGTGTGAAAAAATCTGGACAGGGGTGAGGTAATAAGAGCCTTTATAAGAAAAAGCCCCCCAAATTGGGACTGTGGCTATAAAATCAGGACATCTGGTCACCCTAACCACCCCAACTTCAAACACATGGGGCTACTGCGCTGGAGTGCCTGGCACTAGCCCATGGGTCGGGGGGTGGGGGCTGAGGCTGGTTAAAAGTGAGGGAGGAAGCTCGCCCCTAAGTTCGGTGTGGCACAACCCCAGGCTCTGATCAGGTTAGGAGCTTCGCCCAAGCCACCAAAGGGTCGAGCGAGCCTCCCAAGCGGAACGATGCTGATCTTGAACCCAGGACCATTCCAAGCTCCGCACACAGGCAGGTGCAGCACGGGATTGAATGGATTTACGTCCCTCCCCCGCTCATGGACTCGTCCTACCGGCCCCGCTCCGCGACTCTAGCCAATAAGAAGCTACGCTTGGCAGCTCTACTCGCTGATTGGGGAAACACAGCTGCCAATCAATTCCGGCGGACGAATTGCGCGGCAAAGGTGGGGAATTGTCCCTCCTCCCGTCCCCCAGCTGTTTTCCCTCAGGACTTACACCGGCCCAGGGGCGTGTGGGGAAGATGGCGGCAGTGAGAGACACTGAGGATGAGCGGGGAAGGTAACAGGCCCCGCCGTTAGGGCGCCGGCTGCCGCACCAGCCCGTAGCGAGGGCGGGGCAGCTGTGGGGCGAGGAGGAGTTTTCCCATCCCCAGCCCCGCGCTGCCTGTGCCTGGGGCGCGGGAGCGCCTGTCACAGCGCGGAGCCTGGCGGCGGAGAGCTTGTCTCGGCGATGTCGTTAAGCGACCTCCTCGCCCGCCCGCGCAGCGCCGCCGGCCCCGGGCTTGGGGGGGTCACACGGAGGTCTGACAGCGATGTACTGAGGTCAGCCTCACTCCCAGAGGCACTTCCCGGGCTTGCCTCGCTGGCACCGAAATCGCGGCTGGCTTGTCCCTCACACTCGGGGTGCGGCCGTTTATGGGGGGCCCTGTTTTCTGATGACCTAAGTAGATTTTTACCAGGATCGCGCGCACCCGCACACACACACGCGCGCCCACACACACACACACACACACACACCCTTGAACTCCAGTACCTCAAGATGTGACCCTCACAATTGATTTCGTGACTCTGATCCCAGTTTCTGGGTGCACGTGCATAGAGGTTTATCCCTGCATACTCCTCCTCTGCGGCACTTGTAACACCAGCCCCTGCCGAGTTAGGGCACTTCAAGCATGTTTCTTTGTGGTGGTAGAGCTCCTTGTATGCCTCCCTCCCCCCGCCCCCATCAGTCGTTTAATGTATTTATCCTCACCCCTGTCAGGTCGGGAAGTGTTATCCCCACTTTACAGCTGGAGATCAGCATTACAGAAAGACTGTGGGTATGTCTACATTGCAAAGACAAACCCACAGCTGGCCTGTGCCAGCTGACTCGGGCACCTGGGACTGGCAGGGTCCTGGAGCTTGGGCTCCAGTCAGAGCCTGGAAGTTTAAAATGTCATTAAACAGCCCCTTAGCCTGATCACTGAGAACCAGAGTCAGCTGGCATGGGCCAGCCACGGATGTCTGATTGCAGCGCAGACATACCCTGGCCTAAAGGTACATCTATGTTGCAGGTAGAAGTGCAATTTCCAGCTCAGGTAGATATACATGCACTAGCTTTGAGCAGGCTAACATGCTAAAAATATCAGTGGACTAGCTGCCTCAGTACAAACCTGTCCAAGACTTAGAGCAGCTAGCTTGTGCCACCACCTGCACTGTCATGGCGACATTGCTACTTTTAGCAAGCTGGTTTATGTACATCTATGCCAGCTGGAAATCACAACTCTCGCTTCAGTGTAGGCATGTAGTGACTTAGAATTATAGGGACTGCAGAGGTCATGTGGTCTTAACCCCCTGCCAAGATGTAGGATTTGTTCTCTAAATCTTATCTAAGACCACATAGAAAGTCTGTGGCAGAGCAGGGACTTGAAGTCCCATTTCCCAATTCCTAGCATCTTAGCCACTGAACTGTCCATGGACCAGGGTTAGTCAGTCAGTTTTTTGTCTATGTCCAAATTTCTTTATCAAGTTATAGTCAAGGTCCAGACTCCAGAGAAGAAAATAATAAACCTATAATGATAAGTAAATAAAAAGACGTGTCCATTCAAAAATGTCTGCCAGTCCCGATTTGACCCACGGTCTGCCCATTGATTACCCCTGGTCTATTGTGTGAACCTTGGTGTAGGGACTCTCTCTCTTCAGGTTAATATCAAAAGTGTACTGAGTCACCAACTTTTTCCATAAGGATAAATATAGTAAATGCCTGTATTGTAGCAGGTCAAAATGTTCACAGAATTTAAGTGAAGCATGTAAATAGAATTTTTTTTTTAAATTCTAAGTAATGTTTTTTGGGGCAATCAGCTTTAAGTGTCATCCTTTCTTAATACAAGGGAGGAGAGTCTAAAGTAAAACCTTGTTACTTAAAATGTATTTGACTAGTTTGAGCAGTCTGGTTTAAATTATTTAAAATACTTCATAGTATACTAATAAAAGTATTGTAATGTATTTTTGTACAAGAGTAGTAAGTTTTTTAGAATACACTGCTCTGCAGTCCTTTGATATTACATATTGACTGAGGCAAGTTTGTGTTTGCGAGTAACTTTATGCTTGCAAGTAAGCCCATTGACTTCTCAGGTGTGTAAAGTTCCTTGTAGGAGTTTTCAGGATTGGGGCTTTCTTTCTTTTGTACTGTGCTTTATAAGACATCTCCCTAGCTGACAATTAACAAAACATAAGCATCATAAATTAGTCATCTTAATTCAAGGTGCATTCTTCATGACTGTCAAGTTGCCTTGAGATTGTATACATTAAGTGCAATAGAATGTGCCCAATCCTGGTTTTGGTATTTATTTCAATGGCAGTCAGGATCAGGGCTATTAACTAATATACCTAACCCTCATGAGGTGGTATTATTCCCATTTTGCATATGGCAAAACTGAAAAAGAGATGTGAAGTACTTGTCCAATGTCAATGACAGAATTGGGAATGGAATCCAATTCTCCTGGCTCCAAGTCTAGTATCCTTTCCACTGAACCATGCTGCCTCCCTCCTAAATGAGACAGAGAGCTTAAGTGACTAGATGAAGATGTCATAGGATAGTTATGGCGGAGCTGGGAAATGAACCCAGCTCCCCCAGGTCCCAGTCCAATAGCCTATTCACAGAACTATTCTGCCTTCTAAAGGGGGCTGTCAGATGTGGCAGAACACAGACTCATCTTCCAGTCATGCACCTTTAAGATTTTTCTTTGGTAACTACTATTTCATTAATTGTGTCGAATATGTTTAGCAATATTGTTTCCATAAACACACTGAGCTGGGTGGAGTCTTATCTTAAATTGAGTCAAAAAAGATTTAATTATATAAGTGCACAATCATATGCAATTTAGAATTATCGGGGGGGATGGGAAGTTAATTCCCACTGTATACACTTTTAAATTAATATCTAAGAGGTTTTTTTAAATGCCATAATATAAAAACACACTATGCCAGTGTTATATTTGCTAATGTTGCTCTGTGTATGTAGCTTGTTTATAATATTATATATCTGGTATAATATGTTAATTCAGTTAATGAGAACTGGTTGCTTATATATGAATAAAAAAATCAGTCCATGTTACTTTGGGAATGATGATGATGATCAGTAGGTTAGATTCAAAGTAATTGCAGGCTTGTATGGGCACAATATTTAGTTATGTTTGCCTGATAATTTTGAAAAACAGGACATAATATTTTTGTGAGCTCTGGTATTTGTAAACCCTAAATGATAATCTTTCCTATATTCCTAAGTAGTAGGATAACCATTCTGTTCAGTTATGGAGCATTTTTGTTTGGTTTTTTTAGCAGAAGTATGAAAGATAAGGCCAAGATCAGTTTAAGAAAATATGATGTTGGAAACAAATTCTCCCATTTGCCACTATCCAAAGCATCTGTTCTTATGCCTCTAATGGTTAAAGATGGAAAGCTGTATTTGCTCTTTACTGTCAGATCAATGAAGGTATGTGAACCATAAGGTCAAAGTCAACTGTATAACATCAAAAGTAAAATGAGAAAGTGTGTTGGAAGATTGTGCTGCGTGAAAAGAAAAAGCAAAGGAAGGAAAGCACTCAGCTGATAGTCACATTTACCCATATTCTTATCCAAGTATTAGTCTCTGTGTACAAATCTTAATTGTTACTGCATGGTTTTAGAGTCTAGTCTTCACACATGTGTGCAACCAAAATATCCATACACACACCTTTATTTGCACTTGTAAACAGGTATTGATCATGTAAACAATGATCACTGATATTTACTTTCCAGATACACAACAATAATGTGGATGTTTCTGTAAAGTCTGATGCCAGTTTCTGGGTCAGAATAAAGGGGACTATTGATCAGTTTCCTACAGAATTTAATAAAAATTTTTTTTACCTGTGCAATAAAGATTTTATCAATTTGATTCCTAAGTTTGTATCTAACATTACTTTCCCAGTCTCTTTCTTCACTTCTAGATGTGAGAGAACAAATCTACTTTTCTCTCCATTTTATGCTAGTGGTGTATCTCTAAAACTATTATTGTTACATATTGTACCTAGGTCTACTGTCCGTACTCTTTGATGAGTAATTTACCTGGCTGCATTTTCTGCTTCTGAGAAATGCAGCATCTCTTGAAAGATGCAATAATAATGTTCCTACTTAAAAATCTTGAGACACTGTAATAACTGCGCGGACACAGTGATGGTAAATGAGCTTTTTAACAAAGGCTATGATTGGTTCATAGAACTCTATTATTAAAGTGAAACTTCAAATAAATATAGAGACATTACTTATTCAGAGGTATTTTTCCACTGTTGATTTTGGTTTTTATAATGAATTCTGTACCTTGCATATTTAATTCTTTTGTTTGACCATGCAAAAGTAACCATTTTAGTGACAGAGAGTTCCAAAGAGCTTGTTCAATATCTCTTACATGAGGGAGAGAAGGCAAAAGGCCTTGAAATGTGGATATAAATATTAAAGGAAAGTATACAATATAAAGCATGTATCAGAGGGGTAGCCGTGTTAGTCTGGATCTGTAAAAGCAGCAAAGAGTCCTGTGGCACCTTATAGACTAACGGAAGTTTTGGAGCATGAGCTTTCGTGGGTGAATGCATCCGACGAAGTGGGTATTCACCCACGAAAGCTCATGCTCCAAAACATCTGTTATCTATAAGGTGCCACAGGACTCTTTGCTGCTAATATAAAGCATGTGATGATAAAAGTAACTCGTTAATATAAAAATACGTCTTTTGTGTGATGCTGAAAGTGAGGGACCTAGATTGGGTAGATATAGACACCATGTTCAGATGTTGAGAGCGCTTCCTCACACAGCTCTGACTGTGCATTTCTCTTCTCTCACCTGTAGAGCTCTTGTTCCAGTTCTCAGCCTTGTTGATTAAAAGAATCTACAATAAGTTGGAGTAATTTTGTGGACACAAGGATTTAAGGTGAAATCGGAAAACTCATGATACTTAATACTCCTTTAATTTCCAGTTGAGAAGATCACCAGGGGAAGTGTGCTTTCCAGGAGGTAAAAGTGAGTCAACAGACAGAGATGAAATAGCCACGGCCCTCCGGGAAGCCAAGGAAGAAGTGGGACTCTATCCAGAGCAGGTGGAAGTCATCTGTAGGCTTGTACCTGGAATTGATAAAGTAAGGTGTACCCGAAAAAACCCAAAACAAATCTGAGTATTAGGAAACAAGCTGAAAATTGCATTTCAGTTCTATAAGCTTATCACTGACATTTCAAACCTGAAGCAATGAGTGACCTTTTACTTTGTAACAGGAATGTAGCCAGTATACTTCCTCTGTTTTGGAGATGTTTTTTGAGGTGTAAATCAGGGTTAAGTTTTCAAGCTTCTAGGCTGTAGCTATATCTCTCATGGGAACCATTTTCACATATTGGAGAAAAGATATAAAGTGCTACATTTTCAAAGCAAGTTTTTTCATATTTTTATTTATAGATAACAATTCTCTTGTATTAATGCTCTGATTTTTGTTTTTGTATTTATATATTAGTCTCCTTACTGTTAGTATTATCCTGCCAGATAAGAAAATGAAAGTAGTATAGGGGTGAGCAAGCTACCCGGCCCACAGGATTGCCTGCCGTGGGCCCCGCACTGCTCTCAGAAGTGGCCAGCATCACGTCCCTGCGGCCCACAGGTGGGGGGGCAGAGGGCTCTGTGCATTGCCCTTGCCTCCAGACACCGTCCCCCGCAGCTCCCATTGACTGGGAACCGGGAACAAAGGCCAATGGGAGTTTCAGGGGAGATATCTGGAGGCGCGGCAAGGGCAGTACACGGTGAGCCCTCCACCCCCAGTCCCACAGAGGCCACAGCGCTTCCTGGAGTGATGCAGGGCTGTGGCCAGAGCAGGCATGCAGGGAGCCTGCCCTGGCCCTGGTATGCGCCGCTGCCACCCCGGAGCTGCTTTAGGTAACGGCGCCAGGCGGGAGTCCGAATCCCACCTGCACCCCAGTTCCCTGCCCTGAGCCCCCTCGTACACCTTGCACCCCAACCCCCTGCCCTGAGCTCCCTGCTGCACCCTGCACCCCTGTGTACCCCAGTCCCTTGCCTTGATCCCTCTGCAACACCCCAACTCCCTGCCCTGAGCCACCTCCTGCAGACCACACCCCTCCTTCACCCCAACCACCTTCCCTGAGCCCCCTCATGCACCCCACACCCTTCCTCTGCCCCAGTCCCTTACCCTGAGCCCCTTCCTGCACACCGCACCCTCCTCCCACAACCCGCACTCCCTCCCGCATCTCAACCGCTGGCCCCGGCCCTGCATACAATTTTCCCACTCAGATGTGGCCCTTGGCCCAAAAAGTTTGCCCACCCCTAAAGCAGTGTCTCCTCGGAGCACAGTGGAAACATGCAGTATCTAATATTTTGAAACTTGAAGTATTCAGGTAAAGGTAGCTTTAAAACACCAAAATTCATAGAAAGGACAAATCTAGCTGTTGTAACAGTTTTCTTAAGTATTATCCTGCTAAGTGAATCATTCAGTATATCATTATTCATTAAAATAATTTGAAATATACATATACATTTGAGTATACAAAAATGTTAACTTTTAATGCTCTCTGTTACAGCACTATCTACTTTTGTAGTGTCTCAGAGCCTGTTTTATTTTGAGAATTCTTAAGGGTGATATAAAATGATGTAATCAATTGGATAAAAATATATTTAATTACTTGATGGGTTTTGGTCTACAAACACCTTTATTTGTCTTATTTGCTCTGTTCCCTTGATATTCAAATACTCTATCCACATTTACATTCGAGTAACTGAGAGCAAATTGTCGTCCTTGTGTTGGGAACAGTGACATTTCCTTGCTGACTCTAAAGGTGATGATGGTTGGCATTCATTGTAACAGTATGTGTCAGCTTTTCATATTTATAATCTATATGAATAAGCTCTTTGTGAATGCTTTATAGTTTATCAGTGACCTCTACTGTATGGAATATCAGACTCTCACAGTGTGTGATTGTTGCCCTGTATTGATAGCAGCGTGCAGAGACTATAAACACTGATGTGTGTCCCAAATAAGCAAGATGCATAAGCACCTGCGTAAATTGAAACACCTAAGTAGTTCCATTGATATCAATGCTAAAAAGTACGTACATGCTTAGGTAGGTAATTGCTGAATTACAGTCTTTGTTTAATCCTGAGCTGATGGTGTCAAATTTGCAGATGAACTGAAGCTCAGCAGTTTCTCTTTGAAGTCTGGTCCTGAAGTTTTTTTGCTGCAGGATGGCTGCGTAAACAAAGACTGTGAATGGCTTACCAACTACAAAAGCAGTTTCTCCTCCCTTGGTTTCACACCTCAACTGCTAGAAGAGGGCCTCATTCTCTCTGATTGAACTAACCTTGTTATCTCTAGCCTGCTTCTTGCTTGCATATATATACGTGCCCCTGGAAATTTCCACTACATGCATCTGACGAAGTGGGTATTCACCCATGAAATCTCATGCTCCAATACGTGTGTTAGTCTGTAAGGTGCCACAGGACTCTTTGCTGCTTTTACAGATCCAGACTAACACGGCTACCGCTCCGATGCTGTAGGTAGATTATTTCTAAAACATTTGAAAAATACAGGACTTTCTTTTTAAGTATTTCAAACAAGTTGATGTTTTTTCTTCCTTTCAGATAGGTTCGTTGGTAACACCAGTTGTAGGATTTATAGAGGACACATTCCAGGCCAGACCTAATCCAGATGAAGTGAGTGATGTGTTTTTGGTGCCACTGGAGTACTTTATCGATCCATTAAAGTACATGACCTTGCCTTATAAAAGAGCGGATGGTGTTGCAAGTCGGCTGCACAGTTTTGTATATGATGACCCTGAGCGTAAAACATCACTTAGGATATGGGGACTCACTGCGCACTTTGCTGTATTTCTTGCTCTTGTAGTTTTTGAAAAGAAACCTACATTTGACATTCAGTATGATCTTGACAACTTAATTTCATCCTCTGAGAAGAATTTCATGGAGGAGTATATGTCGCTATATGAGGGAAAAAGCAGCAAACTATGAGCTGTGGGACTGGCACACAGGTGTAAACAGTTGGTTTAAATTATTTTTCAAGCTTTACTATTTGGTTTTCTGAATCAGAAATTGTCTCGTTTTAATGTCTTCATTGGATTACAAAAAATAAAGTGCTAATAGATTAATCATCCCTAAATAGACAAATTTCTTGTATTTATTTTACATGTATTTAAAGGTTCATTATATTTTTCATGGTCTTTGTGGTAAAGGCATTGAACTGGGACTCAGAAGACTGAGGTTCAGTTTCAGGCGCTGTCATGAATTTCCTCTGTGACCTCAGATAAGTTACTTACCCTCTGTGCGTCAGTTCTGCTCTGTAAAATGTGGAAAAAATTCTTCCCAACCTTTGTCTCTTTGATTTAGAATATAAACAGTTCAGGGCAGTGTGTGTATCTTACTGTTTTGTACAGCACCTAGCATGATAGGGCTCTAATATTGATTGGGGTCCCTGGACACTATTGTAATAAGATGGCAGTGCTTGAATAACTTGTTTTTTTGTTTTAGTTTGTGGATATTGGAGCTTGTGCTCAGAATGACATTCCTCAAAACCTAGCAGTGACACTGAAATATTCTCCACAGTGTTCTCTTCTTCTGGAGAGATCGCCCTCTAGGGTTCAGTCGTTTTTTATCTCTACTGAAATAACCAGTAAAGGTTCCAGGTAGTGCCAGATATAGTGCTGCTGGGTTTTGTGATGTTATAGCCTGTCCACTAGCAACTGCGCCGAGACCATCAGTTCATTTCATGTACGCCAGTAAATAGTTGTCAGATGGCTAAAGCTTTTAAAGGCACTATTAATTTAGGCTGGATTTGAACTTGCAGTTTAGAAGTAAATTTATCAATCTTCAGAGCCAGCTGATTTCCTCCAACATGCAGTGAGAGTTGAGGGCATTTAGAATCAAGCCCCCCTGTTTGCTAGCATAGTACTAGATTTATGCTGAACAACGTCTTCTAATATACTGGGTGAGCATGTGATGTGGACAGCTGGCCTCTCTCCTATACTAGAGTGTTTATTCATGCCCTACTGAACAAAAATTGAGTAAGACTCCAGGTCTCTGCTGTCACGGCTCAGGGCAACTGCACCCGTTTCCCCTTAGTGGTTCAGCAAGGGCATCCGTTCTCAGCTTCCAGCTCCCTAGCCATTGCCTTTCTGATAGAAGGTCTCTACCTTCTGACAGGAGTATTTCTAGACTGCATGGTTCCCTGCCTTCACTGCGTTTCCCAGCCCAGACAGGTTACGCAAGGATGCTTCCTTGCTTTCTTCCCAGCGATGATAACACTGACTGTCTACAGTTATAAATTACCACTCAGCGCTTCCTAGGGAAGCCTACTTTATTTTTAGGGTAAAAAGCATTAAAGAGAAAACATAGAAATAATAAAATAACCATATGCATGCTAATAAATTTACCAGAATTAACCCTAGCCCTAACATGGCTTCTGGTAGGTTCAGTCCTTCCAACTCTACCCTAAGGATTGTGTTCGTCTAGACCATGGGCCCTGTCTATTTACTGGGTCAGGAAGAAGCCCATGAGCCATTTGTCTCTTAGTCCCTGGAGAAACCGGTTTAAATTGGTGTATGCATACCTTTCTGGGGATGGTTTCTTTGGAGATGTTGCAAAAGCTGAGTGAGTTTGTCTAGTCATCCCATGTTCTCCTATTTGCCCTTCCATAGAAGTGTATATAATTCCACAATAACACACACAATCATCGAGTTAGAAGGGACCACAAAGATCATCTGGGCTAACCCCCTGCCAAAATGCACGATGGCTAATCCAGTCTCCTTTTGAAAACCTCCAGCAAAGGAGCTTCCACAACCTCCCAAGGCAGTCTTGTTCCATCATCTTACTGTTCTTACAGTTAGGAAGCTTTCCCCTGAGATTTAAACTAAATCTGCTGTGCTGTAGTTTGAACCCATTGCTTCTTGTCCTGCCCTCTGTGGCAAAAGAGAGAAACTTTAGCCATCTTTTTTGTGGCAGCCTTTCAAGTATCCGAAGATGGTTATCATACTTCCTCCTTAATTGCCTAGTTTCCAAACTAAACATACCCAGTTCCTTTTAAATAGATTTAAATCTGAGTCAGGTTCTCAGGTGTTGCAAACCAGTGTAGCTTCATTTAAGTCAATGGAGCCATGTCTGTTTACAACCATGAGGGTCTGGCCTGTCTTTCTATATCCATCTATCCACAATTTCCAAGGAGTTAAACAAGGTTGCACATTACTCTTACAGTGCTGTAGTATATAAATCATAGTTCAATAGAAAGCACCCTCTCCATGGAGACTTCTCTGTTGAAGGTGAATTTGATAAGAATAAATCATTCTGGTGTGATTAAAGTAGGAGGGCAGTCTGTTTGGTGATGTCTTGAAATATGTTTAATTTAGCTTTGAATCAGAAATCTATCATGTAAATGAAAACTAATGATTGGAGTGGTATCAAAACACATGCAATGTTTGGACACCACCTACATTTTGTTTATAGTTATATTACAGTAGCATTCACAGGCCCCAGTCAGGATCAGAGACCTGTTAGGCTATATGCTGTACAAATACTTATGAAGACACACTCTGGCCCCCAAATCTTATAAACTTAAGAATTCTGGAGAGCTCTGCACATGGGTTACAAAGGCACAAATGTAGTTTTAGGCATGCTATGTTGTACTTGCAGCTACTCAGCCTGCACCCAAATTTTTGTAAACCCTAAATATTTTATTTGCCTATTAAACATTAAAGTTCTTCTCTTTGT
The DNA here is from genome assembly GCF_007399415.2 of Gopherus evgoodei. Lineage (NCBI taxonomy): Eukaryota > Metazoa > Chordata > Testudines > Testudinidae > Gopherus > Gopherus evgoodei. Next base: position 30,988,770 of record NC_044333.1, read on the forward strand.
TAAGCAGGATAAACAGCTGGCTCACATTTTCTTATTTTCTTGAACTTCCTTGTGATTCCTGATGCTATGTTGCATTTGGCGATCATGCTGGTATACAGAGATGTTTTAGTCACCATGGAGCACTGTCAATCAGATCTACAGCTGATGTAAATCAGCACAGCTCCATTGCTGTCAAGGGTTCTTTCCCTATTTTCTTTTCCCCATCAAAAAAGAGGCACAACAAGTTCCAGTTTCGTTCAAAGCATGAAACCTTCTTTGTTCCAAGGCCTAAGGTATTTCTGTGCCTCTCTGGGAGAATCATCAAATAAATGCCAGCTACTTTAGGAGAAGTGTGACATGGGCTGGATTTGAACCAGTAACCTTCTTATCCCATTGTCCAATCCCCTGAGTTATCCTATCTTCCCTCTTGAAAAATCTTTTTTGAGTATTCTTCTAACATTTAACCTCATTTGTGTGCTTTTTAAAGCAGGAAAAAATATTGAACATTAAATGTTTTCCTTTTAATAAAAAAAAGAAAGATGCATACCCCTAACTGGAGGTATGCCACTCTTACTCCCTGTGCATGCTCTCTGTGTTAGTCTTACATGGTGAAGCACTGGGATCCGGATTCAAAAAGCAATCCTATTCAAAACAAAAGCATATAAGCATGTGCTTAAAATTAAGCACTGCTTAAGTCCCATTGAAGCCATTGGCACTGAAGCACACCTGCTTTCCTGAGTCAGGAACTAGATAGGTACTCTGTAGCATCATAAAGTTTTTCCCTGTCTCATAAACCACAAAGTAGATGTGCTTCCAGATCTAACAGGAGTGAAATTCATCTTAGTGCAGCTGTTCTGCCCAAGGTCCTGTGCACCAAGGGAGGCCCACTTAGACCCCATGTTAAAATTTAAATAAGGTATTCAGCAGAATGTGGGCCTTCTGCACTGGCATACGTTTCACAGAGAGGAAGCTCCTGCTTCCAAGAAGTTAATAGCAAAACTAATAGGAAGAGACCCCTTGGATCTAAAGTGTTCTAAGTCTCTTTTGATGGTACAGTCCAGTGCAGTCTATAGATGAGCTAGTAACATCCCAATATATAACGAGTTTGTTTGACCTTTCATTTCTGTCTTTTTATGTGCCCAACTCTTCTTGGATCTGTTTGCTATTGTTAAGTCTATAACAGTAATTTTTTTGACAGATAAATGTACAGTAGCTGAAATTTGGAAAACATGAAAATGGACGTTCTGAATTCAATAAAAGGCCATTTGTGACAAGTGATAGCAGAGTGAATGTTGTCTCACTTCTTTGTGGCACTTAACCCTCCCCCTGGAGTATCCATAACAGCTTTCTGCTTAGTAATTTTCCTTTTTTTTCTTTTTTGTCCATCCTTTCTCCTCAGTATTTTGACTTTTATGGAGAAATATTACATTCACTGTGTGAAGCTTGCTGTCAACTAAGGCTTTTTTCTAGCTGTGACCTAAACATCAATTCAGCTCCACTCTCCAAAGGTTCATAATCCCCAAAGTAATAGACGCAGCCACATACTCAGTACTGTAGGTTGCTGTGTATGTATTCTCCAATACATACCTAATAGTCCAGGCCAAATTTTCAGCCAGCCTCAAGCTAGCTTTTATATTTGAGTGTGCGAGATCTGCACAAACACCAAATTTCATATGGCAGAAGGCACAAGTTGTACAGTTGTCTCATTTTAACACTCATACCCCTAAGGGTGCACATGTGTTAGATTTCTGAGGGCAGACTAGTAAGTGCATTAATTTGCACCCACCTTGTGTGTCTGATATCCTGGGACTAACACGGCTACACCAACACTTCTAACAACAATGGAAGATACTTAATTTGCCAGTGTAATTTACTATTATTTATTAAACTAGCGCCCAGAGGCCCATGCTGAGATAGGATCCCATTCTACTTGGCAGTGTACAAACACATAGAGAAAATCTGGGCTGAAAAGAGCTTACAGTCTAAATGGAAAAGAAGACAAAATGTGGGAGAAGTGAAGTATTAGTCTCATTTCTCAGATGGGAAATTGAGAGAGAGAGAGAGAGAGAGAGAGAGAGAGGTTGAATGGCTTGCCCAAGGCAATGCAGGAAGCCTCTGGCAGAACTACAAATTAAACCCAGATTTTTTGACTCATAGTTCAGTGTATTAACCACAATGTCCTTCTTTCCTTAAAGGGGCAAACTTAGAGGCCACTCATGACAGGGACCTATAAATCCATAGTTTGTATGTTTAAAAAAAATTCAGACAATGATTAAAGAAGAGTCAAGAGTCAAATCCTCCTGCAAACCAAAAGGCATTGAGTCTGTTAAGCAACTGGATCCCTTCTGATGGTTCCCGGATTTTGCGTGAGTTCCAGGATCTGCAGAATCCAATTACAAGATTGAGGGCCTTTGACCTTGCTTACAGGCTTCATGATCAGGCACCACTACATTAGCATTATTTAAAATCATATTGTGAATGCCTTATTCATCCTGGTGAGCAGTTATTTAAAGTCCACAAGAACTGTTGGGACTTTCTGAAAATCAGGCCACTTATTTAGGTGCCAAAGTTGAGTTTAAGAGTCTAAACTCTTGTTTTTAAAAAAAATCTTGGCATTGTGTGTATCTGATCCTGATCCTGCTCTCACTGAAGTTTGGCTGTTGACTTCAGTGGAAAGAGGGGCAGGGCCTGTATTTGTATACACATAAAACTATTGGAGGAAAACATTTTCCTAGGATGAGTCCTAGTACTACATGTCAGATAATTTTTACAGGCATATTAGAATCCCTTGAACTAAAAATGGTTATAATGGAAAAGAAGATGCCATCTTAGCTGTAGTAATGCAAATGGTGTTAAAATAATGCTGATATTCCTTTCTTTGGTGTGAAGCAATAGGCCATGCTTGCATTTCCCACTAACTACCCACTAGTGCAAAGTATAGTCCATTCACTCTGCACTAGCAGCAGGAAGAGGATGCTGACAGTTTGCCCACTCCTCTTTGCTAAGGCAAAACTCCCATTGAAGTTAATAGGACAGTCGGGGAAGCAATCAGGAAGATGAAAATAACCTGAACTGGGTTTCAATGCCTCCAAAGATGAACTCTGGCTAGGGCCCCGTTAATGATGTCAGGGGAAATAGACTCAAGTTTGCTCACAGTGGGCAACATTGTATGGTACATCAGTATCCCTGCTGCCCAAAGCAAAATGTGCAGATTCCTGTGCACAGCTATTCAGAGCTCTTGGGCTAAGGTGGAGATGATGCACAGGACTGGGTCTGCTACTGCACACAGCTATGTTTGTTTAGTTAATTGAGTTGTCATGACAACTGCTTCACTAAACTGCTACAGTGTATAGGTTGCCATTGGCATCTGATGAATACAAGCAAATCTTAATATTTTCTAGCAAGTCAGCAAAGTCTGAAAGAGATGCTGTACAGTTGCACGAGATCGAGATGCTATTTTTAAAGGTACATCACTAAGAACTCAATGCTGCACATATTTGGGTGCAAGGTTTCAGAGTGGTAGCCGTGTTAGTCTGTAGCAAAAACAACGAGGAGTCCTTGTGGCACCTTAGAGACTCACATTTATTTGGGCATAAGCTTTCGTGGGCTAAAACCCACTTCAACAGATGTATGGAGTGAAAAATACAGTAAGCAGTATATATATGAAAAGATGGCAGTTGCCTGACCATGTGGCGGGGAGGTAAGCGCTAACAAGGCCAATTCAATTAAGGTGCAAGTGACCTATTCTCAAAAGTTGATTACTCTTGGTGCTAATAAGGCCAATGCAGTCAAGATGGACATCGCCCATTTCCAAGAGTTGACAAGAAGATATGAGTATCAGCAGAGGGAAAACTATTTTTTGTCGTGACCCATCCATTTCCACTCTTTATTCAGGCCTAATTTGATGGTATCCAGTTTGCAAATTACTTCCAGTTCTGCAGTTTCTTGTTAAGGTCTGTTTTTGAAGTTTTTTGATGAAGGATTGCCACTTTTAAGTCTGTTATTGAGTGTCCAGGGAGATTGTAACATTCAAAAACTAGTAGGAGAGCACTTCAGTTCTTGATGTTTGATTTGTGTCCATTTATTCTTCTGCCTAGAGACTGTCCGGTTTGGCCAATGTACATGGCAGAGGGGCATTGCTGGCACGTGATGGCATATATCACATTGGTAGATGTGCAGGTGAACAAGCCCCGATGGTGTGACTGATGTGGTTAAGTCCTATGATGATGTCCCTTGAATAGATATGTGGACAGAGTTGGCAACAGGGTTTGTTGCTGGGATTGGTTCCTGGGTTAGGGTTTTTGTTGTGTAGTGTGTAGTTGCTGGTGAGTATTTGCTTCAGGTTGGGGAGCTGTCTGTAAGTGAGGACTAGCCTGTCTCCCAAGGTCTGTGAGAGTGAGGGATCGTCCTTATGGATAGGTTGTAGATCCTTGATGATGCGCTGGAGAGGTTTTATTTGGGGGCTGTATGTGACAGCTAGTGGCATTCTGTTAATTTCTTTGTTGGGCCTGTCCTGTAGTAGGTGACTTCTGGGTACTCTTCTGGCTCTGTCAATCTATTTCTTCACTTCACCAGGGGGATATTGTAGTTTTAAGAACGCTTGATAGAGATCCTGTAGGCGTTTGTCTGAGGGATTGGAGCAAATGTGGTTGCATCTTAGAGCTTGGCTGTAGACAATGGATCATGTGATGTGGTCTGGATGAAAGCTGGAGGCATGTAGGTATATAGTGGTCAGCAGGTTTCCGGTATAGGGTGGTGATTATGTGACCATCACTTATTTGCACTGTAGTGTCCAGGAAGTGGATCTCTTATATGGACTAGTCCAGGCTCAGGTTGATGGTGGGGTGGAAATTGTTGAAATCCTGGTGGAATTCAAGGGCCTCCTTCCCATGGGTCCAGATGATGATGATGTCATCAATGTAGTGCAAGTAGAGTAGGGACGCTAGGGGACAAGAGCTGAGGAAGCGTTGTTCTAAGTCAGGGATAGGCAACCTCTGGCACACGTGCCGAAAGCGGCACGTGAGCTGATTTTCAGGGGCCCTCACACTGTGCGGGTCCTGGCCACCGGTCCGGGGAGCTCTGCATTTTAATTTAATTTTAAATGAAGCTTCTTAAACATTTTAAAAACCTTATTTACTTTATATAAAACATTAGTTTAGTTATATACTATAGACTTAAAGAAAGACCTTCCAAAAATGTTAAAATGTGTGACTGGCACACAAAACCTTAAATTAGAGTGAATAAATGAAGACTCAGCACACCACTTCTGAAAGGTTGCCGACCCCTGTTCTAAGTCATCCATAAAAATGTTGGCATACTGTGGGGCCATGCAGGTACCCACAGCAGTGCGGCTGACTTGAAGGTATAAATTTTCCCCAAATCTACTCAAAGTAATGGTTTGCGGGATCAGGCTGAATTCACCTAAAACATTATCAGAACAGGGGCTTGATCCTGCTCCCAGTAAATGAATGGAGCTTGTGTTTACATAGCACAATGGGAGCAGGAATTATAGGATATTTACAGTGTTAAGAAAGAGAAGCTTGAAAAAATAAAGATCAGTGGTACACTTCCTGCATAATAGACTAGTACCAAAGGCAAAATGCCTTGAGAATGTGAGCTGTTAAATAAATAAAGTTGGTATAAAGTTTGCAATGCAAGTGTTTGACAGGCCAGAACTTTTTACTTTGTCACGTTAAATAGGACATTTCACCTCTGTCTGTGTTCAGTGAATATCAAGACTAAAAGCTCTGACTCTTAAAGAAGCTGATTTCTCATCTTTAGGCATGTTCCAATTTCTACTATATTTCACCTCAGGCTCCAGGCTAGTCTGGCTCTTCCATTTCATCCAGGAGAGTTGGCATTTCATCTTGTAGCCCATGAAATACAAAACACTTGAGCAGAGATGTTCTTAACAAGAAGATAAGCTAGTAATGAATCTTAAAAGATTGATGTGCTTATACAGACATCTGAGTATATAATATGAATGACTGCTCAATGTTATATGTACTGTAGCCTGAAGAAGATAAAGATGCCTTTAAATTTATGATGCAAAGAATAAAATCTCATAATTGTTCACATTAAATGAATATTGTTTCATTTTTTAAAGGGCACTAGGAATTATAGCGATAACACTTCCCATTGAATACAATGCAACTTATATATCATTGTCTTGGCACAAGTGAACATGTATCCATATCTTGTCATTTGCATTCTTTGTAAAGCTCAGTCTCAATTGTGAATATCTACATTTCAAGTCCATAGCTAGAAAGCTTGAAAAATTGGTGATGAGGCCACTGCTTTGTTAAGGCTATGAAGGGAAACAGCACTCCTTGTTGACTAAAGACTGGGAGTCAGGATTCACAGGTTCCATTTCAAGCTCGGCCACTTGAAGTCCAGCTCCACAGGTACTTTCTGTCTGGCAGTATTTGAGAGCAAGTGCAGAGGACAGTGGGTCTGCCATAATGCATATTCTACAGTTCTTTCCCATCTGCTCCCTGGAGGGGTGCATGCTAGGCTTACAGAAGCTGCAGTCATTCAGTAGAGTACCTGTCATGGTATAATCCCCCACTCTGAACCTTAGCGTCCAAAAGATGGGGTACCAGCATGAATTCCCCTAAGCTCAATTACCAGCTTAGTACTTGTAGCGCTGCCACCAGCCAGGAATTCCAGTGCCTGGTACACTCTGGTCCCCCCAAAACCTTGCCCGGGGACCCCCAAGACCCAGTCCCTGTGGATCTTAACATAAGGAAAGTAAACCCTTTCCCTCACCGTTGCTTCTCCCAGACTTCCCCTCCCTGGGTTACCCTGGAAGATCACTGTGATTCAAACTCCATGAATTTAAAAACAGAGAGGAAAATTCACCTTCCCCCCCTCCTTCTCTCTCCCCCTCCCAGACTCTCCCTGAGAGAGAAAGTAATCCTAACACAGAGAGAAAATAACCTCTCTCCCCCTTCCCTCCTTTCTCCCCACCAATTCCCTGGTGAATCCAGACCCCATCCCCTGGGGTCTCACACCAGAAAAAAAAACCAATCAGGTTCTTAAACAAGAAAAGCTTTTAATTAAAGAAAGAAAAAACAGTAAAAATTATCTTTGTAAATTAAAAATGGAATAGGTACAGGGTATTTCAGCTATAGACACTGGGAATACCCTCCCAGCCTAAGTATACAAGTACAAATTAAAATTCTTTCAGCAAAATACAAATTTGAACTCCTTCCAGCCAAATACACATTTGCAAATAAAGAAAACAAACATAACCTAACTCACCTTGTCTACCTAGTACTCACTATTCTGAACTTATAAGAGCCTGTATCGGAGAGAAACCTGGTTGCACACCTGGTCCCTCTGAGCCCCCAGAGTGAACAACAACCAAATTCTAACAGCACACACAAAAACTTCCCTCCCTCAAGATCTGAAAGTATCCTGTCCCCTGATTGGTCCTCTGGAGTCCAGAGAACTCCTATTAACTCCTACTATCTGTTTATGACAGTACCCCTCACAGAATTGCTCTGCCCTGGAGAGAGAATTCCTCTTCTCCCCATTCCTCTGACAAAGAACCCCAGCTGAGATACTCAAACTGGGAACTGGGGACTCAATGTGGACCTTAATCTCTCTGTGCCTCAGCTTGCTCATAAATAAGATAGATGTGGCAATACTGTGTTGTGAAGATTATTTAATTATTCTGTGTAAAGCATCAAGAGATCCTTGGCTGGGAAGAAGTGGCAGGCACAAAGTTATTATTACTTATTGTTATTGGAAATCATCTCTCTTTCTCATTAAGTTTTGTTATTCCATTTCTAGTGTCATCCACTAGCAATATGGGCTGTGATTGATGTGACTTTCCTTCAGAACTTTTGCTCAATTCTTTGAGGCTACTTAGGGTATTTCTTGACTGCAGCCGGGAGTGAAATTCTGAGCACAAGTAGATAGACTTGCACTAGCTCAGGGATCGGCAACCTTTCAGAAGTGGTGGGCCGAGTCTTCATTTATTCATTCTAATTTAAGGTTTCGCGTGCTGGTAATACATTTTAACATTTTTAGAAGGTCTCTTTCTATAAGTCTATAATATAGAACTAAACTATTGTTATATGTGAAGTAAATAAGGTTTTTTAAATGTTTAAGAAGTTTCATTTTAAATTAAATTAAAATTCAGAGCCCCCCGGACTGGTGGCCAGGACCCAGGCAGTGTGAGTGCCACTGAAAATCAGCTCATGTGCCACCTTCGGCACCCGTGCCATAGGTTGCCTACCCCTGCACTAGCTCAACCTGAGCTGGAGCACTAAAAACAGCAGTGTTGATGTTATGGCACTGGCAGCAGCTCAGGTTAGCCACCCAAGTCCAAGCCCACCCAACCTTCTGCATCCAAGCTTGGGTGGCTAGCCTGAGTCACTGCCTGCACTGTAACATTCACATTGCTATTTTAGCACACTAACTCAAGCTGAGCCATCACAAGTCCGTCTGCCCGGACTGCAAATCACACCTCCTAGCTGTAGCGTTGACATTGCCTTGCAGATTTTGACAGTTGACTCATTTTTTCACGGTCTGTTCTCATCACATAATGCATCCATTGCCTGACCATTCAGGAGTCCTGGTAACAGCTGCTCTGTTCAGTTATTAATATATAGCTTTTGAAGTCTCCTGCAGAGACTGGCTGTAGTTACTAAACTTTCTTTGATACAGTCTGCACCTGGGGCAGCACTCAAGAAAGCATTGTTCAGTTTCTCTGATTGTTCTCAGCTGCATTACCTTGGCGATCTGAACTTTCATCCTGCTATTTAGGTCTCTGTATGCCGTACAAGAGCTTCTCATTTGGCTATAAAGACCTACCTTTTCAAAAGTCACTAGTGATTGTTCTCTGAGTGCTTGTCTACTAGATTCCACTTTGGTGCATATGTCCCCCATACGTATGAGATTGGATTCTTTTGACCAGCAGTGTCTGTTGGAGCTGTGCTGCACCTACATGCCCTCATGCCTCTAAGGTCCACGGATGCACCCAAGGACATAAAGGGTAGGGCAAGCCCATGCACCAGTCAGTTCATCCTTACTGCCCATGGCAGTGAGATGGAACTCCTGCAGTGTCACTTCACTGTGCACTATGCATTTTTTCTTATGGTAGTTAATAATATTATATTATTATACATTCATTGGCATTTACAAACAAACAAAAACAAAAATCACCTTTTTCTATCCGATCTCCAAGTATTGGGATCTAGATACTAGCTGAAACAAAGTCCCCTGAGTTCACAACTTGCTGCGCTTGTGACATGGCTATCCTGCTTAATGATGGGCAGTCAAGGTGCCTTTTTTGCCTTGGAGAGGGGCACATCCCTCATCAGTGCTCAATCTGTTGCTCCTTCTCCAAGAGGACGCAGAAAGTGAGAGAGGCCCATCAAACTTTGTCTCAAAGAAAGCCTCAGAACCTGATGCCACCTCACCTGCGGCTCAACTCCAAGGCAAAAAAAGGCACCTTTGACTGGGCTAGTTTACCCTCTCAGATGCCTAATCAAGTTAGACAAAGACCTCATCAGGCTGCTGTTTCCCCTCATGATCTTCAGGCAAAAGGTTCATTGTCCAAATAGAGTCCTTCTGACACCTCAGCATAGACTAGTAACTGGGTACCCAAGGTACTGCCTGAAGCCATAGTCCACATTGCCCCTAGTACAGACATCTTAGTACTGATATAAACACACTCAGTGCTGACAACTCCAGTGCTGATGGCTCCAGCCCCTATGGTGCAGAAGCTTTTGGCAGTGACTTTCTCAGCAATGAGGATGTCCTCAGTACTGAATGATCTTGCAGTGGCACACACCTTTGCTTTCCTCTTCTGCCATTAGATGACCTTTTACTTCAGTATCTCTCACTAATACCATTATGACACCAGTGAGCTCTTTGGCTCAGGTTGTATGTGAGATTCAAGATTGACCTAGGACACCAGATGGTAGATCCCTCTTTGGAGAAAGAATATGCATTTTCTTCCTTTCCTTCTGAGCATAGTAGGGAGCCTAGAAAATGGTGGGGTGAATTGTCCATCTCTGCCTCAGGGAGCAGCTTGCCTTGTCTCTCTCTGTGATTGGGTTCTTGTGTGATATTCTTCTGAATTCTAAGAAATAAGGTACTGTTACATTGCAACCTTCTAACATGAGTACTTTGTTTTTATCTGACTTCTCTGTGTATGCTGTGAACATTAGACTCTAATGCCATCTCAGTGATTGTCTGACATTTACTTGGCTAGTACAGATGTCAACATGCCTTAGTAACTAAATCCATCATCTCTTCAACACACCTAAGCCCTAAAGACAGCGAGGCAGAAAAGGTGACACTCAGTCTTCTTTCAGCGTGCAGCATGCATTGCTGTCAGCAAACTAGCTCCATTTCTGACAAAGTCAGTTTTCAATTACCTTTCTGTATGGTGAAATATAGCTAGAGATGCAATGTATAAAAGACATAAACATCCAAAATGTGTACTGGCAATCCACAGAAGTATCATAAACAGGAAGAGGGCATATAGTAATAATACAAGCTTCCACGTGATTCCTTGCCAATGTGTTAACCATAGCCTGAAGGGGTCACCTTTGTGTATAGAATAGTTCATAATCATTCAGTTCTAGTTCACGTCAATTAACTTACCCATCTGCTGAAACCACTAAAAAGGAGGCCAGTTTTAGAAGTGATGTATGCACCTGTCCACTCTGTCATAAACTGAACCTACCAACTTGTTTGTCATCAAACTCTGACAGCTTTTGGTTTTACTAGCCTGGCAAGAGCTAACCCAGCAGCAGAAAGGTTTAAAAAAACTCCATAGCAAGTTCTCAGAGCAATCCAACCCCGAAAACAAAAATCCTTCTTATCTCCTATCGAGATGTAAAGAAGAGTGCACCGGCATCCACCGGCATCCGCTACTGTAGCAAAACCAATGATACATGTCTGAGTTGTGAAGCAGCAACCTACAGTAGAGCTCAGGCAAACACATTATTTAAAGATTGCAGGAAAGATTGTCCCCCTGCTATCCTGACTTCCGTTCACCGGTGGGGTGTAAGGGCTGTAAAGGCAACACAAATACCCATGGCTCTGTATGGAATATATGAGACACTTTATGATATCATTGATACCATTATTGTAAAATTGCAAGGAATCTTACCAGATATGCCATGTAAGGTGTCCGTGAAAATGTTATGATTTGCAAAGTATGATCATCTTGTTTTTTTGTTTGTATCACCTTTGTATATCGTGTTATAGATATGTAGGTTATATCTGTATATCCAAACTTGTGCTGTGTTTCTGGGTGACACCTCCAGACAGATTGGCATCAGCACTTGGCCTGCTTGATGGCCCATCCAGGGACATCAGTTGTACAGTGAACCCATTGAAAGGAGCCAAGGACTATACCTTATGACTCAGCAAGGCATGCAGAGGCCTGCCTATGGAGATAACTCTAAGACTTTTCAATGCTATGTGCTGGGAAGCTTTTATCTGAAACAAAGGAAGTATCAGATACGTGGCAAAAGGACTATAAAGGGCAGATGCATCATCTCCATCTTGTCTTCAATCCTGCTTCTTGTCTTCAATCCTGCTTCTTACCTCTGGACCAACTTCTCTACAAACTGAAGCTCTGAACAAAGAACTGAATGATCCATCTAAGCTCCAGAAGGATTTTCAAGCTAGCAAACTAACCAATATTGCTAAGATCCTGATATATGGACTTTGAAGTCTTTGTATGTATGTTACTGCTTTACCATTTAGCAACTCTCTTCTTGTTCTTTCTTTATAATAAACCTTTAATTTTAGGCACCAAAGGATGGGCTGGCAGCATGGCATTTTGGGTAAGATCCAACCTACTATTAACTGGCAATGTGTCTGGCCCTTTGGAATCAGAAGAACATTTTGTATAGTGAGCAGAGTTTTAAAATAGCTTCTCACTGTACTTGACCTAGATGCTAATTGGGAACCAGAGAACTGGAATGCAATAAGGGGGCTGTGTAATTTCTTTTTTTGCTTCTTGATAACCAGCATGGTGGTGATCAGAAGCATAGTTTGTGACTGGTGGGGAAGTTTAACTTCAGTGTTATCCACCAGTCTTGGGCAGGGCCAGCTCCAGCATTAATAAATATACAGCACTGAATGTGATTGCTGGCTTATAAACCTAATACAAGCCAATGCTGGTGATATTATTCAGTAGAGTGTATCCATCTAATGACTGGATATCCTGAACAAACTTACTCTCGTTAGCTATTGAATTCTTATACTTGTGAGGATTTAATGTGTCTGTACTTTACTAATAAAGCTTATTTTTCCACAAGCCTTTCTATAGCAAGATGCTCTGGCTTCATAATTTTTGAGACTGAGTTGATCTAAAATGTCAAGTGGGATTATTCATTTAATCCTTTTTTTTTTCATGCTAAGTGGATACAGACAAAAATTGGTATACATTCCAGGCATCAAAGGTCACACTGTTTTTCTGCAGGAGACTTAATTTTCACTGCTGTCTTTTTCTTCGACTACAGAGTACCTAAAAGAACAAGATATGAAAGACCTCCAACAATCTTTGGAATACAAAGAAGTAGTTAAAACATAGCACCTAGATAGCACCATGTACGTGTTCATAGTACAGTTGTTAAGGTTCCTTCCTCACTCTGAACTTTAGGGTACAAATGTGGGGACCTGCATGGACACTTCTAAACTTAATTACTAGCTTAGATCTGGTACACTGCCACCATTCAGAATTTTAGTGTCTGAGGCACTTTCTGTTCCCCCAAAACTTTCCGCTCCCTGGGTTGCCTTGAGAGGCTTTTTCACCAAGTCCCTGGTGAACACAGATCCAAACCCCTTGGATCTTAAAACAGGGAGAAATTAACCATCCCCCTTCCTTCCCCTCCCACCAATCCCTGGTGAGTCCAGATCCAGTCCCCTTGGATCTTAAAACAAGGAAAAATCAATCAGGTTCTTAAAAAGAAAGCTTTTAATTAAAGAAAGAAAAGTAAAAATCATCTCTGTAAAATCAGGATGGAAAATACTTTACAGGGTAATCAGATTCATACAGCCCAGAGGAACCCCCTCTAGCCTTAGCTTCAAAGTTACAGCAAACAGAGGTAAAATCCTCTCAGCAAAAAGGAACATTTACAAGTTGAGAAAACACAAATAAGACTAACACATCTTAACTGGTTATTACTTACAAGTTTGAAACATGAGAGACTGATTCAGAAAGATTTGGAGAGCCTGGATTGACGTCTGGTCCCTCTTAGTCCCAAGAGCGAACAACACCCAAGAACAAAGAGCACAAACAAAAGACTTTCCTCCACCAAGATTTGAAAGTATCTTGTCCTCTTATTGGTCCTCTGGTCAGGTGTCAGCCAGGTTTACTGAGCTTCTTAACCCTTTACAGGTAAAAGAGGCATTAACCTTTAACTATCTGTTTATGACAACAGTATAAACACTAATTTTCATATCATACCTGTGTGGCATCATTTATCCCCATTGTACAGAGGCGGAAAAAGAGGCACAAAGAGATGAAGGGATTAGGCCCAGACAATGCAGTGACTATCGCAAAGCCAGGATGCTCAAGGGTTTCAACAAAATTTCACCATGCTGGGCCTGAAAAGACATAGTATTGCTAATTTAGCCAATTTCCCCATTGTCCTCATCACCACGACTGAATCTGCTTATAATTGTTGCTCCTGTCCTTTAGGCTACACCAGTGGTTCCCAAATTTGTTGCGCCGCTTCTGCAGAGAAAGCACCTGGTAGGTCGGGCCCATTTATTTACCTGCCGCGTCCGCAGGTTTGGCCAATCGCAGCTCCCAGTAGCCGTGGTTCACTGCTCCAGGCCAATGGGAACTACTGGAAGTGGCGGCCAGTACGTTCCTTGGCCCATGCCTGCGCTACTTCCCAGGGGCTCCAGCAGCAAGGATGTACCCAAGTGTTTTCCTGTGACAGTGAAGGGCTCCACTAGTGGGGAACTGGCAGAGCCATTCCCCATGCTGGAGTCTTTCACTGCGATACGGAAAGGTTCCAGCAGTGGAACACTACACTGCTAAAAACAGCGGCGTAGACAGGAAGGCATGGCTCCGGTGAGTAGAGAGCCCTTCAGGTGTGTCTTTACTTCCCTAAGGCCGGCCTTACAAACTACGCCACTATTTATACCCATTTTAGGGGGGCTACATGGGTATGTATGCTGCACGCTGCAGAAAGAAGCATGCAGTGTAGATGCACCCTTATAAACACACTCAGAGGTTAATCCAGCTAGTGAACATATATTTGTAAAGTGTGCATGTATGTTTCCTCTGCATAACAGAGTTATCAGAGAAGTACAAGTATCAGGCAACAGTACGTAAGTAAAGATGTTTTGATATGAGAAGGGGCTCTGTTTTTTAAAAATTGTCCAGTATAATTCCATTTAGCCAAATAGAATGGAGGATGTGGCCTATTTTTAACTGCATGAGGTTTCGATTCATGGTATATTTCAGTGCAAAGGATAAAAGACAGGCATATTCCGCTTTTGGATAGTGGAGGTTGACAGGTAAAAAGGGGTTAGCTCTATCTATGCGTGTACTTATGAGTTCCATCACCATGATATCTGGTTCTGTCATATTTTGATAAATAAAAGTAGCCATATCCATTGCAGATCTATTGTAAAGAATAAAAAGCAACAGAAAAGACAAATATGCAAGAGGGAATAATTTACCTCCTTAAACAAAAGCATCCTTACAAAATATTTAAAAATGAGTGTTTTTTTAAAAGTGATCTATCTAATTTCAATTGTACATATCACTGTGTTGTCTGGACAAGACCATTGAGAAAATACAATAACCAGACAGTCAACCAGATGAGTCATTCTGACATCTCTTAGACTTGCCAAATCCACAGCAAGAATGCTTTAGTTTCTTTTCCTTCTTAATTTAAAATACAATCCATTTTCATTATTCCAAATGACTCCAGGGTGCTTTAAACTGCTTTTTTACAATAAAGGGGAAAATACAGATCTCTGCCGTGACTACAAACAGAGAATTGATTAATTGCACCTCTGATTCATACAAGAATTCATACACATTTACGCTGATAAGAAAAATCCCCCAGCTAAGATAAAAAAAATTCTGAGTGTAATTCAGTATTATGAAATGTACGATCTCAATATCAAAACCTGATATACTTTACTGTTAAAGATTCTCTTGCCTTCCCTTTGTTTTGATGGGTTATATTGATGGGAAATAATTGCTGAGACCATCTCTTCACTGATAAGAGATGCAATTATGAACAATGGGTTATAATAATTGACAAAAATAAGTGTTACACGGACACATACTGCATCATTAATAAAATGCATTTTTCATCAGGCACAATGGACATTTTATAGGACAAAAGATGTAGAATGAAAAGTTGGCACATTTAGAAATAAAATAGAAAAGCTAAGAGAATTGTGTAGTTTGTTATTTTTATTTTGTCTCCAAGCTGTGGACAGTTTATTTAAAACTAGATTGTAAAAGAAAATGTTATATTTTGGTAGAACATTCACATTAAAAATTGCTTAGGTTTAGACAATAAAGCAGCCCCCTAAACATACATGGAATTTATGTCTGCTGAAGACTGCTCTATTATTTACCAAAGTTTGCAACGTACAATTCCTTAAAATAAAAAAATCCTCTGTGCTTTGACTGCAAATGAGATTTAACTCATTAATGCAACAAAGAAAACACTATTGGCATGAACTAAAGAGATCTCATTCTACCCATTATATCAAGGATTAAGGCCAGATTGTGCCATCCTTATGTTATACCTCTTGACCTGAGCAGTTGACCAATCATGAGGAGAAATTGATGATGGGAGGTAGGTATTTCTTTGGTGCAGTCCTGTTTATTTACAAAAAAATGTACACAAAGTCCTATTTCTGTGAACACAGTGGGAATCAAACAGTAGGAAATAGTTTCTTTGCTCACAGTTCCAAGCCTCTTTTTCCAGACAGCATCTACGCAAAAGCTCTCTCTGTGTCACACTACAAGAGCTTCTCTGGCTGCCTTTGCCTTTCTCCTACCTTCTCTGGCTGCTTGGCTGCACCCAATCGCGCACACTCCCCTCCACTAAAAAAATACCCAACCCTCTACATTTTCATTCAGCCCCCAATGAAACTCCTCCACCCAACTAGCTCAGATTCTGACTGGCCTTGTGTATGGTCTTGCATGTGTTTTGGGTGGTGACTCCTATTGTTTCAGCTATCTTACTCTGAAAGAAACTTAGCTGCTTCTTACAGTTATACTGAATTAAATCCCTACCAACTGCAGTGAGGTCTCACCCAAGCCCCAGGATAACATTTATGATGAATAGCCCCCTGCCTCTTGAATGATCAAATGGATTTAAATGGGACTGCTTGTAGAGTATACACACTATGAATTACAGTAGCAGAAAATGGCCTTAAATAAATACAGCATAGAGATAGATGACTACCAACTGTCAGGATTTATCCACAGATAATATATTACATTTTTAGTACTTTCCTGAAAGTACCCTTTTTAAGCACCATTGTTACAAGGAATGACAATGGAAAATATATCATTGACTTGACTTGTAGGTTAAGGTGGTGATCAAAGATTCAGCCTGTTCTGTTCAGGTTCTTATATCGTGCCCACCAATATGTTATCAAAGTGCCTGTGCCCATCAGATGCTTGAAGGCATCTTAATTTTCATATCTGTATAAATGCTAATTTATGGGCAGAATTCTGAGCACCTTCTAATTTCTATGCTTGTACAGTTCCAAACCTTCACATATCTGGGTCTTTAGGGCTTGATCCAAAGCCCACTGAAGTCAATGGAAATTTATCCTTTGACTTTAATGGGCTTTGGATCAGGCTCTTGATGATTTGCATAGGCACTCCACAGGACCGGTATGAAACCAGTGTAAACTGACTCAGAGCAGTACAGGCCAGTTAACATAAGACATATAATAAATTTGTCAGAATAAACACTTGTATCACTTCCTAGTGTAAACCTCAATCATGTATGACGCAATCTAATATTGTTACAAAAGTGGTTATGAATCAACGTGTAACAGAGAATAGAGCATTTCATATAATTCAAGAATATCGATTTAGTTTTACATTATGTTAAATCTTAGAACACATAGGTTTAGGTAACTGATGCGGGGAAAACATTTGTTCTACCATAAGCCAGACATTAGGATCTGTAAAATGGCCACGCGGTAAGATATCCCTTAATCTGTTTTGAGGTGCAAACAATATAGAGCTAGACCAGTGGTTCTCAAACTTCATTGCATCATGACCCCTTTCTGACAACAAAAATTACTATACAACTCCAGGAGGGGGGACTGAAGACCGAGCCCACCCAAGCCCTGCCGGCCAAGCCCTATTCCCCTGGCAGGGGGGCAAAGATAAAGCCCAAGGTTCTTCTGCCCTGGGCGGGGGAGCGGGGGCTTGGGCTTCAGATTTGCTGGGGCCCAGGGCCAACGCCACACGTGGCAATTCCATTAAAATGGGGCCGTGATGCACAGTTTGGGGTCCCAACCCACAGTCTGAGAACCCCTGGGCTAGATCCACCAGTCTGCACAAGCCACTCTTGATACAGCACAAAAAAGGAAGCTTCATGTTCTCTCATTATTCAGGCAAACCAGGGACCAAGGTGGTCCCCAGCATAAACTAATGTTGCTTTGCAGCCCTACACAACCAGAGGATTCCTCCAGGTAAGGGCAAGCCCCAGAGGGCCAGATCTATTTGCTGTGTGGCTGCTTTAGACCACCAGAGTGATGCAAAGAAGCTGGAGCTGCCCCCAAAGTCTCTCCATTATGCTGGATTTCACTGAGCTGACATACACCATCTGCTCTATTTTCACCAATCATCTTACACTTTACCATTTGAGTTAGAATTGTATTAAAATGTCAGCTGGGTGAATCAGTTGGACTATAATGTATGATATTCTTTATTTAGCTGTTAGTTGCCTGATCATTCATTAAAATGGAGAGATCTAAAGTGACAGAACTTGGTATTCTATTTTGCAACATCTAGCCAGCCAAGTATAGCTAGCATAGAAAAGGAAGTATTCAAATTATAACCAAGGGAGCAGAATGGAGAGAGGGGAGCTTCCTGACCTCTAAAATGGTTACGTGCCTCCCAGTGCTGATATTCAGGATGAGCAGATTTCCTCCCCTGTGGCATGTCACTTTGTCATCCTTTGGTAATGTTCCCTTTCCTGGTCTCTTGGGCACATAGCTGAAGATACACCTGCCTGAATATCGTTAAATTGACTTGTAAAAATATGGCTACATTTAAAATGTCTGTACAAAATACCCCTTAAGTGAAATGCATGATGGATAAAAAGAAGCAAGCTGTACATGCAATACAATGATATTCCAGGCATGTAAGTGAAGCCTCATAGTGACCTGATAATCATATATTGACTCAGAGCCTCCAAGGTATTTAGGCATCTAATTCCTTTTGAAGTCAAAGGGGGTTAGATGCCTAAATACCTCTGAAGATCTGGACCATTGTCATGTGCTTCTATCATGTATATTCATTAGTTAATATTTGTATTTGCATCAATTACAATTGATAATTCATAATCAATTGCAATTACAGCTACTTTAATTCACCACTTCTAACATACTTTGAGATCAGAATTTCTAAAGGGAGCATTTTTAAATAGGTCCTCAGCAAACATTAGTAAATATTTTATTTGAAAAGTATCCTCTGAAGAGTTATTATGGTGGATTTGAAGACTAAAATCCAGCTATTGTAGTGTGAAAAAAAAAGGGAGTTTGGTCCTGCTTTCAGAACTTTTCTAAACACAGCCTAACTACCAATGCTCTTTTCATTTCCTGAAAAGAATAACTCTGGAGTAGGACTATCAGTGTCTTATGTTATCACTCATTGCTGTAGTACGTGAGTGCCAATATCTTATACCAACACATTACTAATTATAATGTGATGATTAGCATCTTTTAAAGCTGTTTTGCATCCTTTAAATACTGTGTGCTAAATATACAGTCAGAGAAACATAAATGTGCATTTGATAAGTTAAGGAATATGAATGTACCTTGAATGCATAAGCCAGAGTCCTGACAAACTTCGTAGCACAATATGACCACTGTACTGCCTCCATGAATTGAAACATTTTGAAGCTAACTGAACAAAATTGGTAGCTTTTGGATGTTTTTCTATTTACAGTATATTGGGGAAATCTACAATGATCAGTGGGTCATATGCTTACCTGTATAAGGTATTACTTTAGGCTCTGAAAGCACTTAAACATGTGCATAACTCTAAGTATGTGAGTAGTGGACTTGTCATGTTGGATACATTCAGTAAGAGCCTGAGTCTCATTGAATGTCAATGGGACTTAGGCTCCTAAGGCGCAGATCCTCAAAAGTATTTAGGCTCCCAACTTCCATTGAGGAAACCCCTTTGAGAAGCTGGGCCTAAGTTGCTATTGAAAATGGTTGCTAAGTCACTTAAGCATTTTTGAAAATTTTCCACTAGTGCCCGGTGGGCTTTAATATAAACCATGCAAAACTCACCAATCCACTAAAAGTGGTTTCTTTTGTCTGAGGTTTTTTCCTTAGATGAGTTTCTTTATTTATATATCTGCACAGGTGGGTGTTATGGTGAAATGGGGTTTACACAGCTTGGAGATTCCGCACCAGAATGAAGAGCAGCAAGAAGTGAAATGTCACAAAAGCATAAGGTGCTAACTGATGGGCAGTATTCACTGCAAAGGGCTGTCCTTGGATAGCTTGGCTGAGTTTATCTAGGTCTGTATTTGACCTCTATTTAGGCAGGCAAACCTCTTTCCCAAGGAAAGGGAGCACGGAGTGACAACAAGGGTTAGGATAATCTCTCCCCTTTCTCCCCCCAGCTCTCATTGCAGTATGGTCTGAGGGGGGGAATCCTATGGGAATACAGGCCCCTGCCCCTCTCTCAGCGCTCTCTGGGCAGCTCGGGAGGGATAGCTGACTCATATCTACCCACATCCAGCCCTATATAACCCACTGTCAGGCTGGCTGAGAAATGCGCAATAAGACCTGGGCTGAGGTCACCTACTAATGGGTAGAGAATCTCCAGACAATAATCGCCCCCTCCTCTGCCCAGGGCTTCCTCACCAACCCCTTCTGCCCATGTCAAACTGTGCAGCCCGGGAGCTGTCTAGAAACGCGGGTACCTGGCACCAGACCAACTCGTCGTCATAGATTAACTGGGATAGGCTCTCGGGGGGCGGGGGGCTACCTGCGGGGCTGGTGATTCGTGCTGCGCAGCTACTCTGTGCATTGCGGTAGGGCTGGAAGGACCAGAGCCCCATTCAACCAGCTGCAGCCATTGCACATCCCAGCATCACCCACATTCAACAGGCGCCCCAGGCTGAGCGCAGCCCCCTCCGCCGCCGCAGCTTTGCAGCCCGCCAGCCCAGCGCCATGGCCAAGGAGGGCGCGGAGAAAGCGGACGAGACGGAGCAGATGATCGAGAAGGAGGGAGGCAAGGAAGCTGCCGAGGGCAGCGGCGGCTGCAGCCTGCGGGCAGGGGACACCAAGGAGATGCGAGCCGTGCTGCTGTCTGGCTTCGGGGGGCTCAACAAGCTCAGGGTGGCCAAGAAAGTCATGCCGGAGCCTCAGGAAGGGGAGCTCAAAATCCGAGTCAAAGCCTGGTCCAGTATCGCCTCTCTCTGCCTCTCCCCACCCCTCCCCGCCCCCCCTAAGCAGCAGCGGCCCCCACCTCCCCCCGGCAGCATCTTGTGGCCGTGATCGTTGCGTTTGTGTCTGGGGCGGGCGTGGGACCGTGTCAGTTTCAGGAAGGCAGGAGAGGGGGAAGGATCTGCCCCTGTATTGCATGGGGAAAGGATGGGGGTTAAAGAGAAGTAAATAACCGCCCCGCCCTCTTGCCCAGGAACAGGGTTCAAGGGGCATTTTCCATATGTTCTTTACAGCCACTTTGAGTCTAAATCCCGCTCCCTCCCCTTCGCGCTGACAGTCTCGGATCCTCTAGCCGTAGAGCATCCTGTAACTTGACATGCATGTCTGTGTATGTTTCTGGGGACTGATTTCTGCATTGTGAAGCACCAGTTTCTCTGCCCCTTTGAGTTCCTGTTAGAAAAGGCAGGCAGCAAATGGGAATCCACCTCCCTGCTTGCTATTAAACTGATTACCCCTCCCCCAGGCCTGTGACTTTGCAGTGTTTAGTGTAGCAGATTTTTGTGCTGACCCTGTATCTGTAAACTTTAGCTTCAGGTGTTACTATTTTGCAGGCTGTCCTAAGTTTCCCTTTGTCAGAAATTGCAAATTGAAGCTCGCTGGGGGCATTTTATTTGGTTTCTCTTCCCCATCTGAAGTCAAAAGGCAGTTAATTATTTCATTAACTCCCCTCATTCACCATTTTCTCTCAGCCCCACTTCTGAGCTGCTTTGGCAGTTTCTCTCTCCCACTGCAGGTCATCTTTCCTATATCTCTCTCTAACTTCAGTAGCTTACATTTTATTTTCATCTGATAGCTCCAGAGAGCAAATCTATACTGAGAACAGTTTGTACCAAAATATATTTTCACTAGACAAAGCCAAGGATAAAGGCAAAGTCATGGGTGTTTGTGCTGCAAGTGGTTGTTATTTCACTTTTAATGCCAAAAAAAGAGAATAATATTGCTTTTAATGTCTGAGGTTTTCGGAGCTGATTGGAAGAATTGGGGATATTTGGTCAGCTACATTGGGGTTTGATTTTTATCTGAGAAATGTTGGTGTACCTCTGATTGGTTTCTATACTGCTCAGTAGCATGACCTTTCCTTTTGATACTTGCCATTATTTTTCCTCACTAGACACTGCCATTGCTTCCCCCACACACACCAAGCTTCTCTTTGAGCACTGGCAGCAGATCAACACAACCTCCCCCCCCACCCCACCCTCCCGAAGTTCTTGTGAGGAATTGGTAGGTGGATAGTGACCAGTCAGGATCTAGAAACGTTTGGTCCAAGCTTCCCTGTTAAGAACAGTCTTTCAGGCAATCTAAACTGGATGTTTTTGTTCTTAAGTCTCATATTTATAACTAATAGAGGCCCAAACCTAGAATCTGTCTGTGCACAGAACTTCTTTTGAAGTCATGGATTTTTCAGGCCAGAAGGGACCATTAGGATCATCTAGTCTGATTTCCTGCATAACAAAGGCCAAAGAATTTTTCTCAGATGTCATTGGGAGTTAGGTCCTCTGTGCACACAATCCGAGGAGTAGAGCACTGTGATCACACAGCGGTAATCTGCTGCTATATGTAAATGCTTTGGCATCTGTGGAAAATAGATGTGAAGGTGAAGGCTGAACTGTTTATTTTAGAAACAATCAACACTGAAAGTGACACTGGTTTATGGCAATGATTTTGTTTTATCAGTGTATCCAAAGGGTATCACTGAACCGGCTGTGTTCTGATGGGTTTGCAGAACAGACACATTAACTGTAGATCTCAGTCCATTAGACACTGGCTTTTCCATATTATATTTTTGTGAATCAGCTGTTCTATTCCTGATGAGAGTATATTTTCTTCCTTACTTGCATCAATGAATTATGATCAGCTATCCAGCAACCTGAATGATTAATATAGATGCAGGACAGGATTTTGCCTTTTTTTTTTTTGATAAAGTGTCTTGCAGATTATGGGCACTATGGGAAATAAATGAAAACAAGTCCATGTTAACTATATTGAATATAGTGAAACCTGCTTGGTGGTTTATGTCTGTAAAATCAGGGTTTGGTTAATATTGATCAGAGCTGTAATGTCTTTTCACTGGGTTTTTTTCAATCATTAAATATTTGAAAGTTAACATTTGTAATTTTGAATGTGGTGTATGTCTGTGTTCCTTTTTAAAATGCCTAAGTGATTGACAGGACTTACTTCCATGTATGCACATGAATTTCCTTTTCATCAAGACTGCAGACCTCTGTGTTACAAATAACAGTAGTTAGCTGTGTAGTGAATACTTAGCTGTAAAATAATACTTAGCTTTTCAATAGACTCCAAGTATTTTGTTACTGTTAATAAACTGTTGGAGGTGTACACCCACTGCTTTTGTATCAGTGGAGCCACTCAAGTAAATTACTACTTTATAGTTATGCTTGGATCACTTATTACGCTATATATTTTTTGAAGCTGTAGCACAGTTCAAGGTGGAGGAACATGAGGTTTAGTGAAAGGCCATGTAGCCTACCATAGCCAATTGACAGAAGGGGTGAGATCAAGGGGCCAAAACTTGTATTGAGCAACTAATGGGCAGGGTTAGGTCCCTGAGCCCTGTGTTTGCAGATGGTAAAGAGAGAACAGGGAGTAGAAGTGATGCTGGCTGCATGGGTTTGGTTGGGAGATTGGTTGAGGAAATGATGAAAATGCCTGTTGTGGCCAGTGGAACATGCTCTTTAAGATGCAGAATGCATCTAGGATGAGCTTCTCTAGCATTGCCTACTCAGAGTAATACATTTAATTATGTCAATGTAAAGATAGCTGCCTCAAGCAAATGGGATTTTAAAGATGGGATTTGGGGGAGTGGGGGAAGAATCTACCAACCATACAGCTTTTGCTAAATATTAGTTAGAAAACTTAATAAGAGGCACAAGTACCTCTACAGTCTGTACATACTCATTGCAGGAATCAAGACAGTTAAATGTTACCTTCCTGTTTCAGAGTACTATAAATAGGAGAAACTTGGGACCCATTGTAGTATTGCTATTAATGCTAAGCCAGATGAATGACTTTTCTTTGAAGTCCTGAAATATCAATGATTTGCCTGAAAGTTTTTCTTTTGTGATGAGTCATACGTTAGCCTCATTCAGTGACTAAGAGATGGAGCAATAGTCAGTACCCAAGTTGAATCACAGCTTTTGCATATTCCCTATAATTATTTCTTGATTGGTAATGATGGAGCACCTTGGCACTGCTCTGTTTACTTGTTTATTTTGTCTGTGTCTAACAAAATGCCTGAGTTCATACTGTTTTCAAGATCAGATAAACAGCTAGAACAAACCTACCCCACATACAGCAGTGCGCGGAAGACAGGTAATGATCTCATATAATTGCCTCCCTTTACTTGTTTTTCGTCTTGATATGGTAGCTGTTACTGCTGCTCCTCATGATGCAAATACATAGATGGGGGGCAGAGGTGACCCTCTTTGCCTTCTTGGCATTTGTGAAAGAACAGAGCTGTCTCTAAATTAGAAGCAAGTAAAAGAAATCCCATATGTAACAGTGTGTCACATAGTGTCAAATGTACTCTTAAAGATAGGCTTATTCATATTTCATGTGTTTCTCTAAATAAAAGGAAAGTATGAGCTCTCCTCTTAAAAAAAGTTAAGAGATTTCAGGTTTTCAGGAGTCATTTTAGATCGGTGGTGGGCAACCTGCGCATGTGGCCCATCAGGGTAGTCTTTGGCAGGCCACGAAACAGTGTTTACATTGACCGTCCGCAGGCATGGCCCCTGCAGCTCCCAGTGGCTGTTGTTCGCCATTCCTGGCCAATGGGAGCTGTGGGAAGTGGCAGCCAGCACATCCCTGCAGCCACGCTGCTTCCCACAACTCCCATTGGCTGGGAACAGTGAACTGCGGCCACTGGGAGCTGCAGACTTTCAATGTATATACTGTCTCGCAACCTGCCAGCGGATTATCCTGACGGGCCGCAGGTTGCCCACCACTATTTTAGATAATTCAGGCAAAAGGAGGAGGAATACTTTTAGGAATATTGGTCCAGGTCCTCAAAGATATTTAGGCTACTAATGTCAATTGACTTCAGTGTAAGTTAGGAACCTACATATCTTTGAGGATCTGGGCCACAGGACCTGAGTGTCTCCTTAATTGCACTGATATAAACCCAGTGACTTCAAAGGGGTTACTCCTGAGTTACACCAGAGTAAGCAAGAAAATCAGATCTATTACATAGTACCAGCCCAGCCTGGGACATAGAGGGCACTCTGCAGCATTGGCATTGTGTTTAGATAGGGGCTAGGGACTGGGTGAGTCAGAGTCCTGGGGTGGGCAGCCCTGCACTGGATGGGAAAGAGTAAAGAAAACATATTTTATCACCACCCCCAGACCTGCAGAGATTATCAGGGAAAAGTAATACAGCCACAAAACTCTCCATCTTAGGGAGCCGAGAAATGCCACACTCCCACAGAGTAGCAGATGAAGGTGGAGCCTCAAAGTAGTTGCATTGGCACTGGGTTAGGAGTTCAGATACATCACTGACTCTGTGTTGGGCAAACTCTGCCCAATGACAGAACAATCAAGGAGGGGGTGATTTAGCCCATAAAGTTCAGCTTATTTGACATGCTTATTAATATCGCTGCTATTTCACAGGCTAGTCCTGGCAGAACCCCTACCTGAATACTCTGTTCCTGGGGAGTAGTTACTTGTCATTCTATGCCTTCTTCCTCAGACTCCAGTTGCATCCAAACTTTGACTTAAAATGAAAACTACAGTTAGAACAGAACCGAACTCTACCCACTTTCCCACTGCGTTCCCTGCAGTCCACCCTCCATTAACTCCTGCATATTTCTTAAGCCAAAATCAGGAGTCTTGTCCTTCCATCAGGATCCCAACGCTAGCTATTCTGTTAAGCAATCACGTATTTATCAAAAGTTCGTCTTCAAACCATGTCCCCAGTGCGTCATTCAGGTAGTTCACAAGGGAAGTTGAAATTGCCCATAATGAATTGTCCCTGCAGACTTGAAGTGTCTTCAATCTCCTGTAATATCCTCTAGAGTTATGCTAATATTCCTTTTAACTGAGATTTTTAACCAAAGAGATTCTGCCCCATGCTCAGCTCCTAAATGTTAAAAAAACAGTTTTCTGCATTCCCCAACTTTTGAGGAAGTTTGGATCTGAACTTTGTAGCTCTAAAGCAACACCTCCCCTGAATCCCTATGCAAGACAACCTCTCCTTCCTACATATATCATAAGCAGGGATTGTCATACAAGTGGTAATATAGATCAGTATTAGTATTCGATTGTTCATAGAGGGAAAGTGATTATATATTTGTGTGATTATTCTTAGTATGTCCTTTAGCCACTGTCCAAATTACAGCAAAAGCATCCACATCGAATAAAATGGAGGCCACAGCTTTCAAATATCAGAAGTCTGTAGAGAAAAGACTGAGGAGGCTATTCTCTTGTGCCATACAATGAAGCCAACCTGTCCCTTTCAAATTAGAGCAGACGCAAGGAATTTTGACGAGGGATTCCATGAGGCCTAATGTTGCACCGATAATTAATAGAGTAGCAATTTACCTCTGGATTCTTGCGTTCAAATTTCTCTTAAGCTTATTTAAAGATTAAAAATGAGTTTGCTGGTCTCATCATCAAGCCCTGTTCTGCTCTGAGTTACCTCATTGATGTTGACCAGAATTGTACACATGGCCTTATGAAATGGAAATAGAAAATGGAATTTCAAATCAGGCCAGGAATAAATCAGAGAAATGGAACTTTGCCCAGATGCCAGTATTTGGACATATATTATACATGCCCTTTTTGATAAATGGCATGCAGCCAAAGTACTTCTCCTGACACTGTACCAGGTACATTCAAAAAATATATGTGAACAAGTTGTATACAGGACAATAAAATGTGATGAAATTAGATAGTGTGTGACTAAAGTATTTATCATGCCAAAATCAAACTTGATTTCTCAGCTATGAATTAAATTATAATTAATTAAATTCAAAATTTTTCATTATATACCTCAATATCAATTATTTTAGGGCTGTCAAACAATTAAAAATAATCGCAAATAATAGTGAGATTAAAAATAGATGTAATTAATCACTCTGTTAAACAATAATAGAATACCAATTTAAAAATTTTGGGATGTTCTACATTTTCAAATATATTGATTTCAGTTACAACACAAAATACAAAGTGTATAGTGCTCACTTTCTATTTTTTTTATTATAAATATTTACACTGTAGAAAAGATTTTTAAAAAGACCTACAAGTTGAAGCATGAAGGGGCATACGAATGTTTAGCACATCTGGCACATAAATTGCTTGCAATGCCAGCTACAACAGTGCTATGCAAATGCCTGTTCTCACTTTCAGGGGACATTGTAAGTAAGAAAAGGGCAGCATTATCTCCCCTAAATGTAAACAAACTTGTTTATCTCAGCAATTAGCTGAACAAGAAGTAGGAGTAAGTGGACTCATAGAGTCTAAAGCTTTACATTGTGGGGTTGGTTTTTTTTGAGTGCAGTTATTTAAAAAAATACAAATTCTGCATTTGTAAGGTGCACTTTCATGATAAAGAAATTGCCCTACAGTACTTCTATGAAGTGAATTGAAAAATACTATTTTGTTTCTTTACAGTGTAAATATTTATAATAATAGTAACATAAAGAGAGCACTGTACACGTTGTATGGTAACTAAAATAAATATTTTTGAAGATGTAGAAAAGCATTCCAAAATACTGATAATAAATTTCAGTTAGTATTCTATAATTGCAGTTTTAATGTATTATTAAACAATAAATCACAAACATTTTAATCTAGTTAATTTGTTTTGCGTTAATCACTTGAGTTAACTGATTAATTGACCGCCCTAATTTTTTTTTAATTCTCCACCTTCATGTTCCTTCCCAATCCTGTTCTAATAACAAATTTGTTTTAATTTTGTATTAATGCTGCTGCTTTTTCCTGGAGATAAAGACAAAAGGCAAGGAATTGGTTTGCTAGAGTTATGTAGTCAGATTCATAACTGAAAACATTCCTATTCAAAAAATTTGTCTGCCAAGTAATTCCATCAGAATGAGTAGGTGTTGGTGAATTAAGGTGTGATAATATATACATAAAATCATGTTTTTTTCAAATAGCCACAGTCATACCATGTCTGTCTGGGTGCTCCTTGCCTGCTCTCTGTCACAACTCCAGTTCTTCTGCTTGTTCTTACATCACAACTCCATCCCCAGTTACCCAGTAGGAGTAGAACATGGGAAAGGTTAATTAAATAACTTTTGTAAAGCACTCGAATTGTGGAAAAATCTAGACAGTGGTCTCTAATGAAGTTGACATTTGTGAACAATGTTGCCTACTGTGTGTAAATATTGTTTTTAAATGGTGATCATTGTGTATGTCCTTCACTTTCTCTTAAATAGTCCCAAAACTTCTTTATTGTTCAGAATTTTTCTATACTATAGATGACATTACAGAAGGTGAATTGCTTTGATAGTTTTCTGATCAGATGCAGCCTTTCTGCAATCATTTTTAAGCCTCGAACCTGCAATGTGCTGTGCCCCTGCCAACAATTCTGACTATAGGCTTAGTGCAATCACTGTGTACAACTGTCTTTTTATCTTTCCTCTGGGTCTTCAGGGAGGATGGATGGCCCAGTGGTTTGGGTACTGGCTTAGGGGATGGTAGGACCAACGTTCAGTTCCATGCTCTGCTGTGGGTTTCATATGTAACCTTGAGCAAGCTGATTAGCTTTAGTTCCCCTTCTGTAGAAAGGCTATAATAACGCTTTCCATGGGGTCCAGGAGAGGAGATGGGCACAGTCAGGATAAAAAAACTTCCCATTGAAATGTCATGAAAATGATATCCCTATGACTTTGTGAGTCATGAGACACGCATGTCAATTCTGCCCATAATCTTTCTCATGCACAAATCAAGGATGGGTTGAGGGCACTTTTAAAACTTTATCCACAGCTGCCTTCAACGTTTACATTAGATGGAATTTCCACTGAAGTTCCTAATGACCTAGATCTCACCATGAATTGTCTTGGTTTCATGTGTCACTGTCTTTATCCTGTTTTATGTTTATCAGAGTTGTCCATGTCTTTGTTAGTAACCAGATGAAAGCCCTGATCTTGCAAACACTTGCGCTTAGTTACTGTGTGTGTGACCAGTCAATGGTTCTATTTGCGTATGAGAGATGACTCATGTGCATAACTTTGCAGAATACAGGGCCCCAGTATACATCTCTTCCGGCTGGCAGTAATTATGGGGCTATGCTCTGAAACAATAGGTTAGGGCTGTAGTATATTCTAGCTAGTTATGAACATAAGGAGTCTTCAGAATGTGTGCATAGTGTTTTGTGTGTCTGGAATCTATACAATGGGGCACAGGAAAAACAAAATACCTTTTCCCCTGATATATATATATATATGTGTGTGTGTGTGTGTATAAAATATGACATACAAAGACAAAGTAAGGAGGCCTCCTGATTTTCACAAAATTGAGCATACAAGGAAAAGTCATCAGTGATTCTTCTGAGCAGCCGCCCACGTAAGATTTCAAAGACCTAAATCAATCTTTTGCAAAGACTATTTAAAAATGATCAGGTGCAAAAGCGTCTATAATAGTTTATTGATGATAATATCCCATTTGATGTTTAATAAATTCTCACTAACGATTCTGTTCCTTGCCAAGATAACAGCAGATTCCTCCCTGGTACACAAGCAATTTAAATGCAGCTACACCAAGGTTGTGTCTGGCCCAAAATATCTATAGCATATATCAGTGGATTATATACAAACTCCTAACAAATATCACTTCACTGTTTGCATTTTTGAAGTCCTTAAAGAATATCTCCGATTACTGCATTGTCCTTTTTCTCAAATAAACCTCCGTTGATCAATGCATCCTAGGGACCTTTTAGTGCCCATTGGCAGGATCCATATGGATAGTTAGGGTGCGGCATGTTGGAGTGCTATAGATTTACAGTGAGTGTTCAGGTAGACACGTCCCTCGGCTCACACATAGATTTACAACAGTAATGCTGAGACCTAACCATGCCAACCTTGCATGTGCTCTATGTACCTTGAGTAGCCTGACTGTCCTTATTTACAGAAGTAGTCTGCTCTTCATAAAGCTACGTATTTTTAATACTGAAAGAGGTGTGTGTATTTCACAATAATTCAAAATGTCTTGTAAAGCATCATGAGATATCTCAGGGGATTAGTTATGAGAAGGAGCCTTTCATCTTTCAATCACTGATCTGACTCTGATCCAGGTGGTAATGATCTCTGGTCTGAAACAGTAGTTATGACTCCAGTGCAACCTCTAAGCATAGGAGCCCAGTGTAATCACAGATCTAGTAGCCCGACCTCCAAGACAGCCCATGCAGAGCTAACTTAGAGCCGAGTTCTTCCATGAGAGAAGATGTGAATTCCCTCCGTACACCTGCTCCACACCTGCCTACCCATGTGCAGGAGAACAATGCAGCATTGAAAATAATGGAAGCCTTCAGCATCTTTCATTGTCCTGGCTTAGTTTCTCTCCCTCCTACCCTCATGTTAGTGTTTTGATTTTGTTTTTGTTTTTTCTTGTGTTTACAGTGGTTTAAACTTCATTGATCTGATGGTGCGGCAGGGGAATATCGATAATCCTCCCAAGACACCACTTGTTCCTGGATTTGAGTGTTCTGGGATCGTAGAAGCTCTGGGGGACAATGTGGCAGGATTTGAGGTAATATTTCCTTTATCTTGCAATATGATCAAGGGCACAGCATTTGACTGGGAGTGAAGAAGAAAGGATTTAAGGCCAGATTCTGCCACCCCTGCTCACTTTGAGTAGCATCTGAAACCTTCTCTACCCAGTGAGTCTGTGGTCAGCAAGCCAGGGTGAGATTCTACAGCGCACTAGTTTGCTGCACACTGATTGGCTCTGTGGACCCTCCTACAATGCACTGAAAGTTCTGCAGTGGGCTTTGCCATATTCCTGTTTGAAACATTAAAAGTAGCGTGAAACGGGACTCTGTCAAAGCCCCCCAGGGAACTTTTAGTGCACTGGAGCAGGGGCCACATGGCCAGTTAGTGTGCAGCAAGTCAGGGTACTGTAGATTTATACCCTGGCTACCTGTACACTAACTCACCACATAGACAAGCCCTTATTCTGCAAGTAGTCCCATTGAAAATGCAGGGTAAGAAACTATCCAACTAACTAGGGAGTGAAGGGACAGAACTGGGACATTAACTAGCAGCAGACACTTCCTACAGCAACAATTTTCTTGTCTAGTAAGCTAAGATAAAACCACACTTATCTGAACCTTGATTAATGAAGAACTGTATTTAATCAAAATGACATCAGTTTCCCCTGAGGGGAATTTAAATTCATGGAAAAAGTTCCCCAGCTTATCCAAAACCTTATGTATACATTCTGTTCAACAATGTCTTACTGTAATCTTCCTTAATGGGGAAAAATTCTATTACTACTTTCTTTTTAGTGCATCAAGAGTCTTTTTTTTTTTTTTAACTTGTCATCGGTCTATCCCATTTCTAGAAATTCCTTTTTAAAAGATTTTAGACTGCTATATTGTGTTTGAAGACCTACCCAGAGTGGCACTTTGGAGCAAGTATTCTTTCAACAAGCAGAAGTTGAAATAAGTTTTAATGTATCAATGGTTTCCTGTACTGAAAGCTCTATTGCAAAGCAAACTGACTTCAATGTTGGCCTAGCACCTTGAAGATAAAAAACCTTATATGAGTGCTACCTGTTGTTAATTATCATTGTTGCATCCCTGAAACTTGCATTTTAGATTCCCCCCCTGGTCCAGGCAGCCTAAGTTAGTTGTTAATATGATCACAGGCCATCAAGATTTTTCCGATTCTGATATTGGCACCGACTGTGACAAACACTATAAATGAGATTGCATTTTCAAATTATCACTGAGCTGTAATTCTTATTATAAAAAACAATAAGACATGTTGCATGTCAAATTATCTCAGAGGTGAAATTCATTGATGTGCCCGGCAGCCCCATGTCGGACCTTCTGGGATATAATAGTGTTGTGGAGGCTGTGGGCAGAGCAGTCTTCACAATTTGGCCATTCCTTCGTTACCTAGCCATTTAACCATCCTGCCCTGATGCCTCCTACTCTGCCAATGATGGCAGCCTCCATTATTCACTTGTCTGTTCCTCCCACAGATAAGTTTGTGCTTCCTTTCTTACTGCCCCTTATACATGAAAATGCGCTGCTGGAACTAACCCATACAGCCGCTACTGCCACCTCCTCCAAATTCCTCTTAAAGACTCACTTCTGCCATGATGCTTATGATCCGCTGCCAATTGGTGATGACTAGGCAGGAATCCAGCAGACACGGCTGAGATCATTTATAGTCGCTTTTTATTTATACGTTAAAAGAGTCAAAATAATTGGACTAGAAATCTGCTAATTTTAAACATAATCCGTCTGTGTAACCATATTTCCTATCACTCCTCCCTCCCCTATACATTCCCACTGTTGCTTAGTCCCAGTTGTTGGGTCTTGACTTAAATTAGATTGTAAACTCAGGGACTGTCTCTCTCATGCTGTATTTGTACAACGCCTAAAATAACAGAGCCCTCATTCTGCTCTGAGACTCTAAGTACTCGGGTGAGACTAATAATAATTTACTCACTCTTCATGCAAGGAGGGGGTGAATTTCACCCTCGTTGTACAGTGTTAAATGACAAATAATTAAAATAACAGGTCTCACATGATCTCATCCTATAGCTGGCACCAGGTATTTTAAAGCACCTGTATTATGTGTAAAACGTACAGCATCCCACTCTGTTTTCCATCATTGATGTTAAACACCTCTCTTAGCTGAAACCTTCTGTTTTAACTTCCCACAGTATCTTCTTGATTTATATGCAAATCCTGCTGAGCAAATGCAACGTGGAGATGTGAATCTCCTGAAGTAGGACAGCTGGGCATGTGCCAATTATTTTATCATTCTTATCTCTGCAACATGTTTTATCAATGTAATGAAATAATTCTGCCCCCTTTTTTTTATCCTTATCCTATTTTTTCCTCATTTAAGTAGATATTGCATAAAGAGAGCTTTATTAGGCAGCATTATTGTTCTTCCACAAGAGCTTTGTGAACAGTGCTACATGACAGACCATGGTCCATTTGGTTTCTAATAGGGTCTCATTAGGAATGAGGCTAGAACTGTTTTTTTCCTTCAAGGAATCACAGCTTTTCAACTACCTTTTTCCTATAAACAATAATTTCATTGTCTGAAACCTGTGCTCTCAGATGTGCAGATCTGGCATTCTTAATGTGTGTGTAGGGGGGTTTTTTTTTGTTTTTTTTTTTTAAGAGTTAGACTCTGTATAAAGCTGAGGAGAAATAATCCAGTGTATGGAACTAGTATAATGAGATTCTGCTTTGGATTGCATTTTTTGGTCTAAATTTCTCTAATCCTTTTGAAATGGAAATCATACAGCTATAGGATATGAAAGTTTGCTTGAATACCATTATGCCTGACTGATTACATTGAGTCTCCTTTAAAAGTCGTGATCAAGAGCATGATATGAACAGGGTAGATCATGCTCAGTCTGGTAGAACCATCCTCTAATTAAAACAAGCCTTTGTAATTTTTAGACATATTTTACATAACGACAGCAATGGCTGGGTTATCTAGTAGAGAGACCTGAGACCATAAAGAAAGCTGAGACACACACACATGAATACACTGATAAGGAAATGTACCATTCAGGTCAAAATCAGTATCTGAAAATTAGAGAGAGCTGATGTTTGCACCATACTTGTCACAACCTGGCATCTCTGTGTGCAGGGTCAAAAAGACCAAAGGTTAACGCCAATCTTGTACACGGCTCCCCATAAATGGACTCCATTTCCATGCAACACCAGTGAAGTCACTGGGACTCCTTGCTGTGGAGGATTAATGTGAGCAGGATTCAGCCTGTGGTCATGAGTCTGCAACTGAACTGTGCCTTTCATCTCTGGCATAGCCAAACTGGAATTTAACGAGTCTCTTCATTGCCTGAGAATATGACAAATCCAGGCTTCTATTGGCAACCCTCATTGATAGAGGTTTCTAAAAATGTTCTCTGCGTTGTGCAAAATGATGGGTTTTATTCAGCAGTTGAAGGGCCTGTTCCTACTTCCCACTGAAATCAATAGCTAGATTCCTATTGATTTCACAGGAAACTGGATCGGGCCCCTACTGTTTAAGAAGCTCTTAATTCCATTGGCGGTGCTCAGTTGCAAAGATCTGAAGTGACATGCTGGTTAAACACTATAAAATATAGTAAAAGCATCACAGTAACTGGCAGGAGGGACCTCCATGCCCTACCCCTTCAGTTCTGTAACGATTTTTTTTGGTAATAGAGTATATACTATAAAGTGCTAAAATCTTGTGCCAACTAATCTTATGCAGAAACTGTGTGTTTAAAAAGTAGGCACCTTTTTAACAGTGCAAGGGAAACAGCAGAACTGTTGTTAATATGAAGGACCCTTTCAAAAGGAGGAGGAATTTCAGTGAAATTGGAATTACAGTTGTGTTCACCGACTTCATCCAACAAGATATAAACCTTTCAGAACTGTCACCAGCACTTTAAATTTTAACTAACCTACAGTATCCTAAGGCCAAAGAGATGAAAACATCTTGAGAGGCCAAAATGCTTTTGCACTGTAAACAGGTATTCTCAGGCAGCTGTCTCAGCATACCAGCTGCCTAATCATTGTCAAGTTTTCTTTTGTAAGCATGACAGCAAAGGAGAATTAAATGCATAGAGGCAAAACTTTGCTCACATGAGTCATCCCGTTGGACCAATTTCTGCTCTCACTTACCCCGGTGTAGTCTTCTTGAAGTTTTCCTACACCCATGAAAGTGAGGAGAATTTGCCTTACATTTTCAGACATTCATACTATTATTCTTGGCTGTCTATGGGGAATTGCTGTCTGAATTCTCAGAATCTGAAACTGCAATGAAGGCCGCTAGATAAATGTATGAAATTGATGTGCCTGCACTTCAGCCCAATCCTCAAGAGGCACTTAATATGGCTAATATAATCTCACTCCATCTTCAAATGTATCTTATCTCCATTTTGTATTTGATAGAAGACATTTTTCTCTAGTGTGCGTATATATATTTTTCTATGGTAATTGGGTCTTCAGTTGCAGGAAAAAAGAAGATTGCATTGTTCCTTTAATTCCTGCAGACAGGAGCTGATTGATTTAGAAGCTGGCATAAGAACCGAAGGACAAAAGGTTGATGTTTGAAGTCCTATTTTAAAGTTATAGGGTCAAATTCTGTTCTGTCATACAGGTGTAAACCCATGGTAGCTTCAGGGGAGTCACTCTGGAAATACAATGATATAGTTCAGAGCAGAATGTAGCCTCAGTAATTAAAATCCTTGTCACATATTGATTATCTCCAGCAGGCAAAGGCAGTTTAAATATCTGCTTAGAATAATATAACTACAGAGTAAACAGGTATTGCTAGCATAAAGTAAAAGGCTAAATCACTGGTTCTCAAACTTCCATATTGTGGTTAATTTTTTAAAATAGAAGGCCTCCCATTCCGATGTCATCACCTCCCCTGCAGCAAACGTATTGCCCAGAAAAGTAGCTTGTGAAAAATTCTTAAGATTAGGAAGGCCAGGTGAAAATAAACTCCCTTTTAGATGGGGTTGCTTAGTCATGTCCATTCACTTTGTGTTGGTGCTGTCCTAGCCCTACTCCCACATGCAGGACTTGCTTTCATTAGTAGCAAAGCTGCCCTCACAGCTTGGACACCCAACTACTCAAATCTTTTGATGTCACTTTGTAGTTTGGTCCTCCTGTGTTAACTACCATTCCAGTGTTAATATTGCCTGCACATTTAATCCCGATTAAATGTTCATCAAAGAAACAAATCAGCAAAGAAAGACCTGAAGCTGAGTTGTGGTTTTGTTTTTAAATAAAAGTTTAATTGGTCCAAAAAGCCCCTGGAAATCCTAAAGAGCCCAAGGCTGGGCTGCAACAAGTACTTATTCATGTATTCAATGTTTATAGCATT
The DNA here is from genome assembly GCF_007399415.2 of Gopherus evgoodei. Lineage (NCBI taxonomy): Eukaryota > Metazoa > Chordata > Testudines > Testudinidae > Gopherus > Gopherus evgoodei. The sequence goes on from NC_044333.1 coordinate 31,024,466, forward strand.
TTATAAGCATTTCAGATGTGCATGCTTACTATCCTAATAATCCCAATGTCATTCTTTCTGTTACTGCAGATTGGAGACAGAGTAATGGCTTTCGTAAACTACAACGCATGGGCTGAAGTAGTATGTACCCCAGTAGAATTTGTCTACAAGATTCCTGATGACATGAGTTTTTCTGAAGCTGCTGCCTTTCCTATGAACTTTGTAACTGCCTACATGATGCTCTTTGAAGTGGCCAACCTAAGAGAAGGCATGTCTGTGCTGGTTCACTCTGCAGGAGGTGGGGTGGTAAGTTAGTGCATTTAACTCTTCTTGTCATGTGAATAACTGAAATGGTCTGAAATATGTTAACACTCAAGAGGGGTCTGAGTCTTGAAGTTTGGATTCAGATCTAAACTTTCCCATGTGTTGTGAGGGTTTTTATCTGTTTCCCATCTCTACCTAATATTAAATGTATCCAAGGATTGATCAGATAGAAGCTTCAGGCCAAATAAGAAGCTATCCCAATAAACAAACAAAAAATGAAGTTGGAAGGCAGAGTTCAAAGAGCAGATATTAAGGGATAGAAATGTAGCCTGCGAATCTGTGCGTAGGGAGTAGGTGATATGCACAGAATGTTCTCTCCACTTCTGCACACAACCTGGAAAGGGGATACTACTTCTTCCACAGCAAAGAAAAACATTGCAGGACTTTCTAAGGCCAGGCCTGAAGTCAATAATATACAAAAGACAAGCAGAGTTGGAGTGAGCTACTGGGTCTTACAGTATGACACCTGCAGCAAAGTACACATTGCCTGAGCAAAGCACCAGCTGTATGGATTCAGGGGAACACAACACTAGCCAACCAGCAAACAAGGAGTCGGCAAGTCTGTATTACAAATCATGTAGGCTCTGATTCAGGAAAGCACCTAACCAAGTGCTTAAATTTAAGATACAAAAATTCTACTGTCTATCTTTAAACTAAGGGGCCATTCACTATATAGTTTATCCACTCAGGAACTGCAGTAGATCTCTGCCTTCTCAACTGAAGTTCTGTCCTTTATTCTTCAAAATTGTCTTCTTCAGGGCCGCCCATGGGGGGGGGAGGTGGGGCAAAAGGAGGAATTTGCCCCAGGCCCTGCACGGGCCTCCATGAGAGTTTTTCGGGGCCCCTGGAGCAGGGTCCTTCACTTGCTCTGGGGGCCCTGGAAAACTCTCACAGGACCCAGGCTCTTGGAGCTTCTTCCGCTCCCGGTCTTCGCCGGCGGGGGGTCCTTCTGCTCCAGGGCGGAAGGACCTCCCACCACCGAATTACCACCGAAGCGGGACCCACTTCCGAAGACCCCAGAATCCTCTGTGCAGCCCTGGTCGTCTTTATTTATTCCAAATTAATATTCCATAGTCATCTACCACCTGGCAGCCCTTAAACACCTTATCTTTGATTTTATGCCCTCACCGCTTCTTTCAGAGTCTTCTAAAAGATAGGCTGTAATTAAAGGAATAAATTCATCAGCTCTTTACACAAAATATTTGTAGCCAAAGCTAATCCTACTTGCAGTGAACAACCCTCTTGGAATACTCCAGTAAATGACTGGAATTTGTAATCTTATTACAGTTCAGTGCTGTACGGACTAGGGAATTATGGCCTACTTTGTTTAATATTAATCTTTAGTGTGGAATTTGGAACTGTTAAAATAACATGGGGCTGCATATTAAGGGAAACCGTGCACTTTGCTGTCACTGTAATAACTCATGACTGAGGTTTTCATTTAAGGCACTAGATTGTACGGGTTGGGGGGAGGCCCAGAGCTTCCTACTGGGGCTCAGCAAAAAGCTTGAAAGAAATTTCCATGTAGACATTTCTGTATAAATTAATATGCAAATTTGCATAGAATCCCAAAGTGTGGTCCCTTGGAAACAACAAATCCATTATATCCTCCTACACCCATGCAGATGTTACCTAATGCAGATGTATCAATCTTTCCTGCTACATCCACTGTGGAGGTTAGTGGGGGGTTTCCACCTCACTGACTGAAGCCGAGTCTTACAGTGAATGTGCTGACAGACTCAGATTCTAGTGGGCCCAATTCTAATACTCCATCTATTTAAACCACTGAAGACGTAACAGTATCCATTGAGCAAATAATTCCCAGGAAGTTCCTCATTTAATAATACAGGAAAACCAGCATTCAAATCACTTTAAGGAAAGAGATTTTCTGTGCTCTTGTATTAATGGATGCAAAGCCCATTAACGTTGACAGCAAGTGAAAAGATTGGCCAGTTGGTTTCTAAATGTCATCAAAATTCCTGAATAATTTAACAAGACAATAGACTTCCTGTGGTACAAGAACTTTGCAACTGTTCCTTTCTCAGCAATACTAGTTCATTATTCTAGTTACTTCAGGCATTTTATATAAGAAAACTTGTTGATTGTTAAGTTCTTGCCTGTTCATTTTTGGATTTCCCTCTGGGACAAATCCTGCAGCCCTTTCGTAGGCAGGAGCCAGAGAAAACTCCCACTGACTTCTGTGCATATATTGCCTGTTTGTTTTTGGTGGTGGTTTTTAAAGAAATCCTTATGATATTTAGTATAGCAGCTGTCCGTCTTCTAATATCTGTTTGGGGATATGCTCACTGTGATTGAGTATACTGTCTCTTTAAAGTCAGAGGGGGGAGCTTAGGGGCCAGGTAACCCCCATTCCAGGAGTTCTGGGCCAGAGAGGCAGATACTGGGAGACAGCAAGTGGTCACAGGGTAAAAATTGGTTTCTTGAAAAATCTAAGGTTACTAATCTTTCTAGAGCCGGGAACCAGGAGCTTTGTAGCATAGAAAAGGGCAACTCAATTTGCCCTGATAAATATAAAAAATGATTCCATGTTAACAAATCTTATTTGACTCAGTTATAGACTGTTGGGAAACCCTTTAAAATTGATACATTATGGTCCCAACCGGGCCTTTCAGAACGTTTGGTCATTTTTCAGGGTAAACTCATCCTATAACTGTTTATTAAATCATTTCCCTTGCTGTATTACATTGATTAGTATGGTTAGACCTCAAAATACAGCATTTCATCCTCCATGTGACCATGGTGAGCTCTTCGGTATTACCATAGGAAGTGCTGTCAGTAAAGCAGAGGATTGTTCCTGTAGACTTGGTTAAAGCAAGAGCCACTCCCATGAAAATCTCTGAGTTACTTACAAATGCTGGTGTAATTCATACGTTCCTCTGGTGGATGTGACCGGACTTCAAGCCAAGATTTATAGGGCCTGAGACAAAATGTAAAAGAGCCCCATCTCTTCCAGTTTACAGCCCATTCTCTCTCCTCTCTCTGTTGTTTTCCCCTTGCTCTTCACACTCTCTCGGTTGATTCTGTTCTCTAGGGAGGCTAAGGGAACTTCTCCGCCCTTCCTCAGAGCTCAGGGAAGAGGGAGCAGCAGGCATCTTCTGCTGTGGTTGCCAACAGGTGGATGGGGCTCCTCCTCCTCCTATTGGGCGTGATCCTGTTCCCACTGAAGTCAGTAACAAAACTTTCATTGACTATAATGGAGCAGGGTCAAGCCTATTGGCAGGTGGGTTGTGTTTTCCCCCATCTCTTCCCCTGGCATATTGAGAAAATAGACCTGAAACAGCTGCTGGGCATTCATGCCTTGGTCCCAGCCCTTCTCTTTGCTTTCCCCTGGGCACAGGACCCTCCCCTGCTACCCTGAAACTTACCTGCAGAGGAACAGGGGGAAGAGACTCATGGAACAGAATGAGCCCGGAAGAGGAATCTGGTAACAACTTGCATGATGCTCCAAGACACAGCTTTAAAAAAAAACCCATATATTTCACCAGGGCCCCTTGCTAAACCCAGGGATTAGGACAATATTAGCAGTGAAAGAATGTAGTTGGCCATAATTTGGCGTTCAGTAAACATACAAAACTAGTGGAACTGGCACGCAAAGAGGCTTTGGCAGGGGAGAGGAGAAAGCGAAGGAAGCAGGGCTCTGGTTTACCCTATAGTCTTATTTTTCCGGGTTTTTATCCTCCCCTTCCATCTTCTATACATGCGTTGTCCATGTTTTTGCACACCTGCTGAAAGCCAGAAGGGTGTAAATTGCGCCACCTCATCACTTAACCTCCAGATACTGTTAGGAGTTAATATTTAGTAACTTTCTTGCACTAGTATTTCAGTTTCACATGAGCTAAAATTAAACTTACGCTCATGCAGAGACATTGATTGCAAGCAACCCTATAGCTGTGATGTGACCTTCACTTTCAGGTTCAACATCAGAGGAAGTGCAAGCAGCATGAGTAGGTTCTGGATGCGATCTCATACATTTGAACTTGGAGGATAAAACTGGTAGGACAGCTCTTTTAGGTCATAACAGCGCTGTTTACTGTTTGTCAGGTGCTCTTTATCTGAATTTGCAGACACTGCAGCACATGTTTTCCAAGCGAACCAATCTACGTGAGCGATGATGGCATTTTTTGGTTTAGCTATTGAAAACTGCTCTTCCATAACCTTAGTACAAATCTGCAAGGTTTTTTTTTTTTGGGGGGGGGGGGGGGAGGGAGGAGGGGAGGAAGTGAGAAGTGAGAAGCAGAATGAGGAGTATATGGTGGCAAATGTAAGCAGTGGCATATTCTTAGCAACAGAAATTGTGCAAAATATTCATGAAGAAATGGCAAGCCTCAATTCAAGTGTGAGGAAATGTGTCACCAGCCCAGGAAAGAACCAGTGCCATGCAGACGTCTGTCTGAGGCCCTTGCCTCAATGCACAGTTTATTCAAACACATGAACTCAAGAAGTAACACAAAAAACAAAAAAGCAATTCCCCTGACCGTAGCAGGCTGTAGTCCCCAGAGGCCACAGAAAAAGCCCTTTTCAGCTATGCCTCCCCAGAGGACAAGTCCCTTCCTTAAATCCCCTGCCAGGTCATTTGAAAGGCAGGCAGCCCTTACTGTTATTTATTTGTATCCTGTCACATAGGGACTTGCATTTTTGTTCTGATCCTCAGCTGGAGTAAAATGGTACAGTTCCCTTGATGTTAATAGAGCGGTGCTGATTTACATGTTTTGTTTCAAAGTGAACACAACTGTCCAATTTTGCAGGGAGGGGAAAACATTTTGCAAATTTCTGCTTAAAAATAGGCCTGCTTTTGGGTAAAAAGAGGCCATTATCACTCTCTTATCCCTGTTTTGATCAAAAAAAACTTTCTTCTGGTGTAACTAAATCAGACTTGTATCCCAAATCTGTTCAAGTGTTTGAATTTCTCCTATTCCATTTCACTACTCAGCAATGTTTGCCTTTTCTACTGGCTTCCAATTTCTCCATTTTAATTGGAAAATGACACCTTCAGGAAGTGGGTTATTGTGTAGGTTGATATCTGAGGTGCAAGGAGACATCTCATTCTAGATGCTGAGAGGCTATTACACAATCCTTGCCCACAGTCCTCCTATTCAGTATGTTTAACACATGTATCCCCTAACATATCCTGAATATAGGCATTGCATCATGTCCACTTTTAAATATGAATATACCAGCGGAAAAAATCTAATAATGAATAATAGGTTCTATCCACATTCAGTCCCAAACAGGAATCTAATGCAAGGTTGAATCTGAATGATTAAAAAAAAAATTAAAAGAATTGAGCAGTGTCTCTAGACTTGACAAAAATGAGACTAATAGAAGGATATTTTGGTTTTTTGATGCTGCTCATTCTGAGATATTAGCTATACTGTTCATTACCTTTTTTAGATGGTTTATTGAATCAGGTTTTAAAGCTGGACTCAATTTATATCTTATCAAATAAACAAATTTCATATACAGAAACCTTGCTAAAGGTATTTCCGGTCAGAGTCACAGCTAGGGCAAGTTAGCAAGTCAGTATAGCTATGCCAGTTCATATAAGCTGCAGATCTGGCCCATTTTGATCAAAAGGGAGTTTGTGAAGATAAAAATCTATTGTTTAAAAAAAAAAACTTTCCTGTGGTCCTGGTAACACCTTAAATTGTTAAAATAAACTTACTTAAAAATATAATTTACTTTTCATTATGTATGCTTTTTCTCTAAATTGAATGAAATTCATAAACAATGGAACTAGACTGTCAATTTCAATTTTATGTTTCTTAAATTTCACTTTTTTGGTTCTCCTATATGACTAGCAAAACACTGCAGGTTTCCAACTCTGCAGGTGAGTAGCTGAACTTTTTAAAAAAACAACAAAAAAAAACAGGCCTTTTAACAGGATCTTAAAACACAATATTTCTATTTATATGAGATTTTGTAGTGACCCAACATATTGGTTCTATAAATTGATGTTCATGTAAATAAAATCCATCAAACAGCCTTTGAAACTTGCTTGTATGCCAAGCACAATATTATGAGATTCCTTATATTTCCATAGAAGCACTTTAATCTGAGTCATTTATTTCTCTGAAAACTCTTACTGTGATGTTGTGCATGATAAGTTGTATACAAATTACAGGTTTTGGAAATAAGATTAATTCTGTTTCAAGAAAATACGTCATCATAACATTGATTATTTCAGTGAAACAGCTGATCACTTTATCCAAAGGCTGCTAAGTCCTATTAAAGGTAAAATTAGTTGTCAAATGAAGTTTGGATTTTCATGTTTTGTTTTTCTCAGTTTCAGAAAGCATGAACCTGTTCTGTGGTTATGCGTGGAGATTTATTTCCAAATATTAACAATTCGGGGGGGGGGGGGGAAAGAGTGGTTGGTGGGTTTAGTCTTTTGTGCTGGCTTGGTGTGTGTGTCTGTGGTTTTTTGGGCGGGGGCTGCGGGTGGGTATTGTAGTCATGCATGTTTAATCACATAAGTGCTAGGCTGGTTTAGCAGAGCATAAATCATTACTTCTGGTACAATCCTGCCTGCTTCCCCACTCCTACAACATCCAGGATACAGGCAAAAGGCTAACTGGCAGTGGAGCTGCTGATATGGTTCTGCTGTGAAAGGAGCAGGTAGGACACTGGAAGCCCTCTCAGGTCTGCATCCATTACAAAGATGTTCTCTCCAGTGGAACTACCCTAGCAAGCAGGAGATATGGGCTGTGGTTGGCATATCCTCAACTGGGTGACTCCTCTGGACAAACTGTGCTCCTTGTAGAGAATGTGCAGCAGTTAGTCACCGGGGTTAATTGCCAAGTAACTCCACTGCTGCTCTCGTGCAGGAGAAGGGAAGACTCTGTTCTCTCCAGACTCTATAGAAGTCCTCCATGCACATCCCATTTACTCAAGTTCTGTAAGGGGCCTAGGACTGGACCCTCTGGTATTTGTAATTAAAATGTGTAACCTCATAAACATGAACTCTTAATGTGAATGTAACTAAATGAGTTAAGGGATTAAAAAGGAGATTTAAGAGAGATTTGCATAGCCACAGCACTGTTTTGGCATGCAACCAGATTCTACATATCTTTAGTTAAGTATTTGAGTCCACAGTTACTTGACTTCATTGGAAAAGGCATGTATGGTCTCGTATCAGGATCTGGCCCTATATCTTGGTATGTGAGGGTTGCAGAGGTACATGTGAATTACTTCTTCAAAAGAAGAGAAAAGGGATATTAAATTAAGATCAATTGTCCTGAGAATGGAGGAGTAGGGGGATAAGAGAAACATACATAAGAGTCCTTCTTAGGATTGCCTCCAGACTCTTCAGCATTCTTTTTTCAGCCCACTATAAAGGTAAGGGTCATCTTTCTCCAGTTTGGGCTTGGAACACCCACAAATGTCAGAGGGATGTTTGTAGGCTGGGGTTTTGGTCAGGCTTGTATCTGCAATGGGTGCACCACCCAATCTTCAGCAGTTTTGGCACGCATCATTTCTTCTTGTGCATTTTCCTAATGGCCTGGCACTCTCTTGGAAATGTGAAAGTCTGGGAATTTTTACATCCTGTATGTGCCCAGTATAACGTGGTTTTCTACTATAATAGTTTGACCTTTTTAGTATTCAGTGTTTTTGATTCAGGGAACATTTATTCTCCCTTTTCCTCCCAAGTTAGAGGGACTGTATGCAGAAAACTAATTATATTATAGAACAATGAGAAGGTCGGAGTTTTATTTCACTAGCGTCCTTCACAAAATATCCATTTATCATCATGTTCATACTGGTCCGGTCTGGTTAGAAAGCATCAAAATGGAAACTGGCACCAAATGAAACCAGTCCCATTGCAGAAGCGTGGTCACAAAGAGAAAAATACAAAAGCCAGATCTTGTTTCCATTATAAGCTCATGGTGTAATTTTCTTGCAGGGGAGAGATTAAAATTGGATTCAAAACAATATAGACAATTGAAGGTGGAAGTGAGTGTGAGACTAGTAAAAGAACTCCCTATGGTTTCTGAGGGATGAGGAATTCCCTCTCAAGCAAAAATGGCAGATAACAGTGAGAAAAGATGGCCGGTCTTTGAAACACTGGACTGGGATTCAGCAGACTTGGGTTCGGTTCCTGGCTGCACCACAGTTTTTCTGTGTTGTGTTCAGTCACGTCATTTAATCACTCTGTTTCGGTTTCATCCTCCATTTCTCCTGCCCTTTGCTTCAGTGTCGTTGTATCAAGCAGGCAAGCTACTAACAAGCTTCAACAGGACTTTATTTTTTTACAGTGGAAACCTCTTTACCAAGCTGCTGCTGCGCCCTCTGTCACTCCCACTCAGCCTCCTCAACTCCTTCCTGTTTCCTGTCCTTTCAGACTCCCAACAGCCAGTGCTCCCAGTTCTAATAATAACAAGCAACATCTAAACACCACAACTGTCTGCTTAGTTTGTGAGGTCTTTGGGACAAGTGCTATCTCTTGCTGTATATTTATACAAGACCTAGCACAATAGGGGCCCAGTCTTGAAGCTTCTAGAGGTTACCATAGTATTAGTAGTAATAATGTCCTTTCCCAAAAAACACCACTGGAAGGACTTCCAGTGAAAATCACATTCATCATTATGTGAGAGGATAACATCACAGGGCTATCTAGTTATCCGAGTGTAAATAAAAGCACTGATTACTGATATTTACTTATATCACCAGGAGTTCTGGTTGGAATGAACAAGAAGTGTGTTTATCCATGAATGATCTTACTAACCAGGCAGGCAGTTTACAAATGCCAACCGTTGGCTAGAAATATAGCAAGAGTTTGCTAAATTCAGCCAGACATAATTATTAGAATCACAATGCCAGTTCTTGCCTCCAGGTCTCAGTGAGATTACACAGGCGCAATCAGAGGCTGAATGTGGCTTATAAATATGTCTTTTGTGCATCTGTTTTAATAAAATAACTGTAGGGATAACTCTATATTCTATTCTAAATGTAAGCAATTCAGTGTTTATGCAATATCTCCTTCCCCCGCCTCAAGAAAATACAATTTTTCCACGTTAATTCACAGCATTTAAAGCCCACTGTGTCTAGAGATGTAAAACTCAGACCATATAAGGCACAGATTCTGCAAATAGCTCCCCACAAGCAGGGTCCTGCATCAGTGTAGAACTCCATTGACTTCTATGGAATTCTGCCCAGGCCCAGAAGCTTCCATCCACAAGGAGCTGGTTGCAGGATCTGGACCTTGGTTTGCAAGGGGTCCTGTGTATTTTGGGCCTAAGCCTATGAGCCCTTTGGTTTCAATGGGAGCCCTACATACAGAGGCCTTGTAAGAGTGGGTGGTTAATTTGTTTTGACTCACTCTCCACATCTTGCTTGTGAATAATAATAATTAAGAAAAAGCTTAGTGAATACTACACATAGTTGTGCCTGCTTTCTTGTCACAACCATCTGATGGAAGTGAATATCCATCAGACTCTTCCCCCTCTGCTTACAGAGTGCATTCTTGACCCAGCTGATTAGAAACACTTACAAACCTCTCCCCTACTCTGGAGAGAGATTTAATGAAATCGGGCAAAAGCTGATCTTGATATGAAAGTTTGCAGAGCTCTGCTTCTGGCCTGATTATTCTGTTTTCAGTGCATCCAGCATCATAATTCCATTTCACAGGGGATTTCAGAATTCAAAATTGTGGTATTGCTCTGATTGAAAACAAAACAATTTTTTTTTCAAAATTCTGGGACACAGAAAAATGGAAATGTCTCATGTAGATAACTTCAGAATAAATTCTTCCTGGTGGGAAGAAAGGGAGCCACGAGTCAGGATGCCTTGGGAGCCATAACTGAGCATGGAGCCCCAGAGCTTGAGATAGTCAGAACTTTCAGTCTCCCAGCTCCCCTTCAGCCTACCAGGTGGATTACCCCAGAGCAGGGGAACCTGGAAGCCTCGGGGTCTGTGACTCTGAAAGCCTGGGTATGTTTTGAAATCTGCCTCAGTTTCGGAGGAACTTACTCAAAAATGAGCTCTCTCCACAGAATGTTTCGATTGTGATGAATTAGCAAACTGAAGAAAACAAATAATTTTGTCAACGTGCTCTAGTTTTCAGTTAGGTCAGGAGTAACTATTGAATTAGTCTCATTTTAAGTGGGAAGAGAATCAGGATTCATTTTGTGTCTCACTTGCTCCTTGTTCCAGGCTCTACCAAAGAGCGATGTGACTTTTTCTTTATTAAATTCAGACTATCATATTGTGAAAGTCAGCAGGAAGCAGTGGCTGCAATTGTGTTTCATTGCTCAGGAGAGCTTAAGCAACATGACTCGTTCAAAATACTGCAAGATATTTCATACTTTCTGCTAGTAACTAAAAGGAATACATTAAAAAAAAAAAGAAGCTTGCAAAATTACAGGGGCTCAACTCCTCTGCTGTAAAATGGCAAAATTATCTTAAAAAGGCATTTGAGTAAATGGCACAAACTAACCTCAACCGTGAAATATCTTTGAACGTCCTTCCTCATCCCTCATTTAACAGGCATCCAATCCTCAAGTAAAGTGTTGCTGATAAAACAGGTAGAGTAGGCATGTTTAAAAATGCAACGTTTGTCTCTCACACGCTTATCTCCTGTTGTAAGCATAGCAAGATGCTGTGGTTATTGCAGGTACACGAGGCCAGACAGTGTATTTTGAATGCCTCCCACTCAATTAAAGTTTAAAAATACCATTAAAATATGACTTTATTTTTCTAGCTTGTAGTGTTCATATGATACCAGGGGAGAGTTCCGATGGTTACTGTTTATTGCAGATGCCTAAAATTGCCTTTGCATTTGACTACCGAAAGTTACTGAGAGAACACCTGACTAATTTGTGTGATCACCTTTCTAAAGACACGAGCTAATAAACTGTGATTTCCTCACTAGAGCTACATAATCCTGATATAGCAGCACCAAACTGCTCTAGCTGTTTACACTTACAATTTCATATCCTATTCTAATAATAACCATTGTTCTTTGTTTAGTTGCTATGTAAAAACCCACCCAAATGGAAGAAAATAACTGTACCAGAAAAACCATGATATGCTGCTTGTTCATAAGGGCCCAGATCTATAAGGTATTTAGGTGCCTAACTCCCACTGGTTTTAATTAAATCAGTGGAAGGTAGGAATCTAAATACCTTGTGAGAATCTGAGCCTTAGAATCCTAAATTTCATTGACTCTCAGTGAGACTTTAGCTCTTACTTAGTGCACCCAACATAATTTTAAGTAAATGAGTTCTCCACTGCTCACGTGCTTATAGTGACGCAAGTTACAAAGGTGTTTGAAAGCTTTCAAAGCTTAAAGCTGCACATCATACAGGTGAGCATAAGATCCACCGATCATTGTGAATTTCCCCAATGTACGCTCAAAAATCTGGCAGAAGACGCTGGCAAATGCCCATAGTAAACAAACTGGGAAAAAATAGAAATATTTTTCTGATAATCCTTCAGTAGCAGCAGTATGTAAATGTCTTTCATGTGAAAGTATCATTTTAAGTGGATGCTGTCTCTTTAATTAGAACATTTTACAAAAGCTGAATTTACTTCAAAATACCATAGTGAAAGGGATATATGTGTGGTATAATTTATCACTTGTTAAACTAATTTTATCCCCAAAGAATATTTTTCTGAATATGCGTGGGTTTACCACTGTCTCACTATGTGACTGAAATGTCTGACCAGGATATAAAGAAAGTTTTGAAAACTGCATACGGCCAGTCTGGGATTTTATTGTATTATGAGTGAATTGGCAGGCAAAAATCAAGTAATTGACTTTGTCAGTGGAACTGATATAACAATATATTTGCAGGGTCAAGCCATTGCTCAGCTCTGCTCTACGATCCCTAGTGTTACTGTTTTTGGAACAGCTTCCTCTTTCAAGCATGAAGCAATCAAAGATTCAATAACTCACCTGTTTGACAGAAATGCAGACTATGTCCAAGAAGTAAAGAGGTAAGGGTTTTGTTTTGATTATCAAGTAGTAGCTAGCACAGGGATGGGCAATTTTTTTGGCCTGAGGGCTACACTGGGTTTCTGAAATTGGATGGAGGGCCGGTTAGGAGAGGCTGTGCCTCCCCATACAGCCAGGTGTGACCTGGCCCCTGCCTTCTCCAACCCCTCCCTGGGCTTCTTACCCCCTGATGGCCCCCCACAGGGCAGCTACTTCATCCAAACTCCCCTGTTCCCTGACGGACCCCTGCCCCATCCACCTCCCCATCCGCGCTCCCAGTCCCCTGACCACCCCCAGAACCCACACCCCTGACTGGCCCCCACCGCCCCATCCAATCCCTCTTCTCCTTCCTGACTGCCCTCCTGGGACTCCTGCCCCCATTCAACCCCCCTGTTCCCTGCCCTCTGACGTCCCAAACCCCTATCTACACCCCGGCCCCTATCTACACCACTTCTTCCCGAACTCCCCTGCCCTCTATCCAACTCTCTCTTCTGCCTGCCCCCTTAGCACGCTGCCTGGACCACCGGTGGCTGGGGCTGCTACAGCCACACCACCCAGAGCACCAGGACAGGCAGCCGCACCACCAAGCTAGAGCCAGCCACAGCAGCACAGAGCACCAGGTCAGGCCACAACTCTGAAGCTGCACAGCCCCAGGAGCTCGCAGCTCCACCGCCCAGAGCATTGCACTGGCAGCACAGTGAACTGAGGCTGCACAGGAGGGGGAACAGCAGGGTAGAGGCCGGCGACTCAGGGGCTGGGCAGGAGGGTCATGTGGGCTGATTGTGGCCCACGGGCCATAGTTTGCCCAACTCTGAGCCAGCAAATTACTATGAAAAGTGAGTTAAGCATATATATGAGAACTGATTACACAGGTTGGTTTTGGAACAGTCACAGATCTAATCTAGATGTTCTCTGTCTTTCCAATGAAAAGATAATTATAGGAAATCAGTATCTCCCTCTTCCTTTACGATCTAACATGGGCTTTATTGATCATGTTCACTTAGATACCTGCCACAAGCCAAAGGAATTAAATGAAAGAGAACAAAAAAATTGATTGGAGGGAATCTAATCTCATACTATCAGCCTACAGGAAAATAATCTTTCATTATTGCTGTTCACTTAAGTTGTTTTAAGTAGATTTGGTGCAATTGATTCAAAATGTTTGGGAATTCTCTTGTGTGTTTCTGTCTGTCTAGGTTCTTAAACTGTGCAAACCACTAGTATCTTGAGTTCTGTGGTGTCTGGTTGAATTGTAAATACTTAGATTTTGTTTGCTTTAATGTTAGCCTCCTGAAGTTGTCACCTAGGCTTCAGTTTCTCCACAAATGTTTGCAGGTTTTTGGGTTAGTCTGATTAATACTGACTGCTAAGGAATGTATTTGACAGGGAAAGTAAAGAAAATTTTCTTTAATTCTAGAAACAAATATTTGATATTGCGGTTTTCTAATTCTACTTTAAAAATAAAGATGATTTGTTGTTACATATGTCTTGAGTGCACTGATGCACTACCTCAATCAGCTGGCAGGAGCAAAAGAAATTTCTGTGTCCATTGCACATGCACATATCCCGATAGTATGGTGTGTGGTTCTCCATAAGGGATGCTACATCAAAGTATATGCAAAGTTGGTAGTTTTTACCACCTTGGGTTGGGATCAGAGTGGATCTCATAAGCTAAGCAGGCTCAGTGTGTATATGGGATGTCCCCCAAAAGAACATAGGCCACAGGAAGTGGTGTTGGGTATTTGGTAAGTGGCATGCTTCCTTCTCAATCATTGCTGCCCCAGCTTGGTGTTGGGGGGAGAAACCATGAGAACTTTTGGAGAAGTCTCCATCATTCATGGCTGTTGATGATCCTGTGGCATTCCTCTCTAATATCAGAGTGTTATGTCCCCATATCATGACATAATTCTAATGTGAGTAATTACACTGTGCTTCCCACAAGTATTCTCTGCATTGTCAGCTGGATACAGCGTTCGTCACTCTTTCATCCTACATGGGTTGAGTAGTCTGACTGTCTACTGTTAAACACTGTTACATCAGAAGAAAATTTCACTCGGCATGAAGTTTCAATAGATGAGGAGAAGAGTTGTCTGGCAAAGGATATTCGCCCAGCACCACCTCTTCAGCCCTGGACTGTTCACAGGACCTCACTTCACCCCCACTGGAAGCTGTTGGGGGTGAATTTTCACTGCCAGTGGGGAGCTGCTATAGCATGATGGTCTAGCTCCTCTTCACTTCCCTCTGGGAGCAGCTGCAGCAGACTAGGAGTCAGCTACTTCCCACTGTACTAGGGCCATTTGAACAAATTGGGGTGGGGGGAATGTTCACAGAAATTTTTCACTCTTTAACGTTTGACATTTTGAAGAAAATGTTCATCAGAATTCAAAACCAGCCCCTGCTCCTTGCCCAGGGGACTCTGACTTCTCCTGTGCTCAACTGGAAGAAGATACAATCTCCTTGGAATGCCCCACTCTCTATGGTGCAAGGTGATCATTGTTCTGTTCCAAGGGGTTATTACAGTGGAACCCAGTTATAGTGGGGAGAAACTTTGCTACATGGGGTTCATTTAAAATGCCTGGCAGCAATTTGTAGCTTTCCCTGTGGTTTACTGCTAGTGGATTTTCCCCTGTGATCGGTCCACAGGGTGTGTGATTTGGGGCTTTTTGGAATGGAAGGTAAAACATACATGCTAAATGTTACATTTCCTCTTTAGGTTTGCCATGACTATGATGGTAGGGTGATGAGTGTGTCACTGAAATGTAGGTAGTGGAGCTGTGGAAAATCAAAATGTCCATCCCATGGGAAATGCCAATATTTTGAATTTCTGGTTTTGTCTCAAATCAGGAAAGGGAAAATGTTGATCTTGCAGAAACTGGATTTTTCCATTGGAAAAAACATTTTGATGGAAAATTCCTGACCAGCTCTAGTAGATAGATGGCTTGGTTGCCAGAGTGCAGTGGCCTGTTTTATATCAAAATCCTGCAGTAACAATGACTGGCATGATGTTTATAATAACAACGATACATTCACTGCCCTGATTACATTCCGAAAGGGTACATTAAGTACCATGTGTTTACAAATGAATGCTCATCCACTACCTAACTGTAGAAAAAAATATTAGGTTCACTGTTGTTGTAGCAGTGCCGATCCCTGGATGTTAGAGAGAGAAGGTGGGTGAGGAAATAGCTTTTATTGGACCAAGGCCTATTTGGTGAAAGAGAGAAGTTTTTGAGCACACAGAGCTGAGCAGTCCTGAAGAAGAACTCTGTGTATCTCAGTAGCTTCTCTTTTTCACCAGAGGTTGGTCCAATCAAAGATATTAATTTATCCACTTGGAGAAATTATTGGCCCACAAAAATCAGCAGTGTCTACCTGTTACACTACTAAGGGAAGAACTCTCATGTTTTGTGGGTCTTTGTAATGTGTTTCTGGCAGACATTTGAGAGCTGTCTTTATCTCTGTTTTCTGAGGAAAATGAAAAATTCTTTATAGGTCATAAAGCTTTCCCTGTTCTCTGACTTTGTCTAATTGCAGTTAGGCAATTGTAAGAGGTATGGTCATCACAAGCTAATAGTTGCTTTTGGGGATTAGAAACTGTTGACTGCACCTTATGCCTTTGATAGTCCCCAGGGTATAATTATCCTAGAATAATGTGCCAGTGGTTTGCGTAATTGTTTAATTAAAAAGAACTGGTAAATAATTTGCAACTACTAGGGTTATTTACTCGGTCATAAAGTAGAATAGCAGGTTTTAGTCAAACTGGAGGCAGGAGTTCACAGGTTTAGTTAGTGCAGAGAAATGTGAAATCAGTTCTTGTTACTGGCAACATGAGTAACTAATATTTCTCTCCCTCTTTAAAAAAAAAAATCTTCAAACATTGTCAGGTTATATTTTGCACCTGAAAAAAAGATAGTGGTTTTCTTGGCCAGTAAATACTGAGCTATAGTTCAGAAATGCTTGCAAACAAGGTTATTTATTGGAACCATATACAATTTCAACTCCTCTGCTGCACAAATTGTAGCCATATTCTGCCCTTGGCTTCATGTGGATGGCTCCTGTTGACTTCCATCTAAGTTTGGTTTAACTCAATGCAGGGACCTAGTAGATCAAAGATCCAAAATGGAATTATGTCCATGATCTGACACTTAAAAACATACTATCTGAGGAGAAGTAAGTTAGAAAATGACCCATTTCCCCTTTTTTAGTTTGCTTGATGAATGCAGAAGCAGCCCTTCCCTGCCTGCCATCATTACCAGGGTTACAACTTTAGTATTTATTTCTAGTGTGGAAACTATAGATTTTCAAGTTTCCCTCTGAATCTGCATGGGGGATGAATGAGAGTGCATCATGTAGAATTATTTGTTTCCCTGAAGAAATTCATACCTAAGAGCTGTTTTTATAAGTACCAATACATCCCCATGTGTCTGAGCGTAGACTCAGCCCTTAGTCACCTGAGTAGCTTTTTGCACTGGATTGTCATCTCTCACTGGCTTCCCACTAGTGTAACTATTGACCTCAGTGAAGTTACTCTTGATCTACACTGATGTGAGAAGAGAATTGAGACTGTTTACTTGAATGACACGTGAAGAGGATTGGGCTGTATTGTGAGTAAACACTCCCACTGCACTTCTGCTGCATGGTCGATATCTTCTGTGAAGTAGACCAATGCTGTTATTACAGTCGTCCATTCCCATGAGCCATGCTCTAGTCCAGGGATGGGTAACCTTTCAAAAGTGGTGTGCCGAGTCTTCATTTATTCACTCTAATTTAAGCTTTCGCGTGCCGGTAATACATGTTAACATTTTTAGATGGTCTCTTTCTATAAGTCTATAATATATAACTAAACTACTGTTGTTTGTAAAGTAAATAAGGCTTTTAAAATGTTGTAAAAGTTTCATTTAAAATTAAATTAAAATGCAGATCCCCCCAGACCAGTGGCTAGGACACAGGCAGTGTGAGTGCCACTGAAAATCAGCTCGCATGCCGCCTTCGGCACCCCTGCCATAGGTTTCCTACCCCTGCTCTAGTCTTTCACAGGTCTCTCTGACTTGCATAAACACTTCTTGATTTATTTTCATAACCTCCCTATTTTAGATTCTCATCTTGCCCTGTAAAATAGTTGTAGTGATAAATAATGATTTTCTCTCTCCCAACTGTCCACATAGTCTATGTGCCAGAGCTTAACAGTATATAATTTCTACCTTCTCATGTTCTGCTTCTTTCCCCCAGTTCTGGTTACAACACCGCTTGCTCAGATAAACAAACATATTTTAATCATCCTGTAATATACTATCCCAGTTGAATCTCAATTAAGCCAAACTTCTCTTTCCTCCATAATTATCTGTACCACCTATTGCATTCTAGCCACTCCACGAAACTCTTCTTCCTCATTCATTTTTCCTGAAGAAGGAAATAAACAAAAATAGTGTAGCTAACCAATCATTTACTAAACACTTGGCTTTTTTCGCTGCAACTCCTTTCCCATCTCACACATGTATGTTTAGTTCAGGCCAGATTCTGACATGTTTACTCACATTGAGTCGCATGTTACTCGACAAATAGCCCCATTAACTTCATTGAGATTGATTGTGGAGTAAGATGCTACTTAACATGATTGTGTGTGGCAGTGTTAAGACTCTAGGCCAAGTTTTTCAAAAGTGAGTATTGATCTTGGGTGTCTCCATTGCTGCATATCCAAGTGGAGATACCTGGTTTTCAGGGGGTGAATGATAAGCACTTTTGAAGAATTGGGTGTTCTTAAAATGCTCCCGTCATGTACTTTGTAACTGAAATGCTCAAAATCACTAGTTGCTTTTGAAAATCTTAACATTAGATAATAAACTCTTCCGACTCCTCTCTGAAGTGCCTTTCAAACTGTAGGTGCTATGTAAACAATAATCCTATAGTAGACCAGTTAAAATAAATGAAGTCTTGAGTCCTGTTGTGATGTGAAATTTGCCCTCCTTGTGTCTTAGAATCTCAGCAGACGGAGTAGATATCGTTCTGGATTGTCTGTGTGGCGAAAATACTGGAAAAGGCCTCAGTCTTCTCAAACCACTTGGGACTTACATTTTATATGGTGAGTAAAAACAAAACAATTAGAAGTTTATTTCAAAAATATCAATTTGCAAACCTCTTCCGGCAGCATGGGAACACTCTTTAAAACATCCAAGCTAATAAGTTCTCCCTGGGGAGTATGATCAATGTATCTGTCTTGTTACACTTTATCAATCATTTCTATTTAAGAGTTTCTGAGGATCTGATTCATAGGCTAAAAAATTAGGAGAAGCTAGTTGCTACAAAGCAAGTTGTTTTTTCAAAATATCCAAAGGCAGAACTGGCTATATGGTTCAGATAGTTGAACATCACTTGGCTACATAGAAGGAAAAAGTTTGGGGAGCGACTTTGGATCTCTTACTCCTCAGACCACATGAAGCTAGAAGTTTGGTAGAAGTAACGGTAGTATGATGCATGGAACTGTAGAAAGAGCGTCATTCAGGAATGAATTCACTTGGTCTGACACGAAGCTGTGCAAGCTGAATCCAGACTTCTAAATCTCACGCTTTACAGCCTCAGCATGTACCACTGGCCATTCAGCATATTTAAGAATAGAAATTGCTCCCCTATAACTCTGCCTACCTGCCACATAACTTTCTGCTAATGAAACAGCAACATCCCCAGACTCTGTGAGAGGAGAGTTAGAGACTACATATCTCTGAAGACGGAGAGAGGGGAAGTCGATATGGTTATAGCTGCCACCTGGCTGAGAAACTGTAATGGGGAGGAAGAGATTTGCTATCAAAATAACTAATATTATCTAGTCTGCTTGACTATGAACATCTGTCTGAGAGGCTGAATTGATGGTTTTTCTGATCTCAGAAATAAGGAGAGCTTATCTGTCATTTGATATGAACAAATCTTTCTTTTGTTCCTGAAATGTGTAGGATGCTATCAACTTGACTTCTTTGATTGCTGTACCAGTGATAAAAGGAAGGGCATCATTAAAGCTTATGCAGTTTGGAAAGAAAAGAAGAATTTTTTCAAAGCACAATTTTATTTTTTATTGATTTACTTTCTAATACAGACAATTAGATGGCCTCATTCATTGGCATGCAATAAAGGGTGTTTACATGTATGTGATCTCTTTTTTCAGGTTCATCTAATATGGTTACTGGGGAAACAAAAAGCTTCTTTAGCTTTGCAAAATCAGTAAGTATAGTACTCCTGTGGTTCTGTTATATCGCACTTATTAGCATTTATCTCCTAAACCCATTATTTTTAGCAGCTTAGTTCATCTTAACCAACACCAGCCTAATTTGTCTCCATTCCATTGTTTACTAACTCCAACATATAACATCACACTAGTGTAAATGTAGCATGGCCTGACATGGTTTTCTTTTGGTATGACAACTAGTCAGGAGTCTGCACTGTATGCAATAAATATTTGAGTTGCCAATAATCTGTGTAAAGTCATTTTATATCTTAGACCAAACTAAACCATCAGTTTATTTTCTGACCTGGTAGTAGCATGTCATATCCACTGTACAACTGTACTCCAGGGAGTTCTTTCCTTCTCTAGTGTGGATGCACAATTATGTGAATTCAAGGATATACTTGAGTCACAGGGTTCCATCATCTCTAAGAGTCTTAGGAATTAATTGAGCTGTACAGGGTATGTCTACACTAGAGTGTGATTACACCTCATGTAAACACACCCAAGCTAGCTTTAATCTAGTTTACTCAGACACCAGAGCAGTGAAACCTCAGCAGTGCACGAGTAACTACGTGGCTTCTGGGTGGGCTTGTACCGTCCACACTGAAGTGTGTGGTACCATGGCTTCGCTGCTTTGGCACCCCAACTAGCTAGATTAATGCTAGTTTGAGTATGTTTACACGAGCTTCAATCACAACCCATGATTGCAGGATAGACACCCATTGAAATATATGCTTCAATTCTTATGGTGCTGTCTTACCCTTTTCCTTGATTTTGTGAACAAACTAAAAGCTGAAGTATTAATTATTCCCTGGCCTGTTACAAGTAATGAACAAATCTGTTCAGACAATTCACAAACAGAAAAAAGGCCAAATCTGTCATATAAATTGTTTGCAAGGAAAAGTTCAACCACCTCAAAAAGTGATTCCTTCAGATATGAGAAACAAGGACACAAGCTACTAATCAGAGATCGACCACACACAATTTATCTGCTAAAAATTCATCAACGCCTCATATCAGCAACCCTTTTTCCCAGAAGAAATTAACTTTGAATATCTGTATGCAGCCAAAATCAGGATATATCAAAGTCCCCAATAAGAGACACTCAGAGACTTTACCTCCTACTTGTTCTATCTCACATAATGGCAAGGGCTAAAATGTGCAAAGATCCTTGTAATTAGATGCAGACATAGAGCTGAAATAGTCTGAAGAAATTCCTGTCACTGTTAAAAACTATTTTATCTCCAGAGAAAATATCTACATATGAACCTACAGAAAGAGATATTGTGGGCGCTGAAACAACCTGGTCTGGTTAGTTTGACATCATGGGGACAATTGGGAAATGCAAGACCAACATATCCATTAAGTTATTCTATTGTCTCTGTCGCTGCCTTGGTTTGTTTTTGAGCCCAAGACTAGGCAAGCTCCACATTGCACGTGTAAATAAGTCAAGGAGACAGGTCACCACGTTTTTCAATTGGTAGTGTAGACAACCCTGGTAAAAATTGAAATTGGCTCCCACTGGTACCATCTAGAGCAGCTACTGCAGGTTTTGGGGAAAAGCAACAGTTACGTTGGTTCCTTGAGCTACTGGTTCTCCATCTGAAACCAAGGGAGGCCCGGAGAACGAGACTTGTTGAAGATTGCTAATGCAATCCACTAGGAGGGGCTATACTGTTCCATAAAAAACATTAAAACCTTGGTATCTTGCTGCACATTGCAATTGTCGTGAAACCAGGTTGCCTGGAGCTACTGTGATAAATAACTGTATGGAAGTTACAGGCTAAAACAAAAGCCTTGATCAACATGTCCAGGCCTATATTAAAAAGCTTTAAACCAGAATGAGTCGATAGGTGCTTTGTAATGGATACTGGAGGGAATAATGCCACCTCTGGAAACTTAAAAGGCAATCAAAGGGAATATTTAATCAAAATATTAAGTAGTGCATTGAATTGTTCATAAAAATGTAAACTGCTTTTTTACACTAATATAATTAATCCCGTGGAAAATTAAGTTACCAAAAATCATAAGAAATTTTTTAATTAAAATTTTGCCCACTAGAATAAAACTCGCTAAGATGTGGGATCTCACTCACAAGGGTGCCCTGGAGCTACAGTAGCCAAAATGACATAATTAGAGATAATACAAGACTCCCAAACATATCGATGTACAAGACTTCAACAGGAGGGTAGACAGAGAGGCAAGAGCAGCAGAAAGGTTTACATGAGATTTTTGGTGGGATGGGTTATACGGGGGAGTAGGGTTAAGAGGTTTTCGAGAGGAGTTACATGGCTTCCCTAAAGTAACAAAGGAAGGCTGTGGCAGAGCCACAAATAGAATTCAAGACTCCTAAATCCTGTCCCTTTGTCACAGGATTATCCATCCTCCCAATTGTCTCTGTTTGCCTCAAAAACTTGCATTTGACCTTCACATGCAAATCAGGTAGCTACCTATCTGTCTACCCCCATTTCTTTGTGCAAACCTTGTGACTAAAAGAAGACAGCTCTGGAAATTTTTGGAATTTGGGCACAAAAAACAAACAAGTGTGTTTTAGCTCATTATTCTACATCAGACAGTTCAGTTTTCCATGCAGCTATTTCCTTATACTGTGCCTTTCTGCTGCTATTGTTCACACTTTTCTTTCATGAATCTTCTCTCCTTCACCATAGCCCTTGAGCTGTCAGCAAAACAAGAGTGCCTCTGTATTTTTGCCTTGGTTTTTCTTAAAATCCATTAGGTTAATGGGCTTTTGATCAAGTGCTGAGTCCAATTTGCAGAGAACCTTTATTCTATGTTGGGTTACCTCTCCCATGGAAGAATAAACATCTAAATCCCTGATAAGCTCTTTGCATACATTGCAATATTGTGAACCCTTTGGCCTATGTGTGTGTGTGTTCTTGTAACCTTCATGCCATTTGTTTCTCTCCAGTGGTGGCAGGTTGAGAAAGTGAACCCTATCAAGCTGTATGAAGAGAATAAAGTCATTGCTGGATTTTCTCTGCTAAATCTACTTTTCAAACAGGGCCGAAGTGGCCTAATTAAGGGTATAATGGACAAACTCATAACACTGTACAATGAGAAGAAGATCAAGCCTCTGGTTGATTCGTTATGGGCTCTGGAAGAGGTAGGAAAATGGCTTCTCCCCCTCCCTCCCTTATTTCTTAAATTCATAAAGTAAATGGTTATTTTGAACTATGAAATCAGAGTGAGTAAACTATTTACAGTAATTAATTTATCCAACACATTTTTCTTTTACTTCTGTGTGTGAATTGTTTGCAAAAACCCTGTCAGTCTCACATTTCTTTGTTATCAAGAGTTATGCACACATTTCTACTATGAATAATTTTTGGTTTGCAGAGGATCTGTTCCTACTTTGTTACAAATACTCATAATGTATGAAGTGATGGATAGTCACATGGTATTCTTTCTATTTCATGACTGGGTGAATCGTGTAACTAGCCAATGTAGCATGAATTGCAGAGGTCATAGTGGGCCTTTACACCTACGCATGGGCTCAAAATCTGCCTTTAGTGAATAGTCTTAATACATTAGAATGAGACTCATTTCTTGCCTATATTTCTATATTTTGCTAGATCAATTTAACCACTCAAATCTTTGCAGAAAGTGAATGCACAAGTGTTGCTGATCTGGGCAGATCAGAATTCTCTTCTGATTTGAATCAATATTCAGGGACAATTTTTTCTATTGCTTGTTCAACTCTATTTAAAGGATTGCAATCAATCTAGTCTGCTGATAATAGGATAGTTACACACCCCTTTTTAACCAAGCCACTGCTTTCTGAAAACTCTGCTGTCCCTAAGATGTTAGAAAATTAACTCTGGTCATCTTAGCGGTCTGAACAGACTTTTTTTTAATTATTTATTTGTATTACAATAACACCTGGAGGTTTAATTTTTGTGAAATTTACCAAGTTTGACACACAGCTATGATGATGGCTGTGTTGAATGTGAATTCTAGTTGTACAGTTGCTATTCAAAAGGTACTGGCAACATAGGTTGGCTGTGATTGTGCTGGTATTATCTGGCATCCACAAGAAAGTAGTAACCACCAAGCTCCATCAATGTGTGATATCAGCCAAAATCCTGGATGCCTCATAATGAGAGTTCAGACAGGGCACAGTACAGAGACTGCTCCCTCCTCAAGCTATGATCACTGGTAAGATCTCCATGCTCACACTGCTGGATCTCTCTGCAGCCTTTGACGCAGTGGGCCACAAGGTAGTGCTAACGCACCTGCATGACTTAGCAGAAGTACTTGGTCCAGCACTACGATGGCTCCAATTGTTCCTCTCCAGAACTCAGAGAGTGGTGACGGATAAATGCTCCTCCTTCAGGATCCCTGCTATCCCAGCTTGTCTTCAATGTCTGTTTCAGACCACTAGCAGAGATAGTGAGATGTCATGGTGTTGGAAATAATTTTCATCATAATTTTATTTGGGTTTACCACAACTAAGTTTCCACACAAGTATTCCTTTATTAATTCAAAGGTCACTTGATGTTTGTTACATCCAAAACACAAATATTAGCATATGCACACACCTCTATTCTGTACCTTAGCAGCAACAGTTACAAGCATCGGCCAAAATATTTACAACCAGATCAGGCTCAGGAAACACCTTCCCACCATGACTCCAGATGGGCAAGGGAAAGCTCTCACAAAGAACCCCTAGAAAACCTTTATTTTTTTATACACTATTACAAACAAGTTGAGTCACAGCTGGTTATGGGATTTTAGCTAGGGCCAGATAAAAGCTTAGGGCTGAGCCCTGTCCCCTGTTCCAGTACAGACAAGATTAATGACTGGACCTCTTTCTTCAAGCTTTTCTTATCTCATTTTGCCATATTTCTTCCTAATTACTGGGCCAAGCATTTCTTTATAATAAATGAAACAAATCAGTAATTTACTGCATCCAATACCCAGTTTTTAAAAATGTTGATAACCCCAACCCAAATCTTAAATGCCACTAATATTTCAATGGTCACTACAAGTTTAACACAAACAACGCCCTTCTCGTGATTTTATTATTTTTGATTACATGTCTTTGGCCTGTTGCTCATACTGCTATCCAAACTCAATTTAAAACCATAGTTCACTCAGGCCAAATGTGGGCCTTTACTCCTATGCATGGGCTGAGCTATCACCAGCTATAACACTCAGCTATATAGCTCACAGTGCTCCATGCATTTGTCACGCCTGGGCTGGGTTAGTGTAATTCATTGTATCTGAAGCTGAATGTAAAGATAACTCACAGGCTCCAGGTGGGTAAAGAATGCAGTTGCCTGCCTTCTACCTCTCAGGTTGCCATGAGCACATCAGGCCTCAAGTTTCTCCACCAGCTTCCAGTCCACTTCTTATGCCAGTTTATGGCCTGATTTTTCAAAGCAATTAGTGGATCAGGCCCCACCTACATCAAAACCAAATTTCAGTCTATGAACTCCCATGACAGCAGCACTCCTTTGCAACAGTGCAGCTCACAAGGCCCAGGATGAAGCATGTGAGAGCTGGGGACAAAGCATTTTCTGTCAAGGGGATTCCGCTGTGGAACAATCTTTCTGATTTGCTCAGGCAAATCTAGAGGCTAACCATCTTTGGGAAACCAGGGAAAGCCTCCCTCTTCAAGAGAAACTCTCTTCCATAAGTGACATATTTCAAATACCTCTTTTATTCCTAAACCTCTCCTAACTCCTCCCCAAGGAGAGACCTATCTCAATCAGAGTTCTGATCCTATAAAGGGAGAAGTGCCAGAGACTTTGTTTTGCTCTTGATTTTTTTAGGGAAGGGGATGAGATAGTACAGTGATGGGCAGCAGTATAAAACTCTAAGATAGATACATGCAGAATATGATTCTTTTTTTATTAAATGGCATTGCACAATATTTTGAAATATCTAGGTGGCATGAGGATGAAAGTGCTGGACTGAGCATGCTACTGTTTCATTGTAGATTCAGCTGTGGTATATATTAAAATAAGGAAGCACTTAAAACCAACAATTATTAGCCTAAGTAATTTTAGACCAAGAGAAAACAATATAAAAAAGGGTTCTACATAGCAGAATAATCTTCTAGTCAACATGATGGGAATTTACTGGGAGACTTTAAGCAATATTCTTACATTTGTTTGGTAACATTTCATAACATTTGGCAGTACATGAACTATCTCTCTGACATTAGTTTGTGGAATATGTAAATCCATCTGTTCAAGACTGCAGCCTGGCAAAATATAGCTCATTTTTCAATCCTGCTCAGTTTGCATGATCTCAGAGGCAATTTACAAAATGTGTTACTGACTGGCATCTGCAGGAATATAATGATCCTGGAGTTTTGGGGGTTGTTCGGTTTTGAATTGATTATAAAGAATTACTCTTCAATCTAAACATTAGGAAATATGCCCAGGTCAGTTTTCCAGTGCAAAATCAATATGATGGACCTAGAGATGGACCAGAGCTAGTGCCTTAGATTCATCAATCTTGAACTATGGGAAAGGGTTTTTTTTGTTTGGTTTTTTTTGAGTTTTTTTGTCTCTGCATTTCATGGATCTGACCCTTCCTGGAATGCATCATGAACTTATTTTGATTGCTTCTCATTTCTCATCAGTACTGGTAACCTTGATGCAGAACCTCACAGGCTGAATTCAGAAGCTCTATTCAACGCAGGCATGATTTTAAAATGTTTATTTATGCACTAGCCACCATTTGTATGGACATATGTTCATTTTACTATAGGTTCTTAATATGGCATGGAAAAAAAATACCTATCCTTATCCCCTCCTGCCTCGCGGCAAGCCTCTAACAGCAATGGGGGCTAAGGAGAGGGTTGACTTGCAGGCAGAGTTACTGATTAAGCAATACTTGTAGCTCCACTATGGAAGTACTTCCTTTATCTAGAAGCTCTCGGGGTGTTCTCCAGAGAGAAGCCCTATTCTGATTAAAGTTAACACCCCAGGACTCCAGTGGGTGAAACTTATTGGTCCACAGGAGCCTCAGGGGTGCATACACATGCAGGATGGGAGAAATAAACTCAGACTGCTCATATCAATAGAAAGCCCTCCATCTTATTGGAATAGTCAGCAAGCCAAAGAAATGCAACGGAGTTGGGGGTGGTGGTGATAAGGATGAAGCCTAGAGAGAGAGGATGCATATGGGCTGGGCATCAGGACAGCACACTGCCCCGACTTGCCTCTCCAGAGGTGGAAGTGAGGAGACCTTGAGGCAGGCTGGGCCGGGGACTGGTAGTTTATGGTAGATATTGACATAGAGCCTACTTTTCCTAGCATACATGGAGAAGGTTGTGACCAATAAGGAGAATTACTCCTCTTCCTGTTTAATTGTAACATTAGACATTTGGCCTGTGTCTGTGGTGAGACCCTGTATGTGTGAATGAAACCCTTAGTTAGTGGTGACTGGCTTGTTAAGTCGAGGGAGGCGGGGGAAAAAAAAAAGGTAGGACTCTCTTTTGGGTCCAAAATTTTAAAAGTGAATAATTTAAATAGTTTTCTCTGGAAAAACTTAGTAATCTCCCAAGTCTCATGGAAAATTCACTTGTTCACTGACTTCCAACTTGGAGACAATTAGTAATTAAATTCAATTGGTGACATCTGAAGTGTGAAGAGGTTTTCATCTTGTTCCAAGCACTCAATGCAGCCTAAACTACCATGACCCTGTGCATTCCTTCTTAACAGAGGCCATATTTTGCAAACCTAGGTCTTTCAAGTCAGCTATTTAAATCTATATTCAGGCACATAAGTGGCCTATTTTTTCAGGTGTTCTGAGCACTCCAATCTCCCACTGCAGTACCACTTTTAATCATGTTGCCTACTTGATATCTGCCTTTGTCTTCACATCTTCCTTCATTCAGTAGATATGAATCTACAAATGAATAGATTGTGTGCACCTCCATCCTCTCTCCAAATTCAGCCTAGCGATATAGGAAGCAAAGTGCATCATAGCAGGTACTATCCATACAACTCCACTGTATTGTTGGATTAATGCAACGGTTTCTAGTTGGTTGCTAAATGACTTGCAGGATATTAGACTGACATACTTGCCTTGACTCTGCTCCCATTGACATCAATGGGGAGGAGGGGGTTGCCACTGTCTTCAGTGAGAGCAGGATTGGGGCCACTGCGTTCACTGTCTAGCTGGGGTGGAATCCTTTCCAGTGTTTTGAGCCCTCCATTTTAGGGCCTGATTCAAATGCCACTGAAGTCAGTGGAAAGACAGAATGCCAAGGAGTCTTCCCATTGATTTCAATGGCCTTTGGATCAGGATCTAAGCATGCATTCTTAATACAGGCTGCTTAAATGAATAACACAAACTGTTGAAGAGTGGGCTGGATTCTGATCTCAGTTATACTGATGTACATGATTCCATTCTCTTCAGTAGAGTTACACTAGATTATTTAGATGTGACTGTAATCAGTTTCTAGGTCACTGATTGTAGGAGTATTTTTTTTGTACTGCTGTAATATCGGTTGATGCTGACTCATGAAGATTAATTCTTTATTGCAAATCCCTATCCATAAATCCGAGTTAAAAGCCTGTTCTCAAGTGGTTCGGATTAGCAACATTTTGTGATTTATACACAGAGGTTTAGCCAAAAGAGACTCTAACAAAATCCACAGTTACAATAAAATGGAAGTTTAGTTGGAATTATTAATCACTAACTAAGCAGAGCCGAATGATGAATTAGTTCCTCAAATATTTTGCAGTTATTTTCCTATGCAGTGGAGTACTTAAGAGAACAGGTAATTTTGCTGCTGGTGCATGCTTAAAATATTGTTGTAGCAAAGGGTTGATTGTGTGGCAAGATGGCACTTCAGTGTCAACTGTAAACTTTAGATCAGAATCCCAATTAATCAGTTACTTGCTTAGCTATATGTTTGTCTTTGTTGGTAACTAATGATCAAGCCTCTGATTTGGTTTCATTAAGTTGCTTTTCCCCATTTTGATTAGTCTGCAATAAGCATTTAATAAGCGAGTTTGCATTTGCCTGACCTTTTATGAAGTTTGGCTTCATAAAATAGATGACTCCAGATTATCATCCAAGGTAAATTCTAAAACATGTTATCTTAAAATCCAGCACATTAGTTAATCATGTATATGCTTCACCCTCTAGTGAAAGCTAAATTTGCAGTTTACCATAGTTACAAAAGTAGCATCTGTAAGAGGCATGAAATTATAAGTGAAATTGTTGTTTACTGGGGCATAGTGTTTGGAAATGATGTGTTTTTCTTAAGAATATTAGACACCTATTCCAGGCTCTAGATGCCCTGCAGCAATTTAAAATACCAACAATAGCAATAACAACAAAATGATTTCAAACCCCTCCCACATAAAACAGTCGGAAGGGAAATATTGCAAAACAAAATCTCTCCACCTCCCAGATGCCCACAAAAGCTCTTTACCACTCCAAATGCTCGCTCAAAAAAACTAGCTTTGTAGTATGCCCAGTCTGTGGATGGCAGGTTGAAAACCTTTGCTCCAGGGTACCAAAGAACTGGACCACAGGAGCAAATCAGCATCTATGGGGAAAGC
This sequence comes from Gopherus evgoodei, assembly GCF_007399415.2. Classification (NCBI taxonomy): domain Eukaryota; kingdom Metazoa; phylum Chordata; order Testudines; family Testudinidae; genus Gopherus; species Gopherus evgoodei. The sequence goes on from NC_044333.1 coordinate 31,053,486, forward strand.
TTGCAATCTCCTGACCAGATTCAGAAAAGGGAAGATAATTTTAGGTTATAGTTGCTGAAGGCAGCTGGAAACTAACCAGCAGTTCCCACAAATCACCAATGTAGTTTGTGAACATTGCTGACAAAAGATGAACACCTTTAACTGGGAGCAGAGTGGGATATCATTTTAGCCAAATCCTCAGACTGCTTCCTCTCAGCCACCTGAAACATCTTAGTTTTACCTGAACTGATTCTCGTCTAACTCACTGTTCTCCACACCCTGATCTTGCCTAGACGCTCAACTGAACATTTTCATCCAGAACAAGATGGTGATATACAGCTGGGGGTGTCATAAGCACACTGAAAACACTTCATCTACCTCTCTTAAAGGCTTCATATGCACATTGAACAAAAGGGTGACAGTGTAGAACTCTGTGGGGAATTCCACAAGAAGAAAACCTTGGGCTGAAGAACATTTGCCACTTGGCTCCCCATCTCTGGTTCTGTCCATAAGGAGGGACCTCTGGCTTCTAAGTACCAGATTACTAAGGCCCTACTGATCTTTGTCATCCTTGGGAATTGCCAAACATATTCCTCTACTATCACTGTTGTAGAAAGACTTGCCTTTTAATATAGGCAGTACAGAGGAGCCAGGCCCCAAACACTGCATACCTGTACGTCCTTGTGAATCTTTTTAGACTGCAGCGAGTACTGCTCTTCCTTAATTAGTGGGTTTTGTTTCTGCTATGATGCGATAATTAAGAGAATCCTACTGGAAAACGGAAGAGCAAGATCTCCAGTCAGGTGCAAGTCTTCTCAGAATAACCAAAATTATGAAAAAGAAATTTTCTGATTTCTCTTGTGTAGCAGCAGCGTCTGGAAGCCCATACTAATGTAAGGCACAAAAGCGTTGCCTCTCAGGGAGGATTGCTTTATTTAGGGCTTTAATTAGGCTTAGCACTGGAAAAAAAGAAGGTGATAGAAGTACTAGAACATCGTGGGAAAATTTAGTGCTGTACAATAACTCTTGATACCTTGCTACCTAGATTGTTGATTTGAATTAACTGTGTTTCACTCCAGGTAATATCTGTTGCTACAAAACAGCAGTGTGATAATGCCTTTCGTAATGTTAGTTACCTGGTGATAATGCAGTAAGTGTGTGTTCAGCTTTTATCCCCATGAGGTGGAAATGTTGGGGGCTGACATCAGAGGCTGGTAAGTGTTATGAATAAGGGGAGAGATGCTGACAATCATTTTGAGGTGAAAGGAACATACGGGGCCACCTAGTTGTCTCCATGAATCTATTGAAGCATTGAGTTCATTTTTCCTGAAACATCCTGAATCAAACTGTCTTTGAGAACCTAGCACTGAACCTAGCATTAAGATATTTTAATAGAATTACAGAATCCATGCTAGTATCATAATTTATTTTGAAAGGAACCATTTTGTATATTCCCATTTTTATTCACTCTCCCCTCTCTGCACCAGTTTTTGTTCTTTCTAGCTAGCTACAATGGAATACAGTAGCAACCTTCTGCCCTCTGCATCCAAGGTTTATGTCCCAGTGATGAAAGAGTTCTAGAACTGCTGTTGAGATGGGGAGTGGAGAGCACTTTCCAACTAGAGCAGCAACCCCAATGCAGAAATTTGAACTGTATGGTAGAGAGGTTAAAGGCATCAAAGTATATTAGTGTTTTAGGCAGTACTCTATGGCTTCAAAGAACTCTGTTGTAAATCTCGCTGCTTTTCTACTGAAAACATTGTCTGGCATAAATGACCTTATCAGTGCAGGTACTTCGATAGCAAAACTGTTCTAAGGGAAAAGCTCCTGTAATTGATGATGTAGAATAATGAAAGAGGGAAACCTCTAAAGAGGCTACAATTTCAACAAAACCTCTCTCTGTCTGTCATCAGTCTTAGCTGCGAGGTCAGGAGGAGCATTTGTATTTCAGTTCAGTAAGATTCTCAGAAAACTTGTATATTTCAGCATGGGTGGTGTGTCGTCCTACTGTATGGAAGCAGCCTCCCCAGCTGAAGACACTACAAAACTTTCCTGCCAACATTTGAAATCAATGAGTTTTGCTGTTGGCTTCAGTAGAAGCAGTTTGAGCCCTGTATTTGTCCTTGAAGGTGTGCCAGGGGACTAAAGAAACATTCCAAGCATTGGAAATGAAAGTTCACTGCAACTCTTCAGATTGCTTGCAGTACAGTAGACATTAAAATAGAATCGTTTACCTTGTCCTGATTTAAAAATAATATCACTGCAGTATTACATTTAAAGAATCGGAAAATATTTCAGTTCATTATAATATAAATGCTTCTTTTCCTATTGGCCATCCCTCTAGCACTAGAGTGTGGACTCTGCTATTCTGTTACTAGGAATATTGCCCTGATAGTACTTTAAGAGCAGTTGATCATGCAGGTGATCTTCCTAATCCAAAGTTATAAGACCTTGGTATACACTGTTTTGCCAGAGGGATGTCTTGCTGTTTTCTTGAAGTATAACATTTTGCTTGCTTTGATGACTACATAAAATAAAAAATCAGCAGTTCAAAGTCTAGTTACGTTGTTTGTCCTGTAAATTACTGCAGTTTATCTGTATACAGATACTGTTTAATGTAACAAGGTAATCTCATGCAGATATCAAAGCTAACAAAACTCCAAGAAGCTACAGTCCATCAACTGAGTATGTTTTGGTAATGCAATGTGGGGCGGGGCAGAGACTGAGAAACAAAAAAGGAACACAAGGATGGGAATAACCTGCCAAAAACAATCTCCTAATCCTAGGTGCATCGAAAGAACAATTTCTCTTAGATTTTGTGGAGGATAGATACAAAGCTTGCATTCCATTTGACGTTTACTCCAGTAGTATAAGAGTTTCAATTCTAAATGGATGAAACGGAACATGAGTAAGGTGACTTATTTCTTTGTTTATTTTAAAGGACCTGGCAAGAGAGTGTTTCCTAGAGATGCTTAGGCAATGTTAAAATTAATTACTGTAGCTGAAAAATTCAAGTGTTAACACTTAAAAGAATAGACAGTAAGCCATCTAAAATATTCTGCATACCTCATTAGAGCCCTTGCTGCTTTCATGCATACTATCCCATCTTGCCCCACTTTCACTGTACATCATTTCCTTGATATTCTTTGTCCTTTATTGTGGTTTACCAAGATGTGAATCTAAAAAGCTTTTACCTCATTTATAATCTATCTGCTCCCCCTCTCTGACTCACTGTAAATGAAGGTACAGTCCAGTAGAAGTTTTGGTTTTTAGCTTTTTTTGCTGTTGAACTGAGATGCAATAGGGTTGTGATATTAAAGAATGAGGCAGAGCCAGACTAGGGCAAAGGCACTGTAAGTACCTGCCTAAGGCCTTAAATCCCTGGTGGTTATGATGTACTTTAACATTAGTCATTGTTGCTGCAAGAACGAGGTGGTGGGTGAGCTCTCACAAAGGGAGAGGATTTTTATCTATATGTACAGATGGGGATATATACTCAAGTGAACTGGTATTTTAAGTTGCAGTCAAGTACTATATGAGGTATTATTTATAGAAGTGGGATGTAATTAAACTAATGAATTATTCCAAATTAATACATTTGTTTCCAGCTGCTGGCAATTGGGCTTCTGAAATGTGACTTGTTTTGGCTCACATGCCAACTGTGCACATAAATGTGTAAATAATACTGTAAGCGTATATAATGCATGTCATTGGGAGGGTTTTAAAGCACTCTTTGTCCCAGGTGGGTATGGAGAAGACCACAAGTAGGTTGTGATTTGCCTAATGTCACACAGCAAGTTAATGAAAGAGTCAGGAATAAAACCTGTGATTTTTCAGTTCTGTTTTCTAAGTGTTGAGTCACTCAGCTATGTCTCAGCAATTCTGAAGATCAGGCCCTGTCATTCTAGATGCATGCTGGGAGTCACATGGTCTTTGGGAATACAGAGTTTTAGGCTGGGAGCATTTCAGGAAAGAGTATGACGAAGCTAAATCTCGGGAAGAAGTAGCGAGTGCACAGAGCTTTGTAAAGCATTCCATCCATTATACTGATGAGTGTAGATCCTGTGCTAAAATACTGTGGTTGGAAAGGTTAGAAAGCTGATCAGCTGAACTAAAACTCTCCCAGTTAATGAAGATACAGCCTGTAGCCACTCAGTAAGCAGACTGCTAAGGATTAATTAATTATGAAGATAAGTCAGCAGAAAACAATCCTTTCTGGAGGCCGTGATGAATTGGAATTTGGAGAAAGAAGCGAGTCGTGACACATGTTATTGGGTCAGTGCTGACTGTCACTTCTGGTTGCCCTCGTTTACCATGGAAATAGCAGCTTTCAGTTATGGCAGGACATATCAAAGCAGCATGCAGATTTGGTATCTGGATTGATAATGTGAAAGAGAACAAGAAACGTAGGGAAGAAAATAAAAAGAATATAGTTAGCACTAATAGATTCCACTGGGTAAAAAAAATGAACTATGTGAAAGAGAAGCCAGTTCTATCCTGCCAGTTAATGAAATTACCTAGAGGAGATGAAACTGAGATAGATGAATTAGACCAATTTGTAATTCATTAGAAACTCAGAACAAACCTGTTGTATGGCGTGAGCTGCTGATTAAGTACTGCAAGGAAACAACATTTAACAAAAGGAGCCAGAGTACTAGGATAGGTGAAACGTCTTTTAGTAATAAATTGGCATGTTTCCCCTCTGTGTTAAATAGAGACTGACGATAGCACCCAAGAACAGCCTCCTGGATAAAATCAGAGAGAGACCTGATTTTTGGAGAGCATTACCAAGGGAGACCTGATAAATGTATGTGAAAATGCAGACTTGAGTGCAGGAATATTGGCGGGGTGAGGGAAGAAGAGGGTATCCAGTGTGCTGTATGTGGGAGACTGGCGCCAGTGACTCTAAATTTTACTGTTCGTTTTTATTATTTGTCCCATGAAATTTAACCTATTCACAAGAATTAAGGAAACAAAATATTTCATGGAGTCATCTCCCCTTCAAAAATGGCTTTTAAACTGTTTTAGAGGCCCCTCCCTGAGCCATGCTGAGGCCCCTAGGTGCCACAACTACCAGTTAGTTCAGTGTCTTAAGAAGTGGTAGATGGAGTAAGTGATGCACCCCTTAGAGCAGGGGTGGGCAAACTTTTCGGCCCGAGGGCCGCATTGGGTTTCAGAAATTGTATGGAGGGCCAGTTAAGGGAGACTGTGCCTCCCCAAACAGCCAGGCATGGCCCAGCCCCTATCTCCTCCCCACTCCCCCCGGTGCTTCTCACCCCCGATGGGGGGCCCTCCCATGACCCCTGCTGCATCTACCGACTGCCCCCGGAACCTCCACCCCTGACTGCCCCCTGCCACCCCATCCAACCCCTCCTCTCATTCCTGACTGCCCCCCCCGGACCCCTGCCCCATCCAACTACCCCTTCTCCCTGACTGCCTCTGAAACCCCTGCCCCTGACTGCCCCCCAGGACCCCTGCACCCATTCAACCCCCCTCATTCCCTGTCCTCTAACCCCCCTGGCCCCTATCCACACCCCCACCCCCTCACCACCACCCAAATTCCCTAGCCCTCTATCCAGCCCCACCTGCTCCCTGCCTCCTTACCACGCTGCCTGGAGCACCGGTGACTGGCAGCGCTACAGCCACACTGCCCAGCTGGAGCCAGCCACACCACCACACAGCATAGAGTGCCAGGTCAGGCCAAGCTCTGCAGCTGCGCTGCCCGGCTGCCCAGAGCATTGTGCCGGCAGTGTCGCACTGAGGCTGCGGGGCAGGGGGAACAGCGGGAGAGGGACCGGGGCAAGCCTCCTGGGCCAGGAGCTCAGAGGCCAGGCAGGAGGGTCCCGTGGGCTGGATGTGGCCCGCGGGCCGTAGTTTGCCCACCTCTACCTTAGAAGCAGCTCATCTTGTCACTAATTTTGCTGCTGGTGCCAGTGAGGAAGAATGAGTAGGAAGAGAAGGGGAAAGGGACAAGACTCTTACAGGAAGTAATTGTAAACATATCATACAATTAAGAGGTCTGAAGATCACTGCAGATCCCTGCATTTGGGGAAGTTAAAGGAAAGGACTTTGAATAGCTAGTCTTGCCCATGGCTGCTACCCCTTTAATGCTCTGTAGCCAGGAAACTAACGAACTGCAGTTTTTGTGCTCCCGATGCAGGCATGCTGAGATCCAGTCATCCCATTCTTTTAACCTGGTAATGCAGCTAACTGTCTGTGTATCTTATCCCGATTTTCATAGTTCATGATTAAATATGGTACAATCAGTTGGATCCATCTTGTAAAAAAAATTGTCAAATAGACCCAAGATAAAGAGATCAACTCCTATTAATTTCTTTTTCTCCACTCTATAGAACTGCAGTGGCACTAATTTGCCATCAGAGTAAATTTTAAGAATTACCATGTCCAAGTTTCATGTGCAACCCAGCACAACAGTTATTGGAATAGGCCTGTAACTGAACAGGGCCAGGCAGCTATCAAGGAAAAATCTTTAAGACGTGTTTCAAACTGTCTTTTAAAAGTTTCAAGGATGTATTTGGACTCTTGTGCTATGGCACATCGATGTGCTCTCTTTAAGCCACACAGCCTGTAGATGAAATGCAGGATTTTCTTCTGTGTCCAAAAATTCCACTCACGCTTCTTTGTTAATTAGTTGACTGGCTCAGCGAGAAAGCCCTCGATTGTTCAGGCTTGACGGACAGAGATTCTTAGAAAAACCGGATTTGTTGAATTTTCAGTGCGTCATGAAGGAGAGATACCAGTTTTTCAGAAGATTGGGAATTTAGTTCTTAATTAATTGAGATAGTAATGCTGGAGTCTAACTAGTGGTATGGAAAGAACTGACAGCAAAAGCACCCTCCAAGTATTAAGATACCTGTAGGCACAGAAATCCAGTTTTGTCAGGACTCAATCTTTCCTTTTTCACACTAGAGGCAAAATTCACTGTTGATATAATTGAGGTATACTCCATTGAGGTCACTTGGGTCATGACTTTGAGATGACTGGGTGAAGTTCTTTGGCCTGTGTTATGCAGAGCATCAGACTAGTTAATCATAATTGTCTTGATGGCCATTCAAATGTGAATCTGTTAATTTAATACTCATGATGAGGCTGTGGCTTGGTTCTATTCATCATGCTATCTGAGGAGTTCTGAGAGACTCAAAAGGTGTTGGGAGAGCTGAATGAGAGAAAAAGATAACATGTCCCTAGTCATAGTTTGCCTAGAATATGCCACACTCACATTAATGTCCTCTGTGGCCATCTAAATGACTGAAAACAGGCAGCTAAGCCAGGTCAGTATCTGGTAAGGCATCAGGCATGGCTGAAAAAAGAGAGAGGTCCTAACAGAGTGTTGTGTGACAGAAAATTTAATAGAGCGGAACAAAATGCGAGGAAGATTTCCAAGAGGATGTAAAATAGCTAGGGTAGGAAACAATATTAGATAGTATATGTTAAAGGTTTTTGTCTGGGGTCACAACTTTATGCCCTCTGAGTTCCATTTGCTCAGATAATATGGGGATGAGGATCACACACACTATACTGTAGGGACACTGGTTTTTTTGTCAGCAGAAATATACGTGTCTGATAAAGAAAAGGCATCAGACCCTTTAAGAAGTGCCTTTCTAAAATAATAACTCTAGTAGAATTAGCAGTGTTCCTAAGATCAGTTGTCAGTGTCTCTGGGCAACAGCAGCTAAAGCAGAAGTATGTTGCTAGCTACATCAGCAAGAATGAGTTGCTGTCTCTCAACGGCAATCACACTGATGACGACTGGTTTTGGCAGGCTGGTGGAACTGGAGGGAAGTCTCTAGAGCAGTGGTGCAGAATTCTGCCTCTGCTTTTTGCACTTTCACACTGGCTCAGTGATGTAAATAATAGTTACTTTTGTTGTAGAAAGGGGATAGACTTCTGTTCCATATTATTATCCTGACGCTTGCAAAAATTGCATTCATAAATAGCAATGCACACTTGAATACTTGATCAACAGTATTTAATCCAGAAGTGTTAGGTTAACTCTGATCAGCTGTAGTGATATTGTAATTGGGAAGCACAAATGCAGATTAAACCTTGCAGCTTCAAATCAATCCCAGCCTGTCTTGTGGTGCCACACTACACCCTTCTCAGGAGTAAGCCAGACTATCCCAACAGCGAGTAGGGGAAATGCCTCCTGTGGCTGAGGAGCCCCCAAATGACTGATTGTAACAAGAAGACCTGCAGTAGTTCTGGAAAAGAGATTATGCTAATATATGTGGGGAACACCGCATGTACTCCATGGAGCAGAGCACCAGCAGCAACTGATCTCAGGGTATTCCCTTGATATGATGCCTGTGCTGTCAGGCTTCCTCTATCCTGAAGCTCAGTTGCAATCTGCTCCTCCTTTCAATGGTCACTTGTGGGCCCAGAATATGCTACTTGTGGGCACCATTTCCTCCAAAGAAAGCCTACCTTGTGATGTACTGCCAAAACCAAACGGATGGTATTGTTAATATTGGAACAAATTCAACAGAATTCAAAATACCAGCATGAAAAAGGTCAGTGTAAAACAAATTCATTAACCCCTGGCTAGCAGGTTACAAACCCCTCCATCAGTAAGAAGCTCACCCACCCTGCAGTCAATGGTATGACAGAGCCTGGATCCCTCCGGGCCAACCCTCTGGCATCCACCAAAACACCCCAGGTCATTTGGGGTGGGTGTTGTCCCTGAAGGCTGTTGTAGCAGTCCATGAGTGTCCAGTGTATGGCACTCAGCAACAAGCTTGGCTGTGCACCATTCCATCCTAATGTCATCTGAAGTCTTAGGCTGGCATAGGTATTGCTGGGTTGTTTGTTAGTTTTATCTTTAATTAACCAAAGTTCCCTCTGACAAAAGGTTTGAAAGTCCTACCATTAAAAGCTTTTAAAACTATTTTATTTGGCTAATATTAAAACACGCTCTGATTAAATTCTTCTTTTCTAAAAATATTGTATTCTGCTTTGAGCAAAAGGAAGGTGTTTTGTAGGGCAAATCAATGTTGTGCATCTGCTGATGCAGTTTGAGCATCCAATGGCAGGATTTGGACATGCTATAAAAGCACTAGCAATTTGGAAATGTGGGTGATGATATTAAGAAGTCAGGCCTAATTCAACATAGCCCATTCTCAGTCCCTGCTCATCTGTATTTTGTTTTTTTTAAATGAAGATCACATTAAACTAGTGAGAAACTCCTTCAATAGATGCTGACCGCTCACCTGTACTTGACTCTGGGCTGAATCCTAGGGGGCCTTACTATTTCCATCAATGTTAGTGGGAGTTTTGCTTGAATGAGCGGAAAGGGCCTCGAGATTCTTCCCTAGATGAATAAAGAAGAGTTCACATTAAAGCTTGGGTGGAACAATGAAATTTAGAAAAGGGTGATAATAGCTTAGACAAATCATTGCTATCGCATCTCTTAGCAGGAGTAACCCCTGGAGTTCTGGGGCAGAAGTAAGACAACATTGTGGCAGACTTCAATAAACTATGCATCACTTCTTTGGCCTTAGCAATATACCTGTCTGTCTGCATTTCTCCTCCTGGACAATCCTTTGCCTACAGACATATCATCAGCATTGCCCAAGCCATCACTCATTGTTTTTCTCTTCTCTCCTTTTCACTACTCTTCCTGCCAGACAGCTGGTGCTGGAAGTATCACAGGATGTTTGAATATTTCCATTGTATTTTGACCAGTGGACCTGCCGAAAATTCTAAACAGTGGTGCTCAGCTCCAGTCTGGTTTTAATCTATGTTGCAGAATCCATGGGAATCCAAATATACCATAGAGCTACTCATCCATTTCTGCTTGGTTTGGATAGGAATTCATATGTGCATTTGGTGTAGAAGGATGAAAGGGTTCTGATATTTCCCCACCTTGCTAATAGGTGTTGGAACCCTGCAAGAAGCTTCTGGTTAACTTTTTATCTCCCTGGGCTGATATGGCTCAATAATCCCTACCCTAGATATAAGGAAAGTGAGATTAGCAGTCTGGCAGAATAGTAAGCATCTGGGAGCAGTGAATTAAGGTGCCAATCCAGCGTTCACTTCAGGCATGTGAATGCTCCCATTGAATTCAACTACGGTTCATATGCTTAAAGTGAAACATGTGCTCCAACACACTGCTAGAGCAGGGCCTATGGTAGGCGCTCGAAGGGCAGTCAAGCCAAGGAAAAGGCTTAAGTTGTGATTTATCTTGTTTCCTCCTGAGTTACTTTGGTAACAAAGCCAGACCCCAAGAAGGAGGTTGGCTTTCTACTTTATAGGGTATGCATTAGCCTTAGTCTGGATGTGGGTGGAGAACTTTAATTTGGATTTACTCAGCTGCACAGTATATGATAAGTAACTAACTGACCTTTCCTCTAGTTTCTTTCTTTGGCTTATTAAATGCCTTGCATACTTACAGTGGAAATGTTTTTGAAGCAAAGCAAATAGGAGACAGACCACTTACCAGAATGGCTGTTAGTTCCCATTTCACTGAACTGAGGTGCAGAAACATATATGACCAGTGCTTCAGAGATAGCAACAAAAGAGGCAGAACTGGGCTCTATATTTAAAAAAATAAAATAAAAAATTCCTTAATGTCCATTCCAAAATTGTAAGGTACAGTAAGTTTCATGCCCAATTCTTGCCATGAGAAATTTTGCCTGTGCTTTTGTTTTCTTTAATTTTCACATTTGAATAATCAACTGTATGGCTGTAGAGTCAGAGCAATTAAATCCTTTTCACTTAAAGACAATAGTTCTGAGTCGGCAAAACACTTCAGTATGGACTTAAGCACTGTCCTGCAGTGGAGGCCAAGGGGATGGACAAGTCATGCATTCAACTACAGTTTGGCAATCCGATGGGAAGAAAGGAGTGTTCTTTCTGAAGAGCTTTATGTAGTTCTTAAAACAAAGCTAATCCCTTCACTTGATCAACACGCAAGGAACTTCCTCCTTGATGCAAAAGAAATCACTTTGCTGTCAAATAAACAAAAGTCCGAACAAATGGCCAGTGATGAAAAATTTAAATAGGAGCAAGGAAATAACTTTGGGGTTTTCAACCAGCCTCCTGGGGAAGCTCGCAGTCAAAGCATACAATTGTAAAAATAAACTATTCATGGTCATTATAGCAGCATAAAATAACTCTACAAATCCCTCCCCTGCATGAACACACACACACACATAAGCCAAAGGGAAATGTGTGGGTTTGTATCCTTGGGCAAAACTGACTAACCAGCATAATTAATAAAATAAGTGAAACATCCATTGTCAGGCATTTCTTTATGCTCTGACTTTTTAACAGTACTTCACACTTTGATATGATCTGAGGGGATCTGAGGTTGCTTTACACACATTAGATTATATATATTTATTTGGATTGGATAAAACAGATGTCTATGCTTTAGTCAAATTTCACATAGTTTAAAAAGCCAACAGCACAAACAGCCAAGCACAACTAAAGCATGGCAGCACAATGCAATATATTAAGTTAATTATGTTAACACTTCTGTGAGGTAGATAAACATGATCCTACCAAAAATAAAAAAGCTGAGGCAGAAAGATTAAATAGCTTGGCTAAGGTCACGCACTGAGTCAGTGGTGGAACCGTGAGTAGAAGTCATGAGACCTGAATAAAAGTTGCATGTTCTACCACTATATTACCCTACAATAGTATTATTTGTATTGTGGTAAAACACAAGAATCTCAGTCATGGACCAGGACCCTGTTGTGCTAGATGCTATCTAAACAAAGGGTATGTCTACACTATGGGATTATTCTGATTTTACATAAACCAGTTTTGTAAAACAGATTGTATAAAGTCGAGTGCATGTGGCCACACTAAGCACATTAATTCGGCGATCTGCATCCATGTACCAAGGCTAGCATCGATTTCTGGAGCGTTGCACTGTGGGTAGCTATCCCATAGCTATCTCATAGTTCCCGCAGTCTCCTCCGCCCACTGGAATTCTGGGTTGAGATCCCAATGCATGATGGTGCAAAAACAGCGTCGCGGGTGATTCTGGATAAATGTCGTCACTCAATCCTTCTTCTGTGAAGGCAACAGCAGACAATCATTTTGTGCCCTTTTTCCCTGGATTGCCCTGGCAGATGCCATAGCATGGCAACCATGGCGCCTGTTTTGCCTTTTGTCACTGTCACCGTATGTGTACTGGATGCCGCTGACAGAGGCGGTACTACAGCGCTACACAGCAGCATTCATTTGCCTTTGTAAGGAAGCAGAGATGGTTACCATCCCTATTGCACTGTCTGACATTGTAATTTGGCGATGAGATGACAGTTTTCAATCATTTTGTACCGTTTGCAATTGGAAAGTGGCGATGACTTATCAAGCATTTTGTACCATCTGCTGCTGTCATGGGTGCTCCTGGCTGGCCTCGCTGAGGTCAGCCGGGGGCGCATGGACAAAAATGGGAATGACTTCCCAGGTCATTCCCTTCTTTATGTTTTGTCTAAAAATAGTCAGTCCTGCCTGGAATATGGGGCAAGTCTGCCAGAGAGCACAGCAGCTCCAGGTCAGAGCCCCAGAGATCCCGCAGAAATGATGATCTGCATGCCATTCTAGGGGGTGCCCCTGCAACAACCCCACCCATTGCTTCCCTCCTCCCAAACCCGTCCTGGGCTACCGTGGCAGTGTCTCTCCATTTGTGTGATGAAGTAATAAAGAATGCAGGAATAAGAAACACTGACTTTTTAGCGAGATAAAATGAAGGGGAGGCAGCCTCCAGTTGCTAGGATAGTCCAGGGAGTACAGAATCTTTTTTTTAGACACAAAAGGCCGCAGGGTGGGCTGATAGAGCTCAGGCTCCAGCTGCTATGATGAGGACAGTTACCCAGCATTTTGCACCGTCTGCCAGGAATGACAGGGAGTCATTCCCATTTTTACCCAGGCGCCCCCGGCCGACCTCACCGAGGCCAGCCAGGAGCACTCATGGGATGATGATGGTTTTCCACCATTTTGTACTGTCTGCCATCAAGAAAGGAAGGGGAGGGGATGCTGCTGTTCAGTGCCGCAGCACCACATCTACCAGCAGCAGGCAGTACACATACGATGACATTGGAAAAAATGGCAAGAAATGATTTTTTTTCCCTTTTCTTTCATGGCGGGGGGAGGAGGAGTAAATTGATGAGAGATACCCTGAACCACCTGGGACAATGTTTTTGACCCTACAGGCATTGGGAGCTCAGCCAAGAATGCAAATGCTTTTCGGAGACTGCGGAGACTGTGGGATAGCTGGAGTCCTCAATTCCCTCTCCCTCCATGAGCGTCCATTTGATTCTTTGGCTTTCTGTTACGCTTGTCACACAGCACTGTGCTGAGTCCCTGCTGTGGCCACTGTCTATCATAGCCTGGAGATTTTTTCAAATGCTTTGTCATTTTGTCTACTGTAACGGAGCTCTGATAGAACAGATTTGTCTCCCCATAAAGCGATCAGATCCAGTATCTCCCGTACGGTCCATGCTGGAGCTCTTTTTTGATTTGGGACTGCATGGCCACCCGTGCTGATCAGAGCTCCACGCTGGGCAAACAGGAAATGAAATTCAAAAGTTCACGAGGCTTTTCCTGTCTACCTGGCCAGTGCATCCAAGTTCAGATTGCTTTCCAGAGCGGTCACAATGGTGCACTGTGAGATACCGCCCGGAGGCCAACACCATCGATTTGTGGCCCTATTAACCCTAATCCGACATGGCAATACCGATTTCAGCGCTACTCCTCTCATCGGGAAGGAGTACAGAAACCGGTCTAAAGAGCCCTTTATATCGATTTAAAGGGCCTCGTTGTGTGGATGGGTGCAGGGTTAAATCGGTTTAACGCTGCTAAATTCTGTTTAAACCCGTAGTGTAGACCAGGCCAAAGAACGAAAAGTCCCTGCCCTGAGGAATTTACAGTCTAAGTACAGAGATTATATTCTGCTACATCTGAGTGCACACCAAGAAACTGGGCTTAATATTACTATTTGACAAGACACTTGATGAAAATTCACTGGCTCAAGAGTGAGGGTCATATTTAGCAAGTTCATTTCTTCCCATTCAGAATGTTTGCTTAGAAACAGACTATTCATGAACTCAGAATGCCTTCAATGGGTCAGATTTGAGAGGGAATTCAGAATAGATTGTCAGAGAAAAAATTTTGTCGTCTTTAAAAAGTGTCCTGCAAGTATCTAGACATTGTGTGTGAAAAGCTGTGGTTCTGGAAGTGTTTCAGACTTTGAGTGCTCACGTGACTGCCAAACAATATGATTCAAGAAAGGCTGTTTCTGATCTTTCACTTCTTCTGTGTAAAGGGGGATCACTACTTGCCAGATTCCCACAGAGAAGTTACCAGACAGAAGGTTTGGGGGTGGGGAAAGAAGATGGAGAGGAAAAGGGGAAATCAACAGCATTCATCTTCTATCACCCGAATATCATAATTAGAAAGCACTAGTAATCTGTAGGATGATACAACAGAATCAAACCAATAAGAAAAGCAAGGGATGCTTACTATTAAATGGTAGGTTTGGTTTGGTTTAGTTTGAGTAGGATTTTTTGTTTTTGTTTTATGAAAGGACTGTAACTATTAGAACATGCCTATATGAAACAGTATTTTGGTGACATGTATTTGTGGCATGATGCATATTTTTCTTGCAAGATCACAAGGATACATTGTTTAGACAAGATTTTTAAAAAACGGATGTCATGGTTTTGCTAGTCAGTAACAGCATAAAATGTCTTATTTTAATTACATTGTACTTCTTATAACATGCACGTGTTATTTCACCAGAAGAACACCATAAACTTTATTTCCTGCTATAAATCCTCCCAACAGCTGTGATGTAGGTTCCATAGGAATAGTCTAAATGGTGCTTCAAATATGCATTTAATTTATCTGCAAGGATTAGTTCATGTTTACTAAATACAACAGGCCTATTTCTTCAGGGTGTGTGCCACCAAAACGCATACTGAGGTCAACAGGCTTTTCATCTATGGTTCAACCCCGAATAGATTATCATTGGAGATGGGCCTGAACCGCAACATATGGACCAATTTGTTGAACATTCCAGAGTCCTGGAGTGTTTGGACTTCATGGTCCATATACTTGGCTGCCACCAAGAAGTGTCCATCACAGCTCAGAATGGGTAAGGGAGGTCCAAAAGTGACCTTAAGCCAACTCTGAGCTCCCTACATCCTGGGGGTGATATGCTTGAAGGTGGACTCCTGGTGTAAATTAGAGCTGGTCTAACATGCCAGCTGCCAACAACCGCAAAGAATCAGTACAGCAGAAAGCCATCAGCATGCAGGGATGTCCCAGCCTCACTTCCTAGTGCAGGAGGAATGGTGCTGTAGGAACCACTGTAACAGTTCTCCCAGCGTCACTGGTTATCTGCCTCTAACATAGTTGATCCTCCTCAGGCAGACTATATTTAGGGCTGCTGTGTGCGCCAGATGTAAGACAGGAACCACAAGTGATGGCTCCTTTCTCATGCTCACAGTAGCCGCTTGTTAAAACATGGTCCGTGATCCCCAATGTCTGTCAAAACACTGAAACACTAACCTTTACATTAAAAACCTTTGACTCTTTCCAAGGTAATGAAGTGAAGAAAAACTCCCTGTCTGGCCTGAGCAGAGCATATGCAATTATAATGCAACCTGCAACTCTTATTAAAGGCAACACAAGTCTATAATAGACCAGGGCAGCTTGTCAGATTGTGAAAAGCAGGGAGTGCTTTATGATGCTACTGAAAGCTATAGTACTATAGCTTTGATTAAGGGGTATCTCCACTAAAATAAATGGTGCAGCAGGCTTTTTCTTCACTGCTGCATTTAAATGATGCGTAACTAAATATTATTGATATTGGCGTAATTCTAACAGTGATAGCTCTGGTCTGGCTCAAATAGTGACTGATATTAACAGCAGCAAAATAGGACCAGCTCTAGAATATAGAATGGACAAGTTTTATTCAGATTATCCCTTCAAATCTGAACAAATCTGGATCATTATCTGAGCCACTCAGGTTGCCAAAGTAACCTTGGCCATCCAACTCATATTTACATACCACATGATCCTGTCACCATGGAGATCTATCCATGTGATTTGCAGATGTGATTAAGTTGCTGGCTCCTCAGACACACCACACCAGGGTGGGGAGAGGAATTAATTACGGGTAAGGAATGCTCTCCCCGCTCTTTTTTCTGTGATAGAAAGAGCCTGCATTGACTTCTATGACAGAAGCATAAACTTGCGCTGCCTTACTGTTTTGCTGCAGACAGAGGATGAGAAAGAGATTAATAAAGAGAAGGGGTTTTTTTAAAATCCTCCCAGTGAATAGCATCTGCATTATTGAGATATCAGGAGTGGCAAGCAAGCTCATCTCAGTATATATCCTCTAAGAGAGAGACCCTTGAGGCATAATATTTATTAGCCCAATAGCCCCACAAGTATAATCTCTACATAGCAGATGGCAAACTTTGTATCAGTCCAGAGACTCAGGGACTTATTACCCCCTCCTACTTCCTTTCCTTCTGTCACATCTATGCGACCTGACTAAAATCAGTGAAATTGGATGGGTGTAAGTGGAAGCAGAATTTCTCCCTCCATGTTAAATATATGGACCTCCTCTAGTCAAGCAGCTGGCATTTCCTCCTCTGCATACAACACATCCATGCTGTTATCCTGGAGAGCCTTACAAACCTTAGTAAAGCCTCACAATGCCATTCTGAAGTAGATAAATACTATATCCATTCTTCAGAATGAGTTTCGGAGTAGTTAAATGACTACCCCACAGTCACCTAGTGAATCAGTGACAAACCTGGAAACAGTCCAAGGCGCCTTCTCTAACCACATAGCAGAACTCCCTTTCCACAGAGCAATAATTCCCACAAAGCACTTTTTCATCTGTGGATCTCAACATATTTTAAAAAAGAGGTCAGTATTGTTATTCCTGTTTTACGGATGGGGAAACCGAGGCAGAGGGCTGTGAAATTATTTGCCTAGCAATCCAGTGGCAGTGCTAGAAATAGAGCAGCTCTTGAGTCCCACTCTAGTGCTTTATCCACTAAGCCAAACAGCACACCTTAGAATGAGATTATGATATTTTCTTCTATTTTTTTCACCTTTCCTGGTAGTTTCTATCACTACACAGTCTGTATCAGAGAGGTGGCCTTGTTAGTCTGGGTCTGTAAAAAGCGACAAAGAGTCCACAAGGTGCCACAGGACTCTTTGTCGTTCTTTACACAGTCTGTGACCTGTGGCTTCCTATTTCCTTGTAACAGACTTTTTTGTTCAATAGAACACACTTGTCTGCTTGGGGCGGCTCCAGGCCCCAGCACGCCACATGTCTGCTTGGGGCGGCAAGCTGCGGGGGGCGCTCTGCTGGCGCCGCTAGGGCAGCAGGCAGGCTGCCTTCCGCGGCTTGCCTGCGGAGGATCCACTGGTCCCGCGGCTTCGGTGGACCTACCAAAGGCGTGCCTGCAGAGGGTCCACCAGTTCCGACCAGCGGACCCTCCGCAGGAACGCCTGCGGGAAGTCCACCAAAGCCTCAGGACCAGCAGAGCCTCCACAGGCAAGCCGCGGAAGACAGCCTGTCTGTCATGCTTGGGGCCGCAAAATCCCTAGAGCCGCCCCTGCTTGTCTGGCTAGATATTTAGATGGCTCCCATCATCATGGTATCAGAGTAACTCACATAATTTGTTCTCTCAACACCTGGGTAAGGTAGAGAAGTGGTTCTCAACCAGGGATACCCATAGCCCTGGAGGTGTGCCAAAGTCTGCCATAAGTTATATCAACTCATCTAGATATTTGCCTAATTTTACAACAGGCTACATAAAAAGAACTGGCGAAGTCTAGTACAAACTAAAATTGCATACGGACAATGACTTGTTTATACTGCTCTATATACTACACATTGAATAGTAAGTACAATATTTATATTCCAATTGATGTTTTTTATAATTTATGGTACGAATGAAAAAGTAAGCAATTTTTCTGTACTAGTGTGCTGTAACACTTTTATATTTTTATGTTTGAGCTTATAAGCAAGCAGTTTTTAAGTGAGGTGAAACTTGGGAATATGCAAGACAAATCAGACTCCTGAAAGGGGTACAGTAGTCTGGAAAAGTTGAGAGCCACTGAGGTAGAGAACTACTATTCCTCATTTGCCGATGAGGAACTGAGGCACAGAGAGGTTAAATGACTTGTCCAGGATCACCTGAGAAGTCTGTGACAGAACCAGGAAATGAACCCAGATCTCTGGAGTCCTTTGGTATGTTAGCCACAAGACTATCCTCTGATTCTGGGCTGCATTTGGATTTGGGTTTTGTTGGGTACATTTTCAATTATGGTTATTATTAAAAAAAAACCCATCTATTAAAGTCTGCATTAAATCTGTTACTTTTAGTGAAGATCATTTGCCTCTTGGCCAGACTATGGATTATGTATAATATTTTAAAATATCCCCTTCCTCACTCTCTCTCTCCTGGGATCCTGAAGCAGCCAAGCATCTGCTGGCACTAATCAAATAACTATTTAGCTTTTGAGCAAAAATGTTGTCCTGCCTCACATGGTTAAATGGTTTAGCTTTATGTTGTTGTAAAATACTTCCAAAGGTTGTGTTTATTCTAGCTAATTTCCTGCCATGTTTTTCAAGGGTCTATGACTGGCACAAAGGGAGTCTCAAGACAGACATTAGCATTTGCACAAAGCTTAGAGCCTTGTCTTATTATTCTTTTCGGGTTTTTTGGAAGAGGCTGTATTGGTGTGGGATATAAAATGGTGGTATTACTGTTCTTTATTTGTAATGCAATAGTGTCCAACAGCCACATTTTAGAACTGGATGAGGGTCTCATTATACCATACAGAGAGAAAATGAAAAGACAGTCCCAGCCTCAAAGAGTTTACAAGCTTAGTATATGAAAGGAGACAACAAGAAGCAGATGGGAGAGCATTGTATAATGGTGAGATGATTATGATTGTTGTACCAAACCACAGTTCTGACTCATGGCTGCCTAGCCATTGTCAAACATCTTGTAGGCATGACAACAGAAGTGACTGAAGGAGAAATTTGAAGACCACTGTGACAGCCAGTATTAATGGTCACTAAATAAGTGGCTTTGCATATTTTTATGGGGAGCTCCACTTGTGCCTAAGTGGCAGCATGGGAGAAAGCATGAACGCGTTTAAGGGAAGATTGGACTGCTAGGTGATAGGCTGGCCTTGCCAGAGCAGAGGTAGTGGTTGATGGCTCAGTACCATATAAGAGGTTTATTGGTAGTGTAGGGCCGAGCTGTAACAGTCCTTAAAGGTGAGGACAAGTTGTTTGAGTTTGATGCAAGGAACAGGGGGAGTTGGTGGAAGGTTGCAAAGAGGGAAGCAAAGTGAAGTGGCTGGGATGGTGAGCCTTGCAGATGTTCTTTGCAGGAAAGTTTAGAAGGATAAAAGAAGGAAGGGATCAAGATGGCGTTTGTCAAGGCCAGACAGGCGGATGTTGTTGTAGTCAAGACATGACAAGATGAGGGTTTGGATGAGAATTTTAGCTGTGGAAACAGAGGGGAAAGGCTGGATCGTCGAGAAGCAGCAAGATTTAGATGCAGCCTAGAGGTGTGGGTCTAAAGAGAGGGCCAGGTTATGGTGCTGAGTCACCAAATAAATAGTAGTGTGTTCCACAGTGCCCCGCGCCCAGAGGGGATGGAGAAGAGTTTTGAAATTTGCATTTTCTCATGTCCTGCTGGAGGTGGTGATTGCCATTTCCCTGAAATGTGAGATCAGTGGTTACACTGGCAGAACTGTTGTCCAGTGTCCCAGGCTACCTTAAGACTACTGAACAGATGGGTATGAACTGGCCAGGAGTACATTTAGACTGGAAAGTAGGTGGTTTCTAACAGTCACAGGAGCGAAGTTCTGGAACAGTCTCCCAATAGTAGTGGGGGCAATAAATCTAAGTGGTTTTAAGATAGGGCTTTATAGGTTTATGGAAGGGATTATATGATGGGGGCACCAGCAATAGCAGGAGACTGGACTTGGTGACCCAAATAGTTCCTTCCAGTCCTATATTCTTAACTAATTCCACTTGTGGACTGGGCCAGATTCAAACTAGGAATGGACAAATCTGTTCAGCACCATTCAAAACTGGTCCAACCTTCACTCACATGCCCCAACATCATTTTTCCTGAGATTTAGGAAAAGCTCAGAGTCTCACCCAATCCTCCCTGCCCCCTCGTTCCCTAATACGTACCTACTTTCTGTGAATCTTAGATTTCTGAGAAGGGGCTAGAGGGCTGGCCCATTCGCCACCCTTTGGCACAAGTCTGTCTCTCTCTTGGTGGAAGCTTATCATTTGTGTGTGAACGGGTAGTCTGTTCCTTGTTCCAATGGGATCACCTTAAGGGATTGAAGGAGGCAGCAGCAGTTAGGTGTTGATATCGAGCAGCTTCTTAATTGAGGCTTGTAGTTCACACTGGAGCACAAGTACTGGGGAAAGACACAGGGTGCTGCTTACAAAGAATTAGGGAAGGGATTACTGTGTTACTCGGGGTGTCACACTGCAACTGTTGCCACTTACAAAGGGAAAAAGGGATTCCTGTCTTCTGTTTGGGTTTCTCCCCAGCCACCTCCCAAAGAATAACCTACACCAGGGGGACCCAGGGAATGAAATCACCAAACCCAAAGTAAACATGCCTTATTGTAGGAAGAGATATGTATGGAAGGAGAAGCACATGACAGGTTTAAAGATGGAAACTTATAACCTAGAGATATCATTTTGAGCCATTGGCTGGGGTTTGCCCAGATGGAGGGGAAAGCATATTGAATCATTCCTCTGTACCAATAGCCTCCTAGCCCAGATTCTGTTTTCATAAAGGATATACACTGTATCTGGGAGAAAGCATCCCAGCCCTGGTCCACGGACTTGTGCTAGCAGAGCTTGCACTAGCCCCCTAAAAATAGCTTCTAGACAGTGCTGCGACATTGCAGCTTGGGTGGGGGCTTGGGCTCTCAAACTCACCCCCCAAGCTTCAGAGCCTGAGTTCAGTGTAGATATCCCCAAAAATATTTTTTGTAAAATATATGGTACTGTTGAGCTGATCAGGTTTTTTTAGGATGACGAAACCATTTTATTTTAATGTTCCCACAGGTAAGTTTTTTCCCATGGTATGTTGCATTTGTTGTCTCTGTACCAAGCATCCACATTACTAACATGGATATAAAGCCCCCACGGGTGTTATGTTGTCACAGGGAGCAGTTTAATGTTCAAATGGTGCCTGATACTACTTTGACTTGAATATGTTTCTGCATTCAGCTACACTGAGATTTCTTTAACTTCCCAAAGGCTTGTTTCTTAATTGGAGCTGTGTAGCCTATTGGAGCCTATTGATTCAAATAATATTGAAAAGAGGATTTTGCAAGACACACTTGATAATTATGTTGCATTACTCATTGTTTCACAGGAAAGCTGCACTTAATTTCCACACTGCAAAATGATACAGGAGATAATTAGAAATCTATTTTTTCCATTTGGATAACAAATTATTAAACATTTACTATATATGTAGCAAGTAAATTGCTTTGGTTGTACCGTAATGACTGTGCACACTTAATGAAATTCCAAAGGAAACTGAATATTAGCAAACATTAATGAGTACCTCAACAGAGATTATTGCTGGGTCTTGTTTTCAAAATGGAGAATAGCTGACAGGTTTGAGGGGATAGAAAATAAAGAAGCAGAGATGGAGTAAAACAACAGACAGTTGAAGCATGATTTTGGTTTATTTGCTCCAGGCGTAAGATGTCCTTAAACCAGTGGTTCCCAAACTTGTTCCACTACTTGTGCAGGGAAAGCTCCTGGTGGGCCGGGCTGGTTTATTTACCTGCCGCGTCCACAGGCTCAGCCAATCATGGCTTCCAGTGGCCACAGTTCACTGCTCCAGACCAATGGGAGCTGCTAGAAGCAGCAGCCAGTACATCCCTCAGCCCACGCCACTTCCCGCAGCTCCCATTGGCCTAGAGCAGCAAACTGCAACCCCTGGGAGCTGCGATTGGCTGAACCTGTGGATACGACAGGTAAACAAACTGGCCCGGCCAGCCAGGAGCTTTCCCCGAACAAGTTTGGGAACCACTGCCTTAAACTATTAGAACCAGATTCAGGAAAGTGTCCCTATTCAGGAAGGCTGCTTAAGCATGTACTTGAAGTTGAGATTTAAGCAAGCGCTTAAGCGTTTTCCTGAATTGAGATCTCACCAAAGTGCATTAATGAACTATCATCTGCAAGGTACACAGCACCCTGTTTTGTCAAATTTGTCTGTGGAAAATTTCAGCTTTTCATCGAAAAACTACATCAAGGAAACCAAAAACTGAAATTCTGCAGCTGAAAAATGCCCTAAAAAACCCCTACCAGTTTTCCAACAAAAATCCAAAATTTTCAGGGAAAGCAGACAATTTCTGCAAAATATTTTGTTACGCAGACAAATGGGTTTTTACTGAATTTCAATGGAACATTTTCAACCAGCCCTGCCAAGAGCCCTGAGAATGCAAGGTTAAAACTAAATTAAATTACAAACTGATCACCGTATGTATAATTCTCATAATTTGATAGTTGATTGAAAAAGTTACTTCCTCTAATGATGACATTCCTCGTTTTCCATGATTGTAGAGTTGCTGAAATGATTTATATATATATATTTATATATATAGTTGCAACTACTTCTTGAAAATCAGAAAATAAAACTACAAATTGTCTAATTTGGATGACTGCAGCTAAGCAGTCATCATATTTAACCTTGAACAACTTCTCACTAAGATATGCATTCCATATGAATCAGGTGCTGCAGTTCTGCAGGCCTCGCTAATTGTAGATGGACATTATCAATAAAATCATACTTAGGCAGCAACACTGATATAGTGTGATTCCTAAAAGAGGTGGAAGGAATACAAGGGATTTGGTTGCATTACAGTCTCATTTTAGAACTGATAGCGATTAAGTAGAACAAGATTATTACTTCAGCCTTTTAAAAAGTCATTAATTTCTCAGCAGAAATGGATTCCATATTTTTATTCATGTTCAGAGAGATAAAGAAACAGTTTGATATAGGAACCGTAATGGTCATACTCAAGTTGTTTATTCATGGGAGTGCCTTTAAATAACGAGTTAGATAGTTGTCCATCACCTTCTACATTCTGACTTTTTACTTTTAATTGTAACTTTTTTGCTTAGTTCTTAATTTGTTTTCATGTATAATTGCTTTCAAGGCACTAATTAAAGAGTGATTACAATAAAGCTATCCTAGATTCCCATAATATACATCACTATCCTAGTCACTGGAGAAAAATGTGTGGTTATTATGTGGTAGTGTGCATTTTTAATGAAAAAGAACTATTGCTGTTCAAAAGTAAGAGTCTGCTTTGCCACTGGGCTTTGGCACAGCTAATGGGATACAGTAATAATCTTCCTTTGGCTTTAACAGGTTATCCAACAAATTCAAAGTATCGTTGTTAGAAGGAAATGTACAGTAACCAACAATACTTTGCATTTCTACTGCTTTGCGGTACATCTTTAAAGAGCTGTATGTAAGATGTGTATTTATTTTCATTAGACAACATGCTTGGATCTCTGTCAATTATGGCACAATAAAAAATTGCCATTATTGTAATTATAACTTTTAAAATATCAATATACTTTTAAAACTTCCTGTGGAGGTTTTGAAGTAAGATCTGTTAAATTACTATTTAATTACTGTGCCTTCCACTGTGGTATATTCTGGCATTAGATACCATGGATATGTTAATCCTATTAATGTTGACAAGATACAGGATTAATTACTCCAAAACTATCTCAAGTTCCTCATATCTTAAGACATCAGCACTTGCTGGACTTTCAGTTTTCATAATGCAGTCAAATGTTGGAGTAATTCTTTGAGTCATGCTAATCTTTTCCCCACAACTTCAGAGCATACTAAAACAGGTGAATTGACTGGCCAATGTTCATCCAAAAAATCAACCACATACAGGCCTACATAGCAGATCTGTGTGATTATTCTTTTTATTGCTCATGTAAGGGATCAGAGATGGTCACCATGTGCAATATAAGGGTTTTATTAAAGGGTTTTGGTTTTTTGACACAGGGAAGCTGAGCAGCATCCTGCTCACAGTTGCCATGTGGTGCAGCATAGCTTCTGTGTTTGCATACAGCTGTTGACACAATCAGTAATGGTCAGAATGCTCATTAGCACTAACATCCTTGTCTGGGGTGACTGGAAGCAAAATGAAGCATTAATGATCCACAGCGATCAGCAGTCCAGTAGGAAAGGCAGACAGCTGTGAACCAGTATTATGGTTTTGTATATAATCATAGGAATTGGAGATGGAAAAAGAGCAAGTTGCTGATCTAATCTAACCTCCTGTCATGCTGGATTCCTCACTAGAAGACTTTTTTCAGCATTTGGTGAAGTCTAGTTTTTTAAATGTCTCAGACAGCAAACCTATCCACCAAATGGATTTTCTACATTAGGAATCCTGTTTTTAAAATGCACCATCATCCAGGTTCTCTTTGAAGAAATGTAGAGCTTAGCTATTCAAAATCACAAACAATGTCTACTAGTCAATCCCAAAATGACAGGACCTAAGACATCTGGCCAGCCTGGATTTCCTATTCACTTTTCTGCTTTCAGTTTGGATGGTGTCTCATCTAATTTTTTTGGAGTGCTTCTTTGTATAAATAACGTCTGAGGACTCAGTGACATAACGTGTTGCTGAACTTCTTCACAAGAAGAAAGAGGAAATCTAATTTGGCAGGAGATGAGAGTATTAAATCAGGCACTTTTCCACAAGCTGTAGTTGTTGATGAAGATAATTGTCTTGACTTGGATGAGTAAATTCATCCAAGGTCCCAAATTCCAGATTCATTGTTCAGCTATGGTGGGTATAATTCACATCCCCCCAAATCTTTTCACTATGAAGTTATTAAGAAGAAAAGGATAATAACAAACAGTGAAGAGGACACCAAATCAAACAGCTCTGTGTTTTTATCGAGTGTCTTAACAGAGACAACATGGTGGTCTTGGAGAAAATTTGATGCAGCTGTCAAACCCTAAACCTCCAAAGAACACAGCTGTCATTAAACCTATTTCAGAACATCCTCTGACCTTTAATGCAAATGCATTTCTGTCCTTCCTCTTCTACCATGGTCCATTGGCAGTAAGTGTTGCTCTTCTCAGCATGCTACACAATACAGATGGACAGAAATGGCTTTGATCCAACAACAGCAGCAGCTCTAAACTCCCAACCATAACATTCCCCACCAGAAAATATACTGTGATAGGCTCTTTCACCACAGGCCGTCTCTTAGGCAGTTTTGTGAATTTCTTTTAAATTGTTCCTATCTAGGCCTCATTAAGGAGTTCTGCTTTAAAAAGGATGGTATGAAATGACTCGTGTGTGTGTGTGTGGGTGTGTGTGTAAATTAAATAAAAACTTTGTTAAAAACAGTTATAGCTGCTCACATGCATATTACCACCATCACAGTCCTTCCTAGCTATAATCATGATTTAGCCTTCAATACCCTGCCTCACCTACATCTACCATCCCACGATGCACGTTCATCCTCCCTCTGCTCTCCCCCCAGAATAGTTCTTGGAGTGGGGAGCAAGAAGGAAATAGGTCTCCATCAGCCTGGACTGATATGAGAGAACTCCAGGAATTCATTTTATTGTAGTTTCCTACTCATCAGTATCTCTTCCTGCTACACAGGAGGACATGCTTCATATTCACAAGGCACTGTACTTTTTTACGGCAGCATTGACCATAGCAGTCTTTTCTTCTTCTCCTTGACTGTGTGTAAATGGTTATTTGGTGCCAGTTCTGAGCTGTGTAATGCCTCTGGGATGGTCATTGTGTCTCTGTTGAGTCTCTTGGGGCTAAAATCAATACCACAGTGGTAGTTTAAGCACCAAACGTGGCAGGTCAAATTGGGCCCAAAGTGTAGGTTGTATGAAAGCAAGCCTATTGGAATGTTTCTATGGCTTCCTTATTTCAATGGGAATCATTTTTAAGTAAGGAAACATTCCCTTGCAGTGTCTGCAACCCAAACACTCTATCACTGTGCTAATGCACAAGAAGCAGAAAATGAAATTGACTAAACCACAAAAACTAAAGTGAATCTTATTTGTCTATTTTGACTCTCTGAGCTGACAAATACAAACAACAAACACACAGCATGATCAGTGACCAGTAATTTAGGGACAAGAAAGTCTGCTTGGCCTCTGCATGCTACACAACTCCAGCAGTTCCTTGCTGGAGCTAATGATACAGGCCCTGTGGATGAAATTCAACCAGAGTTCAGAGAATCTGCATCTTTTTATCACTTAAGCCCCACTTAAACTCAAGCCCAGAGGATGAAACTCAAATGGGGTGATGTGATAAATAAGGCATGAGACCTCTGATTTGGAGTGAATGTCACCAGGATGCACTGATGTGCAATAGAGAGGCATCAGTACAGATTACTCTCATTTGAATAACTGTTATAATAAATATCAACAGCAGTGAGATGTAGTGGCAAAGAATGGTTTGATTTTTTTCTTTTCCTAGCACCTTGATGAAACAAGCTGCCACAGACTTATTTACCAAATATGAACTTTTGGCACCCATATACTGCAAAGTCTTCTACTGTCATGCATTTTACAGCAGCTTGATTCAGATACCGTATGGCAAATGGAATTGCATTGATACAGTGAAGGGCAGAACCAGGGCCATTGAGTGGGCAAGCAAGTTACAAAGGACATTCTCATATACAGATTTTGGAGTGTGAAACTTTAGCAGTTCTTTCAAAGTTTTGGTCAAGTGAGGTTTTTTTTAAATATTATTCTTAAGTGCTCCACCTAGATCCCATATCCAATATTGTTTTTAGAAACTGTAATGTTCCCTTCTCCTCTCGCCTGCTGTTTGCATTTGCAAGCTACTTAAGGGTATCCTAGAAACACCCCTGAACCTTTCTCCAGAATCTTAAACTTGATACTGCGCATGGGAAAAAAAAATGCTGGGAAAGCACATTTTCTCAAATTTGCCTTGCTTAACGTGAGGTGGTGCAGATGATAATAAATGTTGTGTGCCCTTGCTTTCAGCATGACATTTCTGGTGATAAGTTTCAACTGGTGGGCAAATATGTTTGCTGGTTCCTTCAGTTCTGTCCTATTCATGGTTCCTTCAGTTCTGTCCTATTCATTTGGATTATTTATATTATTCTGTAACCTTTTAAAGAGACTAGATTTAGCTGAAAAGGTTTTTTAAAAAAGAAACTGCTTCTTCTTTAGGAACTCTGTTGGTTGTTCTTAAAAGAATGTTTTCTGAAAAGAATTCCTAGGCTCATAGAACATATCCTGCTCAGTACAGAAAGCTTAACAGGGTAACTGGGCTTACTGATCACTATACAGTTATTTCATAAAAGTCTGTTTGGTTTTATGTACACCATTTAAAAAGTCAACAGTCTACCTTTTGGTGAAAGCATCTGGGATCCCTGAAAAGAGGGAAGATTTCCAAAATTAAGTTACAGCAGGGTCCTTAATTGGAAAGCCTTTCATATTGGTAGTACATTTGTTTACATTATAAATGTACATATTCATTCATGTTCTCACAGATTTCTAAAGTCCAGCATTTTCTTATGTAGAGCACCATTGTGCAACATTTGGGTTTCAGAGCTGAGGGTTCATTGGTTCCAATTTTCAAACATTGGGGTGGCATTTAATGAGGGATTTAGGGATCCAGCTCTCATTGGATTTCAGTAGAAGCTGGAAGGCTTACTCTCTTAGACACTTTTAAAGAGCCAAGTCAAGATGTCTAAAGTTAAGTATCTACATCCATATTTGGGCCCTAACTGACCATGCTAAGTATCCAGGTCTTGATTTATGCCCTTAAATCTAGGCAGGGTTTATTTGTTCATGGAGCAATGTTTAGTTTCAGACGTCCATGCTAATCTGTTTAATAATGTAATAAAGCTATGTCACAGGTGGTAGGTCTTATTAACATATCATTCTGTGTTTTACGTTCTTGCCTCATCACATCCCATTGTTCTGGCAAAAAAAAATGAAGTGACAATGATATGAAACACACTTTATATTTATATCACAAGGTTCACAGTTACTGAAGTTTCCCAGCATTAAAGTGAGGAAAGTGTCTAATCCTCTTCCAATCCTTGACTATTAAATAATGTCTACATTTTATGCATCAAATAGCCAGTAAAACACATACTCACAGTATTCCATTTCATCAACACACCGCTCCCATGAGTTCTGAAACTTCATACATCAAAATAAGCTCCTCTCCAACGCATTGGTGAGCTGAGGGTTTTTTGTTCCTTTCTCACATGTACTAATTACATTCAGCTGGTAAATGTCTTTTTTTTTCAGTGCTATCTGAAGGACATGAAAAAAATTGGAAATGCACATAGCTCATGCACTGAGGGGTTAAATTATGGTATTAGCCACAGCCATGCATTTGCTGTAGTGTACATAGCATTGCTCCTGCATGCAAAAAAAGTATTCACTGAAAACCATGACAGACTAATTGAAAATATAGTAGTTGAATATATTCCTATAATGAATACATTCAGTGAAAACAGTCTGCTCACAGATATTCTGCAAAGAGAAAAAGAGGCAGAAATGAACTTTTTGCTGGGAATTACTGGCTGATCGCTACTTGCATTAGTTTGCAGTTCAGGTGGCCATAGTATAATTTGTTATTTGTATTAAACTAGCACCTAGAGACCCTTATCAAGACAGAGATCCCACTGTGTTAGGTGCTATACAAAAGAGAATCCCTGGCCCCAAGTATTTATAATCTAAATAGCACCAAACATGTACTTTTTTTAGAGCTGACCAGGAACTTTTTGACAAAACATTTTTGTTTGGTTTTTGTTGGTGGTGTTTGTTATGTCAGTTCATTAAAACTTTTTACGAGAATGTACTGGGTTTGATGAAACTTTAATCAGAAGGGTCTTTCAGGTCCATGATGGAATTTCTTGTCAAAACCAGAGGGGACAGCCAGTGAGAGAAAAGGTTACCTCAGAATAGCTAATGGCTTATTGGTTAGGACACTTGCCTGGGCTTTAGAAGACCTGGTTTCAATTCCATGTTCTGCTTGATTTGGAAAAGGGACTTGAACCCTCCTACATTCCCAATGAATGCCTTGAACATTGGGCTATTCTGGCAGGGGTTTCTCTTTATTTTTTTAATGAAAAATTTGACAGGTCTCTGTTGTGTCCTGAAGAAGAAGAGGAACAGTTTATGAAGTCACAGGATGGGAAAACTATTTCCTGTCTAATTCTCCTCATTTTTCTTTGAGGGACAACATGAGCATCCTGGAAAATAGCTGTCACTTTAGTATGAATATAAAATTCTGGTTTCTGCATTATTACATCCTTGAAATTTAACATTTTTTGTCTTACAGGTGAAGGAGGCCATGCAGAGAATCCATGACAGGGGCAATATAGGAAAACTTATTCTGGATGTGGAGAAGGCACCCACTCCGCTGGTGAGTGAAAAGCACTGAGTATATAACAATTGTTATCATACAAATGACAGTGTGTCAACAACTCTGAGTTAATTATTTTGCCTGTGGTTTTCTACCAGATAATCTCACCTAAAGAGACAAAATCAGAACCAACAATCACAATCTTTAATTTATATCATAAGGTACAGTACAAATTGTAGTTCTTGTTTTGAAAGAGATTTGCAGTAAATAGCCACAGCAGTTCATTTCAAAGGTAAAATGGCCTTCTCTCTCTCAAAATATAAGCCAGTATTGCTTCTGGAAAATCTTATTGGATTAATTTGATTGGGAAAAAAAACAACACAGCATCTATTTCTGTCTCTGATGGAAAACGAATAGCAGTCCCATGTAATACTGGATTGCTACACTAGTGGAGATAATGCAATGGATTGATGCCAAACAGACAAAATCAACTTATCTTTACCTATAAACACAAGAAAGTACTCCCCTTAAAACCTGCCTCTCTGTAGAGTTGCCTTCCCAGTTCCATATAAAGGACAGGATGTGTATTGGGTAGGAACCAACTAGTGATTTCTTTAAACTTTGTTGAAAATGCCAGGTATGCTGATATTTTGGGTAAAGTCATGCTTTGTAAGCTTTAATGTAATGATAATTGTACTTGTTACTGGGCAGCACCTGAAAGAGAAGGCACATGGTGGATCTACTGAAACTAAATGTTGTGTTCAGACTGAGCCCAGCACATCAAGATGCTGAGAGCAAAAGGTTACAGAGAAATATCTGGTAGAGGGAAGTCAGCAGGATCAACCCAAAATTTGGCTATTTACATTGGAAAGAGTAATTGAAGAAAAGCAGGAACAAATTAACTAGAAAAGGGTCTAAAATGCACAGTTTGGATTCAGATCTGAAGTTTTCCCCATTTGGAGAGAGGTGGTTTGGATGTGCTCTAAAATTGACCACAAGTTACTTCATACTGTATATAACCCTCACAAGGCAGCAGGAAACCTGACTTAAAGGCTATTGGAGTCTCACACATGGAAACCAGACATTATCTGACACCAGACACTCAACTGAGCCCTAAAACTGTAAAACACAGCAGAGCAATAAAGAGTGAGGAAAGAGGAGGGTCTCCAACACTGCATTAATACATATTAAGCCATCTATTCTCTTGGTAATGCACACACCTAATTGCCATTAGTGTCTGTGGAAGCTACAGACTTAGAAAGTGAGCAGATATGTGATATATTTTCACAAACGCTGAAGGGAATTCATTCAGAAATATGAGGAATTTCATAATGTCACTTGTGTGTCCATTAAAATAAGGTTGCGTTTATTTATTTCATTTCATTTCATTTCTGTGAGGTTTCAAGAGCTAGCAACAATCTAATAGAGCAGCTATAATTTTGGCTGTACTCCATTTTTTTCCTCCTCCAGAGTTTATAGTTATTCATTGTCCTTAGTTAGGGAACCCAAACTGCAGTATGAACACTCGAGTATTTCATGATTCCGTTCTAATTCAGAACAATAGAGCTATAGTATTGCAAACTCGTCTGCTTCTCTGAAGGTAATTATTTAGCTGCACTGCACTTTGGCATCAAGAGTGGGATGAAGGGATCCAAATGGGCCAGGAACTCCAAAAAGAGAGAAATACGTTAGAAACAATAATCCACAAATATATTCAGAGCAGTAGGGGAAAAGTGGTTGTAGCCATTTTCCCCAGGGTTACCTCTTATTCTTCTGGTTTTCAAAGAATGGAAGAATACATAGTAAAACTGCCTTCTTTCCCCGAATATGTTTCCAAGTAAGTTGTTTGTTGTGAAATTAAGGAGTCAGGTTCTTACTGCAGTAAGCCATTCCAGGGCATGCATAATTAACTTATTGGTGCCCTCATGCAATACACCCCTCTGAGGCTGACATGACATGCAATACACCCCTCTGAGGCTGAGCCCACTAATGAACTCTCCATTGTGGATTATTGTGATCTGCAGGTAGAAAAATAAATCAAAGCTTGATGGTATTAATGTTTGGTTTTTAATTCCTTATTTCATACAGGTTTAGAAAATACCTATAAAGTCAAATGCGGATTTCACCATGTACTAAGTAGGGTAGTCTTTAGTTAACAAGAAAATTCAGTCCATGCAGATGAATGCACCAAAGATGTCTCATGGAACATGTAAAATGACTACAATTGTGTTTATGCCTGCTTGACCTCAGTCAAATTGGAAAGATGCAATGTAAGCATCTGTTGCATCTTTGCTATTTATACAGCATATAATAACCATTCTTGTCTGGAAAAAATGATGCTGTGCTCTTTAAATACTACTATGGATTAATATTTTGTGTGGTTATCTACAACCTGGAGAAGTTCCTGCACTACACAATAGAAATCTAGCATCTGTCCCACCATTAAATTATATTGTATTTTCACTGTAATGATGTTGATTCAGTACCTAGTTATCCTATGGCAGCAAGTATACGCACATTCACATGCCCAGTGGTCCTATAAAAATAGGTCCTATATTTCTTTTTATACAAAACAAATAACCATTCTGTGAGTTCCTAAGACACTGTGCCTCCTTGAATATTTGTAGGACCGGATGCCAGCTATTAACACTCACCAAAGTATCTTGCTATTCGCTTTTGTGAGATAACTGATTCTGAAGGATTCATAAAACACATGATGGATGCGCTTTGTGACCCTCCCACTCATTTTTCTTTCATCTTTGGGAGCCTTGATGTTGTTTTGCTACCAATACACACATCAAACCCAATTGCACAAATGTCGTGCATAGCAGCTCCTGATAAATAATTCAACTGTGTAATCCTTTGGAGAATGGTTTATGACCTTACACTGAAATTGATGTGCAACAGACAAATCTTTTGCACAGATAGAATGTGCATTTTCCATTTTTAATGAAGTTTTCTTTTTTTAATGTCACTTTATCAGGTGAGTCAAACTAAAATAAAAATAGCTGAAAAACCACCATAAATATTGTGATTTCCTTAATTTTGTTCACAGATGGCCAATGACAGCACAGAGACAAGCGAAGCAGGAGAAGAGGAGGAGGACCATGAAGGGGACAATGAGAATAAAGAGCGCATGCCATTCATCCAGTAACCCTTAGGAACCGGGAATGGGGGAAAACAGAAAGATTGATTGAGGAGAAGGGAACAAGACTGGGAAATCAATTCTGTGCATCAGTGAACAAATGCTGTAGTACAGTGTGTGTTGTATTTGTCTGCAGCCAGCTGAGCTATAAATTGTTGCTCATCGTTGTTTTGAACTCAAGTGCCATTCCCATCCAGTGCAGTATTATGACATTCCATAGTGTGACGGCCAGTCTGTAGGAGTCCCATTGATTTTTCTTTTCCTATCTAAAAGCCTTATTAACACTCTGCGTAATTTTAAATGGGCATCTTTCTTCTTGTGAATTTGTGTAATATTTTTTCAATTCGGAGATTTGTTTTTTTTAATTCCCTGCCCATCGTCTGGAATTCTCCAGTAATCAGAGGGAGGGCTTTCATTTTGTGGACTTTCAGTAAAGAAGGTCAAAACATAGCATTTCTTTATGGGACACAAATAAGAGGCTGCAAAGAAGACAAATTCTGTTTCCCTGAATCATGCTACTTCATCTCATAAACAGTTCTGTCCAGTTTTAAAAAAAATACCTCATTTGTAAACCTAGATAATATTGGTAGAATCTGAAAGAAAATGTGCCGGAAGTCATTACTAAGTGGCTTTGATTAGTGTTGTATAACCGCATTAGTCATCAGCACTACAAATTCAATGGAAATTGATGCCTGGTGCCAAGTGTCATGCTTACTGTTGATTCCCCTAATACCATTCCCTTATATTACTTGCAAGGAAAAGTCAATGGGCCACTTTTTCTGTCCAGTGCTTCTTAACCATATGAAACTTACCAAATGTACTGTTGATTCAACAGCATCTTTTCCCGAGGTTTAATTTGAGCTGGCTGTGTCCAAAAGCCGAAGCAAGCATATTCTTAGTGATATTTAAAAGCTGGCTAACAGTAGGGATCATTGTTCAGCACATGGAATAGATGTTATTTTGTTGGCTGAGTTTACACCTCTGAAATCACTAATGGACTAATAAGTTGAGTAATGGTGCCAAACTCCTACAAAGATTAATCAATTTGATCACAACTCTTAGGCCTCAATTCCATCAGCACTTATGCACATGAATAATTTTGCACAAGTGAGTAATCCTGTTGCAGATCTGTTCCCTTGTGTAAAGTTAGTCATGTGTGGAAATGTTTGCAGGATCGAGCCCTTAAGAACATGTAGCATATCTACCTCCCAGTAATGGAAACAAAAACAAAACATGACACTGAAATAAATATGCTTGTTCCTATATTCCATTTACCCAAGTAGTAGCTACTCAATTCTTCTGTGGTCCTTTTTTTTTTTTTTAAATGACTGCAGCCACTCACAATAGAAGCAGTAAAGGCCATGTCCAATACTTCATATTCTGACAATTCTCTTTTGGATTTAATATCTTTTTCACAAAAGAAAACACTTCTCTAAAATGCCAAGTTAGCTCCTAAACCTATCAGCGTTATGTAGTGATCAAAGTGAAAAATGGGTTTCTCAGGCTTTTCTCAATGTGTTGGGAAAGATAGGTCTGGATGACTTGTGTGTGTGGTTTTAGAAGATTCTCTCTCTCCCTTTTTTTTTTTAACCCCCTTCCTCTTTCCCTGTTTAATCCATGCTCCCTGAGTAGCAATGTCCATCTCTTTACTCTGTGCTCATGCAGTTGCTGCTCTAATACTAGTTAATTGTGCAGAATGTTCATTTTCAATGGGTTTACCGTGGATTGAAAAAAAATTGCAAATAATGAAAAAAGCCAAGTAGTCAGTTTATAGAGAGAAATGCCACAGAAAAAGCTGTTGTTGAAATACAAAACAGAATTTCAGTTTTTTATAGAATTTAACGCAGAACTTCAGCATAATGGTATCATCTTGTAATGCCGGTATTTATCTAATTTATTAGTGCCACATTAGGCCCAAGTTTGCCATCAGAATGCTGCCCAAATGAATTCAGTGAGAGTTTTCCATGCTTTGGGACTGCTAAATTGAACCTTTAAAGGAATCACCATTTAGTTTTTGTCACATAAGATGACAGTAAGAAAAATGGTTATCTTTGTTTAAAAGTTATTGTAGCAATTTTGTCCTGCAACACAGTTAAAACATAATTCATGACTTTTCATTTGACACCAAACTGAGCAATATTGCTAGTAACCCTGAGCTGGCAGCAAAGTGGCATTCCCAAGGCCTTAGATAACTAGGGCAAGCAGAGTAACAAACCAGGTCTTCTGTTAATACCACAGTCTTGGTGGGACGGTACTTACATTTCCTTTTGAGTCAAATAAAGATTAACATTCCTAGAGTATCTGTAGCAATGGTAGAGGACAATGATTAAAAGAAAACATTTTTCTCATTCTTTCTGGTTATTTTAGTGAGGCAAAAATACTTCTGATGCAAGTCATGCCAATTTAGGGCCAGTTTCTGAGCTCCAAAACGCCTCCTGAAAGGGCTGGAGAAATTCTACTGGATACAATGAATTTCCTCCAGATCTACCCTCCCCTTACCTGGGCTAACTTCTACTCTTCATTACGCTGGTGTAAATGTGGACTAAGTGAAGATCCTGTCCTCTTCCATTGAAATTAAATGGGAGTTTTCAATTAGCTTCAGTGGAAGCAGGATTGGGCTGTGAGAGCAGAATTTGACCCACTAGTCCTAAGAGTTTACTGAAACTTCACAAAAGGTGGCATCTCTTTTGTCTGGCATGTTACAGGCCATTCAGAAGAAAATGGTAGTAAGTAGGCTGTTATTACTGAACAAAACCCTCTCACAGTCTAAACAAATATTTGCATTTAGCACTTGCTAACTCTGTCAGTTAAACAACTTCTCTCTAGATAATTGATTGGTTTGAAATAAATTATTTCTCAATTTTGCCTTAAGGAACTGTGAAACCTTCTCTTTAACTGAAGTCTGATTGAAGTGAACTGAAACGTTGTTTAATTGTCTTGTTGCTTTAGAGCTTTTGTTATATTGTGCCTACAAAGCAAATTATGTTTACATAAAAATATAAATAAAATATTACGTATAGCATTACCCTAGACTGGTGTCACTCATTCTAGTATACTGCTCTTGTTTGGGAGGAGGCTAAGATAGGTTAAGAAAATGAACATTTTTTTGCAAAATACACTGGACCAGGGTCATTAAAACCAGCTGAAAACACTGCCTTTCGGAACAGTAACAACTCAGACATAAAATGTTCTATGATATTACAAAGAATTGGTATTTTTAACAATCTGTGAGAAAGGTCAGACTATCACAGCAGCATTTTCCTAAATTGCTAGGGGGAGAAATCAGTGGCTTTCACAGCATGTAAACACCAACTTTCAGAATGTTCTCTCTCGGATTGCATTGAGATAAATATGGGCATGCGTGTCACAGTCACAGTAAAGATTGCTCCCCCCATGGGGTCCCCTGAGTAAGCACCAGGGTTGTATATTGCTAACGCTTATATATGCATGGGAAAGGACCTCAGGAAGGGTTGAGTGAAAGGTTCCTTTGCAGGTTGCAAAAGGCTGAGGGGGAGGAAGGGAGAAAGGAATGGGTTAACTTAACAATCCAGCTAGGTTCAAAGATAAGGAATGAAACTGCAGCCCAAGGCCAATGCACACAAACAAGCTCCCTGCTGCCAAACAGCCAGAACCTTGTGAGAAAGGAGAACTGAGCCAGACAGACCTGACGAGGTTGCAAAACTAGACCGATTGCGAAGGCTAGTGAGTTGAAAACAACAACCTTGCGACCCTGAAGACGGTGTGTTTTGGGGAAACTGAGAGAGCTGAGGAAGACCAATTTGGACTGGTACTGAGAGCGTGGGGATGGGGGTGCGAAGGTCCCTAGACGAAAATGCCCCTGGAAGAACCCAGGACTTAAAATCCTCCCAAGAGCTGAAGCAAGTCAGAGATCTACAGCGGAACCTGGACGGCCTGTGCGCAGGAAGAACTCTTGTCTACCCTTCCCCCTCTTCTTCTTACGTTTCACCCAGGCTTGGCCATCCTTGGGTTGTATGTACGTGAGTATCAAAGTGGGTTTGGGCTTGGGTATTAATGCTTTCTTCCTTTCTCCAAATGACGTGGGGCATACCCAGCACTCACCGCTGTAATTTGATTAATAAAGCTTTAAATTTAGTCACTTGGTGTGCTCCTTCATATCCTCCCCTAAAGATCCTGCAGCCTCAGCCTGATCACCTGAAGCCCCAGGCAGATTGGTCACATAAATCTGTTACGTGCACATTAACATCAGAGACAATTTTTTCCTTTCAGACAGTAATAAGATATTTTTAGCTAATGGGATCGGGGTTTTTTCCCTTCCTTTCTGATTTACATACTGGAGCTCTATCTAAGTCAGTCGAACCAACTTGTGTAAGGGCTTGTCTACACTACCTGCTGGATCGGCAGGCAGTGATCATTCCAGCGGGGGTCAATTTATCACATCTAGCGTAGACACAAGAAATCGACCGCCAAGTGCTCTCCCGTCGACTCCAGTACTCCACCAGGCAAGAGGCACAGGCAGAGTCGACGGGAGAGCGTCAGCCATCAACTTACCTCAGTGAGTAGATCTAAATACATCAACTTCAGCTACGTTATTGACATAGCTGAAGTTGCATAACTTAGATTCTCCTCCCCACCCCCGAGTGTAGACTAAATGAAAGAACCACATACATGGTTATGATCTGAAACAATCAGGAGGGACTGGTTGGAAGGGAGGTCAGGTGGCTTTGTGCACAGTATTGGGAGTAAGAAGACCTGACTTCTAGTTGCAGAACTGCAGCTAACTTGCTATATGACCTTGGCCAAGTCACTTAACAGCTCTCTTCCTCAGTTTCTTCATTGGACTCTGATTTAGACAAATAGCCAATATAGTACTAAGGGAGCCTTCTCATATACTGATATTGACATTGAGCCATATTCTGCCCTAAGATCCATCTAAACCAGCTATCTAGGCAGTTAGGCTTAGATTTTCAAGGATATTTACACATAATATTCCCAATGGGAGTTAGGCACCAAGGTGCTTTTGAAAATCTAAGCAGACTCTGAACTGCATCTTTAAATGCCTTAATACCTTTGAAAAGCTGACCATTAAGTCCTTACTCTGTAAGGTGCTGAACATCCCTTAGCTTATGTTAAATCCCACGGGAGCTGACAGAGCTGAGCACCTCTCCAAAGCGTTCACAAAGCCCTTACTGCGTACTACATTCATCACTGTGAGGCCAGTGAATGAATGTTTTAACTTTAACTGTCAGTTTCCTGGCTCTTGCAGGTTTAAGTCAAGGGTATGTTTGTAGTTGATGCCTCCTTCACCTCACAGGAGTGTTATAAGAATTGACTGGTCAATATCTGTAGAGTGCTTTGACAAAAAGGGATATGTAAGTAATAATAATATTATTATTATGCAAGGTGTCCCTAAGGACATGAAACATCTCACAGCCAAGTTTCATCCAGTCCAGGTGTGTTGATTAGACTATATAATCTTCTGAATGCATTCTTATGAGCTCTATGGATATGTCTTTGATTCACATCCTGAAGATTGGGTATGCTTTTAATTATTGTGAAAGCCATCCATCAATAGAACTGGTGTGTGTGTGTGTCTGTGTATACACACACACCAGTGCTAATGATCGGATGGCTTTCACAATATTATATATAAACCAGTGATGGTAACTTTATACACATATCCTCTCAGCACACCTATCAAGGTGATATTTTTGACTTAGTAGCTCCATTAGAAGTCTCTCGTGTGAATTTCCAGTTCGCCATTGCCTTCATTTCTAAGGTACCCATTTTAACTTGCTGACTTTTTCCATGCCATTACTTCTTACTCCCACCTTTTTTCAATAGCAAGTTTCCAAATGACTTGACATTTCAGAATAAACGTCTTGCTGAAGGATTGTGTGAAGTGAAAATA
Source organism: Gopherus evgoodei (assembly GCF_007399415.2). NCBI lineage: Eukaryota > Metazoa > Chordata > Testudines > Testudinidae > Gopherus > Gopherus evgoodei. The sequence continues at coordinate 31,091,933 of NC_044333.1, forward strand.
GCAAAGAATCCTGTGGCACCTTATAGACTAACAGACGTTTTGGAGCATGAGCTTTCGTGGGTGAATACCCACTGCGTCAGATGTGACGAAGTGGGTATTCACCCACGAAAGCTCATACTCCAAAACATCTGTTAGTCTATAAGGTGCCACAGGATTCTTTGCTGCTTTTACAGATCCAGACTAACACGGCTACCCCTCTGATGTATGAAGTGAGGCATCCTTCTATCTAGTGAGTTCCTTTAAATAAGCTTCTTTAAACTAATGAATACCCGGCATTTCACCTGGTTGCTTAGATTTCAGATAATATTGAAACCTGTCTGTACTGTGACATGGTACCTCTGAAACATGAATACCACCTCTGATATTGGGCTGCCAGTAGCATTGATGGGATTTCTACATGCCTTACTTGGGTTTTTCAGTGGACTTTTTTGCCTAGGAAAAAGAGGACAGGGGTTCCAGAGCTAAGAGCTCCATTGGTCGCTTGCTCAGCTATCAACACAGCCATCAGTCATTTCTATGATTTATTGAAATTCAAGATGAAGAAGACCTGTTAGACCATCCAGTCCATTTCCATGGCAATATAGGCTTGTTTCCCATAGTACATCTTTAGTGTCTTGTGCAGTGACTACTGAAGGTAAGCAGAGCTGCTAGTCTTCACATTGCAAGTTACAGTATATAAAATATCAACTCTCACTACTTAGGTGTGAAGGTATTCAAAAGATCCAGAATGCACATTCTCTGATCAAACAATGGACTTAAGCCTACAGAGAATCAAAGTGGAAAAGTTTTGCTAACTCTTCTGAGAAAAGAGTTCTACTGATGGGACTTGTGAATAACCCATAATGGAACTGGATGGGGAACAAAGGACCTGGCATAAAGCAGTGACTTGGAATAATTGAATGTGAGCAGGGGCTGAAGGCAGCCTTAGAAAAGAAAATAAGAGTGATGCAGCAATTATATGTGGAGATGAAGGACACTTATTTAAAGATCCCTTAAGCAGCGTATGAAAAGGCTAAGGTGCATAGTGTCTTATTTCAGAGACAGCTAACATTTGAAGGACATGGGGAAACAGAAAGGAGAAACTAGGTTTCCTCTCTTCCTCAGGCAGAGTAGATCATCAGACTCCATCCCCACACCCGTTACACACAACCCCACCTTCTTTCTCCAAAGCTTTAATTACTGCAGTTTGGAGGCATCTTTGAGGAGATTACAGATATCTGCACACATAGAAGAGCCAATCCTTCAGACCTGCCATAGGCAAAACTCATATCTACGTCAAAGGGAGCAAACTATGCATACTGTGAAGGCATGAGGGCAGCAATTATGAGACTCTGCGCTGAATTAATCCATCGCGGTATATTATTTATTTAGTGAATTTCACTTCTCCTTGATTTTGACTTTCTGAGTTTAAAATAATCATTCATTATTCTAAATTATTTGTCAAATAATTTTGGCTGAATAGCCTTGGTCTGTAGATTGGGTGTCAGCAGTTCGCTGCGAATATATGATAGTCAAACTTTGAGCTGCCTTGCTTAGTTTTGACTGGCCATGTAGGTCATGTGATATGTTTCCACTCCCTGAGTGGAAAAAGTGTATCTCTTAAAAACATGTGAATACTCATGCTTATTAATTCAAAATGTTTTTTTCATAATGCTCCCACCTAACAGTCCTGCCACTAAACTCATTTTCTGGACTTTGCCTAGAAATTAAACATCAAAGGAACATGAAGACATTCTAAGTGAATTCATTTGAAAAATGGAATGGATATTCATAGATTTTTTTTATATATAATATAACTCAACTCTGACTATGTTCAACCTCAATTCTGTTCCCTTTTTTTGTTCTGTAATGGAAATAACCTGCTAGAAGTATATACTGTTGATTTTATATATAGTTTAATAAGTATAATAATGACTTGGAAAGGAAAATAATCACAGGCTCATAATGTCAGAATTCTGTAAGTTTTATCATAGTATGGTGTGTGGATGGAGTAGAAGGATATTTTAATGACTGCACAATCTGTTTGGTGTTCTGAACTGTGTTGATTATATAAAGTAAGTTTATGTATGGGAATGTAGACCTTACACATTCATATATTGAACTGTAGGGTGTAGCAACTAACACATGTAGCATGTTTTTAGTTGTGAATTTGTACCCAACAACAAAAGACAAAATGAAACTGCCCGTAGCAAATAATCATCAGGAAATATTCTATGAGGAACGCAGAGTAATCTACAAGAGGAAATATCATACATATTATTCCAAAGAACATGAAAAATAATTCTGAAGAGTAAAAAAAGCCTCAGCATTCCACACTGTCAATTTTCCATTCTCGTACAGTATAGATCAATGAAAGCCTCCAATGTCTATTCATGAATATGGAGTTTATTCAAAGGTGAGTAACAGACTCTATTTTCACTGTCTTTTAGTGCTCTCATCCAGTCAGCTGTACCTTGGAGGGATTTTCTTTAGCTCTCTCTAAGGAAAGTCCACGGGGATCAAAAGTGGTCTTGAATATGTGGTCTTGCTCTATGAAGAACTCACCAAAATTCTTGTCAAAAAATAAGTCTAGTGGTCTTGTCAAATTCATACTGGGATGCTTTGTCATTTGGAAATAGGCCTTAAAGTTCTCTTCTTTAGTGCATGGAGGGAGAAAATGCTTCAATACTGTTCACTTTGATGTAAAATCAAAGCAGTAGGGCTATCTTTGATTAATTTCAGGCACACAGGGCTTGATCCAAAACACATTAAAGTCACTGAAAGAATTTCTGTTGACTTCAGTAGGCTTTGGATAAGTCCCATAATCCAAAAAGCACACATGTCAACTTGAAGGCAAGCACATCAGATTTCTGCTCTATGATTTCCAGTCTTAATAAGCAAATAATCACCAGTCCATTGCTTATCGTGGGGCCAAGAGTAGACCAAAAGCAAGCAGCCTTAGCCCTTTGTAAACTCTTTGTGATTACCAGCAAAGCTCTGCCTCTTTGAGGCTTTCCTGCTGGGCCATCTGTACTCAATTATCTTATTCTCTAACACACAGGAACTGCTACACTACAACAGAATTGCAGGAGTATATCTATCACATCAGGCCAAAGAAAATACAAATTCATCTTGCAGTACATAAAACGGATGGGATGGGGGGTTAATATTTCCCCCTAAAGTCCTCGTTCTCTTTGAGTTTAGCGATTATTTCTGGTGGTCATCCCAAGAATAGATTTCTCCTGGTTATTGCCATAACTGCCAACACATATAGTGTACAAAACACTTCCAGCTCCTAGGCAATCAATGGGGATATTTCTTACACTGGCAGCCTGTAAATCCCGCAGCATGAGCCAGCCTTATCCCTGGTGTTAACACCCTTTTCACAAAGACAAGAGCTGAAACAATCATCCAGCTATAATTGACATCTGCAACCCTATTCTTCAAACAAGACATCTTTGTTCCAAGTCATTTTTAATATCCAGGCTGACATTCTTCAGCAAATGTTTTCCTTTGAGGGAACAGGTTAGAGTTTGTGTGAATGTGACTTTATCTTCTTAGTCTGAGCTGTCATGTTGATTGATCCCATCTGATTGATCTTAACTAAGCCATACCTGCAGTATCTCTATCAATTACTTCTATTACAAATCGTGTGGTAATCTGAATGCTGGCTGGGTCCTTGCCAAGTGGAACTAGGGTGACCAGACAGCAAGTGTGAAAAATTGGGATGGGGATGGGGGGTAATAGGAGCCTATATAGGAAAAAGACCCAAAAATTGGGACTGTCCCTATAAAATCAGGACATCTGGTCACCCTAAGTGGAACAACACTGTGCTCAGTGCTTCACTGCCAGAAGTTGTTCAGAACCTGGAAGGTCTTAAGAGAAAAACACAGATGATGAAGAGGTGAGAAGGTGTGATGCAGGAGAAAATATTACATTAACTATGTGCATCAAGGCAGAGCAACACCTGAGGAGTGGAGCTGGTTGCCTGTCATTTGTTGAATTATTTCATAAACCTTGCCATTGTTTGTTGGATGAATTATTTGATGAATAAGTTTGCAGCATTCACCCACCTCTGCTAAGGAGGAATATAATCCTGCGTGGGTATTTGGAGAAAGTAAACCCCAAGGATGGAGAAGAATTCCTTTGGATACTGAGAATTAAAGCCATCAATCTCTTTCTCCACTGGTTTTGGCTGTCAACCAAAGAATTAAACCACTAAAAAATGGAACCCATTCTTTATACCATCTCCTTCCCCCATGGCCATAACATGCATCATAACTCACACCCCTTCCCATAGTTATTTGCAGGAAATCCAGTTGCCTGATAACCATCTTTGTCCACTCTCTCCTCTTTGGCTGACTTCCTTCCCTGTGCCCGGAATTTCAGTGGGTGGCCTATTGGCCATTTCATGCCTCCAGGCTGGATTCTGCCAGAAGATGTAGGGAGGGCTGTAAAACACAAGGCTGTGCCTCCCACGATTTCTGTTGGCAGATGTGCATTGAAGTGCAGGATTCCTACCCATCCTCCCTCAACCTTTCCACAGCATGGCTACCAGAAGGGATTCTTCATTCACAGCTAGAGTGACCCTAACTGAGAGCCTGAGATGCCCAAAGACTGCACCATGCAGTAATGGAGATTCTGATAAAACATCTGGATCCTATACTGGGGCGGGAGATCCCATGGCTTTCAAAGGAGGATGACTAGCCTCACTGTTTGAAAATGGCAAGTTATGTGATGTTTAAAGGGCATGTGAATCTGTGCAACCTATACCAGCCAGTGGTCATTCCTGCAAACCAAAGGCAGCAGGAGAATGGAGGTTGCAGGGCAATTCGCTGAAAAGGTTTGGCTTTGTCTCCTTTAATCTCTGCCAAGCTGTTCTGCTCCAGTACAGGCTCAGAGTTGTTCTGTCCTCATCTCCTTCACAGCAGCACTAGATATCTGATTCACCTCATCTCTGGGGAGAGGGTTCAGCTCTTGCAATGCAGTTTAACTGACTTTCTCTCTCTCTTTTTTTTTTCCAAAATGAGCAGCATTTCCAAGAGGCTGCAGAACATTCCACCGGCACGGCAATGAGACAAAACGAGATGTATGTAACACTGCAATAGTGCTCCAGGGGCCAAATTTGTTCAAAGCCTGAGTAAACCGGCCTCATGCAGGAGATCTCCAAAAGGGGCAATGGGAAACATCCTTCCCCCGCCACAAAATAGTGTATAACACTCATGGTGCTGCTGTAACCATGACTTTTAGAGCAGCTGTGGCTGCCACCTCAACCCTAGACATTGAAGGTTTAACAGGTGGAGATGTAGCCCACATCTCTCCTCTGCTTGGCTATGAGCAGAACCTTACCAGAGCACTGGTCTGTGCCACACAGGAGCTGGGAATCCCTCTGCATAATCACTCCATGGCAGTTCCTTGTAGCGGACGGGCTCTCCACCCCCATAGAGTGTGGTGAGGTGGATTAACCCTCCAAATAGCAGACGGCCCCCTAGGTACTTTGGACAAGGGGGACAGAAGGCTAGAACTGAAGGGTTAACAAATCCCACAATATTTGGTGTTTCTCTTAAAACCCCTGCTCCTGGAGGCATGTGATTATGTGAGGCTCTTAGCTGCCCTTTAAAGAAAGAAAAGTAAGATTTTAGAGCTCATGGTTGCAGAGAAAAGCAGAAAAATGTGACCCAAGTAAAACCAAACAGCTCCAAAATATAAGGCAAAGGAAATGAACCTAGTTAAAATCTCATGGTTTTTGACCCAGCTTTAAGATTATTGGGAGGGGAGAGGCAGAGAAGGATTGCCTCGTTATTTTTGAACATCTGAGGTTAGCAATGCTGCCACCATCTAGCAGGACTGCAGTGTGGCAAGCCAGCCTGCCAGGGGTTAAATGGTTGGATCCAGCTGCCATGCATAAAAAAGGGGAAGAGGTAAGGTAGGAGCCTGGGGGAAATTATGGTCCTCAGCTGAGCGGGAAAGAAGGTGTTTTATTGCGTCCTGGGAAAGGGAGGGAGCTTTGTCTTGCCTGCTTGCAGCCTGGAAATGGGAAGGCTTTGACCTGGATACAATTCATCTTTGCTCTGGGAGCTCCTGGTGCTGAGTGGGGAAGCTGGACCTTCTACAGGTACAGTGAGTCTGAAAAAACAGCTGGGCTGGAAAAAAGTAGTGAGACAAGAAGCTAGGGAGGCAGTTGTAGCACATAGTTGGGGAGAGAGGCCTCCTTCTTATCGGGTGACAAGTCTGCTCTGAGAGCTGTGCGAGCATTCATAGTGCCCATGACCTCATCACCTGCTCATCACCACTCCCCATTCTAACCTCAGGCGCGCTCTTCCATTCCCAGTGTTTGTGCTGTGCAGCACCCAATCAGCCCCTGGCAACCTACAACCCTTTCAGAAACTGCTCTGCCTCTGCAAAGGAAATGCATTGTCAGACCAGAGCCACTTCCCCACCGAGTACTATTTTCTTGATAAGCTGCAGTTTGCAATACAGATGACTGCATATTCCTCTACTTGACAGCCCCCACCTCCCTAAAGTACATCTCGTTATTTAGGGTGTGTCTACCCTGCAGCAGAGAGCATGTTTCCCAGAGTGGGTAGACAGACATTTACTTGAGCTAGCACACTCAAAATACCAGTGTACCAGCCAGGGGTAGCACAGGCAACGACACGGGCTAGCTAGCCAATCACATACCCAGGGGTCTGGACAGGTTTTTAACCAAGCTGCCCCCAGCTGTTTTGCATGCATCTGTCTATCTGCTCTGGGAAGCACATCCCCAGCTGCAATGCAGAAACACCCTCAAGGAATAAAATGCAGCTTTAGCTGGTGCAGCATCTCCATGTCAGAGCAAACTGTTCAGCTACCTGCAAAGCTACACCGACTAACGAAAACTTGTTATTTATAGTGAATGCCTATACAGTGGTTGTGCATATATAGCCTGGAGTCCACTGAATAGCTGTGAGGCTGCTCTTGCACCAGGTGACTAGACAGCTGAGGTCCTCCACATGAAATATAGGCAATGCTTTGTGAAACCCCGGGGAAGTAAGTAGAATACAGGCCTTATGTACCAGCCACAATACAGGCATCGTACTATGAAAAGGAACTATGTCAGATGCACAGGATTTTACAGAGATTCCAACAGGAAAGGGCATTTCTTTTAATACTAACACCAAGGAGAATGGATGGTAACTGAAGTGATTTCCTTCTCATTCCCTATCAATGTCAGTTTGCTTTGGCACATAAGTTCTCTGTAATTTCACTCTCATTGCTATTTTTTCCCCTCCAGGGCCTGCATTTCACATTTGGATTTGGAATTGAATTGCTCATGACTCACCAGTAACCTTATTATTTTCCATGTAAAAGGCTGCGTTTCCTTCAGCAGTGCATTTTGATTCTACTGTTATGTTCCCTTCTAGAAGGGGTCAATGAGGCTAAAGGACTTGCCTGGAACCACACAGTGAGTCAGTGGCACAGATGGGAATAAACTCAAGACCTCCTTGGTCCCCCGGGCCATTCTCAAGAAGACCATAACTGCCCTTTGAATTTAGCCTTTCTGCTAACTGGAACATATTGCTGGAAACTATGCTTTGAGCTGAAAGTTGCTCTCAAAATCTGCAAAGACTGAAATAACTTACCCTAGACTTAGTTTAGAAACAGTAGGCTAAATTATTTACTTACACACATTGAATGGGATTGCTCAGTGCTGAATTTGGCAATTATTACCTAACTACCACCATTTTTGCTGTCCTTCCTGACAGTCACAACAGGGTGGGCTTGAACACAGTACCTCCCTGCGGGTGTCCTGGGTAAAGAGGGGCCAAAGCTGGGACCCCAGTTCCAATATGACCAGACTTTGGCAAAGCTTGGATTCAAATCAGATCTCAGCTCCAAGCTTCCTGACTTGTCCCCATAGTGTGAGGTTTACTGAACTGTTGCAAAGTGTTTGTAGCTCCTCAGATGGAAAATAGCATTATATATTGAAATGTAAAATATTAACCCTATAATGTCTTTAATCCCAAAGAATTACATATAGCACTATTGAAATGGTTTCCTGTGTATATGAAATGGTGCGGAGCATAGCAGTCATGGGAAGGGTACATATTGCCCAAAAGTGTCAGACTAAATTCTTGTCCTACAAAAGTGCCCAGGGAACTTTGATCTGTACACAGTTACCTCTTTGGCATTAGATACCAATGCCAATAGATACCCATTCAGTAAAGACAAGTGAAAAGTACTACACTTGGGAAGAAAAAATCAAATGCACGATTACAAAATGAGGAATAACTGGCTAGGCAGTAGTGCTGCTGAAAAGGGCCTGGGTGTTATAGTGAATCACAAATTGAAGATGAGTCAACAATGTGATGAAGTTACAAAAAAGGCTAAAATCATTCTGGAGTATATTAACAGGAGTGTAAAACACTAGAGGTAATTGTCCTGTTCTACTCAGCTCTGGTGAGTAGAGTAGTAGTGAGTAGAGCTGGAGTAGTGTGTCACACTTCAGGAAAAATGTGGACAAATTGGAGAGAGTCCACAGGGAGGAAACAAAAACAAATGTTAAAAGATTTAGGAAACCAGATTTATGAGAAAAGATTTTTAAAAATAAGGCATGTTTAGTCTTGAGAAAACAATATTTGGGGACTGATAACAGCCTTCCAATATGTTAAGGGCCATTATAAAGAGGATGGTGACCAATTGTTCTCCATGTGCACTGAAGGTAGGACAAGAAGTAATGGGCTTGATCTGTAGCAAGAGAGATTTAGGTTTGATCTGAGGAAAAACTTTCTATCTGTAACGGGAGTTAAGTTCTGGAACAGGCTTCCATGGGAGGTTGTGGAATCCCCATCACTGGAGTATTTTAAAGAACGGGTTAGACAAACACCTGTCAGGGATGGCCTAAGTATACTTGGTCATGCCTCAGTGCAGAGGGCTGGACTACATGACCTCTCAAGGTCATTCCAGACTGTGCTATTGGCTTTACATAGTCACACAGTTCACTTGCAGAACGCTGGTGTTATTTCAGCACTACCTAGGCAGCAGCGTTTGTGCTGGCATTGTGGCTTTAATTTAATAACAACACATAATATTTAATATGACTCATGTGGAGATGGTTGAGCTTCCTTCTAGCTCAACATTCCATCACTGAATAATGTTGTTTCACAGTGCTCTGTTTATTAATCATTGGGCCAACAGAGCAAACACAGACCTAATAAAAAGATTAATAATTATGGTTATGATTATTAAGCTTCCTGCTTTATCCCCAATAAGATGGTAAATTAGGCCCAATCTCATTCCTACTGAAATAAATGGGAGTTCTGCTACTGACTTTGCTGGAGAGAGGATCATTATTAAGTTTTATTATTATTCATTTGTATTATTGTTGTGCCTGGGAGCACCAGTCATGGACCAGAACCCATTGTGTGAGGCACTGTGTAAACACAGAACATAAAGATAATTTCTGCCCAAAGATCTTACAATTGCCACCTTAAGTTAACCCAGTTGTTGTAGCTATAGTCTTTATAATTCAGAGAACAACTGATTAATAAATATATTCAATGTTGCATTGACTTGATTTTATTTAATTCTCTCTTTTTCAGCAAAATATGTAAGGTCAAATCCTGATGTTGACAAAAGCTGCTTGTCTTCCTTGAGGCTCCTGGACTAGTAGGTATTGGTTTTTGAGGAGCCACTGGAGCAAATCATGAAGTAAGTGATGTATGAAACAGAAAATCTCTGCACAGAGAATACAGATGTTACTTTGCAATCATTGTTGCACTGGTTCCTATGTGCTAAAGAGACTCACTGGTTCCTATGTGCAAAGAGTCTCTTTAGCACATAGAAAACTCTGCTCTATCAAAAACTGCAAAAATGCCAGCCAAGCCAGCATGTAAAAGGCATTAGATATACAAAGCTAAGGAGCAAATACTTATCTTATAGGTTCAGTGCTGAGAGTATGAATTCATTAGCCCTTCCATAGAATGATTGGTTTGTTTCTTGGAATTATGTTTTGCAAAGGGACTGTCTTGATAAAGACCATTCCTATCTGACACACAGATGTTTCCAATGAGTAAAAAGTAAGACTAGAGGGTTAAATCCTGTTGGCCTCACTCAGAGAAAACCCCTGTTGACTTCAGCGAGGATTTGGCTCATGAGAGCAAACCCTTCCTCCATGTGAGGAGGGCCCTCTTGCAGCACAGCTGGGATGGTACCACCACATAAGGCTGATAGCAGGAAGGGGAAAGCCATGCAGTAGTAGTGTGCCCTTTTTTGGTATGGAGCCTGGCCATGCACACAAAGCATTTGGGGCTGGGCCAGGAGAGTGGCTGCACCAAGGGATCTCATTGCATGCCTCCTCCAGCTCCTTCCCCACTCCCGGGCCAGGGAGGCTGCTCCAGCCACTCCATGGTTTTGCTTAAGGATTCCTACTTCCTCCAAGGTAGACCCCAGCATCCAGCCCAACAGCTTGGCCTGGGTCTTAGGGGGAGGCCTGCCTCATAATGATTTAAGGTATCTTCTGTAAATGTGGGTAACAACTTAAGCGTCAAGTCTTGGCATGTGTGCACTCTCCCATAGCAATATAGTGAAAGGAGCGGCAGACAAGTAACTTTGATCCAGCAAACACAGGGCTCTTGAAAGGTTAGGCAACATAACAAGCCTGTCATATTGCCATATACTTACGGCACAAGTGAGCATGAAATCTTGAAATCATGTCACAGCATTGGATTAAGTTGATTAATAAGCACTGAAATCAAGGTATTCATTTGGGGAACAATATTAACAAGAGAAAGCATCGCCAGCCTATTTTTTTCCCCATGTGTGAAATATCTCTGGATCCCATGAAGGTGTTCATCCTTCTGGCTATCTCTGTAACCAGAGATCATGCACTGAAGAACTGTCTGGAGAATATACAATACAGCATAAGCCCAATGCTCCACTTACTGACTGACACTGGTATAAATATGGAGTGGTTCCATAAACCTCAGTGAAATTACCCTGGTGCAAACCAGTGAGAAAAGAATCAGGCCTTTTCTGTCCAGTTTGGTGGGTTTAGCAGCACAAAATCATGGACTGAGTACTCAGTTATTCCTAGGTCTCTTAAGCCATCTACTGGAAATACGCATAAACTGCAGTGCAAAAGAGCATGATACAACATATAATATGGTTTTGGTTACATTATATCTGAAGTGCAAGGCGTCCAGGAATTAATGAGAAAAGTAGACCACATAGCTACTGCTTGAAGTATGCCATGTCAGGCAACAAAATGTTGAGAAGTTAGTTGCATTCTTGTCTTGCATGGTGAAATCCCTACAGATTGAACCTATCCACTTAACAGCTCTGAGCCCTTTGAGCAGTCACTCTTGTGTGCAAATGGAGATAATGGGCTGTTATAGGATTCCTCCAGCTCCACCACAGAGACCAAACTTACAGCTGTTTCATGGGCAAAGGAGCGAGGGATAAGGCAGTTTTCATGCCTTCCTTTCCCTGGCTAGCAGCTATTTCTGCCTAGTGCTTGCCTGGGCACCTTTTAGCTGGCATCTTGGGGAGGTTATTTGTCTATCAGTCATCACACTTTTGTCCGAGAGTACATCTAGTTTTCCTAAAACGTCAGATGAATCTTTCCTATCATATGCGATTGAATTGGCTGTCACAAAGACTTCTTCAGCCCCCATTTGTTTAAGTAATTCTAGAGTTGTCATAAATGCTAAGGTCTGTAAATCAATGGAATTTCTGAAACAGCCTAAACCTATTCATCAATTAGTGGCCACATCTCTCTCCGGTTTCCACCACAGATGCTAGCTGCCTTGAAATCCAGCCACAAAAGAGCTGTCGAGCCACCAGGCAGTGCTGTCCCAGCTATCCAGTATGATAACTAAATGCCCAAGTTAGATTAAGCAAAGGGAAGTCACCAAGATTTTGAAACGGCCCTCAAAGATTTTTGTATCATAAGGATGAACAGGAAAATTGAGGGCATGCTTTTGATGTGATATGTAATATATTTATACCGTATAAATGTTCTGGGAACCTTCCATAGACCAGTGCATTTAAAATAAACTTATAAGGATTGCCACTATAAAAGTCCATAGTGACCATAGCAGATGTCTCATCTGTGACCCATTGGTCCCCCTGAACCTATAAACCAAGCCACATCCAAAATCTTTCTGTTTAAAGCAAAGCAGAGCAGACAGGGAGCTGCAGACGGGAATTTGAGAGAGTTTGACAGAGGGAGGCTTACGATGGTTAGGAGGACCCGCAACACCTGTGGCAGCACTGCTTCTGTCTCCTCCATCTGCGCCTGTAGCCAGACAGAGCACCAAAGCATGGATGCTTTTACCCAGATTCTGGTGTGGGTTTGCAAAGACTGTAACTTGCAATTTCCACTTACTGATATCCAGGCTGGGGGTGGCATCCAATGTGAAAGGTGCCTACTGGTGGAATCTCTCAGGCAGCAGGTGAGAGAGCTACAGGAGGAGGTAGCTAGGCTGAGGAACATCCGTATCCATGAGCAATTCCTGGACAGTATCCATGTGGAGACAGCTGACGTAGCTGTCCCAGTTCACAGGACTACTGACACATCAGTGGAGGAGGAGATGGCTCAGGGTGGACACTGGCAGCTGGTTACTTCTGGCAGCAGGCAGTGCTCCACCCCTGCTGCGAACCCTCCTGCTGTGGTAATAGATAAACATTATGCTCTTCTTGATACAGGAGAGAAGGAATCACCCCCAACAGTTAAGGAGGGGAAGCCTCGTACCCCTAAGGCTGGGAGGTCTGCTGCCACCACTGATAATAAGAAACGTAGGGTAGTGGTGGTTGGAGACTCTCTACTGAGGGGGACGGAGACATCCATCTGTCGCCCTGACCGTTCATCCCAGGAGGTATGCTGCCTGCCAGGGGCCCGTATCCGAGATGTTACAGAGGCATTGTCAAGGATTATCCAGCCTTCTGACTACTACCCCATGCTACTCATCCATGTGGGCACAAATGATACTGTGAGGTGTGACACTGAGCAGATCAAGAGTGACTACAGGGCTCTGGGAGTACAGGTTAAGGAGTTTGGAGCACAGGTGGTATTCTCTTCGATTCTTCCTGTCGAAGGTAGGGGCCCGGGCAGAGACAGATGCATCGTGGAGGTGAATGCCTAGCTGCGAAGATGGTGTCGCCAGGAGGGTTTTGGCTTCCTCGACCACTGGATGCTATTCGAGGAAGGACTGCTAGGTGGAGATGATGTTCACCTTTCGAGGAGGGGAAAGGCCTTATTTGCACACAGACTGGCTAACCTAGTAAGGAGAGCTTTAAACTAGGTTCGACGGGGACAGGTGAGCAAACCCCACAGGTAAGTGGGGAACAAGACCTGGGAGATGGGTCGGAAACAGGAGGGAGCGTGGGCTATAATGGCAGAGAGAAAGGAGGGTCAGGGCAAAGCTGGGAGGCAGGATCAAACCAGTATCTTAGATGCCTATATACAAATGCAAGAAGTATGGGTAATAAGCAGGAAGAACTGGAAGTGCTAATAAATAAATACAACTATGACATTGTTGGCATTACTGAAAATTGGTGGGATAATACACACGACTGGAATGTTGGTGTGGATGGGTATAGTTTGCTCAGGAAGGATAGACAGGGGAAAAAGGGAGGAGGTGTTGCCTTATATATTAAAAATGTACACACTTGGACTGAGGTGGAGATGGACATAGGAGACAGAAGTGTTGAGAGGCTAAAAGGGGTAAAAAACACGGGTGATGTCGTGCTGGGAGTCTACTATAGGTCACCTAATCAGGTGGAAGAGGTGGATGAGGCTTTTTTCAAACAACTAACAAAATCATCCAAAGCCCAAGATTTGGTGGTGATGGGGGACTTCAACTATCCAGATATATGTTGGGAAAATAACACCGCAGGGCACAGACTATCCAATAAGTTCCTGGACTGCATTGCAGACAACTTTTTATTTCAGAAAGTTGAAAAAGCTACTGGGGGGAAGCTGTTCTAAACTTGATTTTAACTTGATTTTAACAAATAGGGAGGAACTCATTGAGAATTTGAAAGTAGAAGGAAGCTTGGGTGAAAGTGATCATGAGTGAGTTTGCAATTCTAAGGAAGGGTAGAAGGGAGTACAGCAAAATAGAGACTATGGATTTCAGGAAGGCGGATTTTGGTAAGCTCAGGGAGCTGATAGGTAAGGTCCCATGGGAATCAAGACTGAGGGGAAAAACAACTGAGGAGAGTTGGCAGTTTTTCAAAGGGACGCTATTAAGGGCCCAAAAGCAAGCTATTCTGATGGTTAGGAAAGATAGAAAATGTGGCAAAAGACCACCATGGCTTAACCACGAGATCTTGCGTGACCTACAAAATAAAAAGGCGTCATATAAAAAATGGAAACTAGGTCAGATTACAAAGGACGAATATAGGCAAATAACACAGGAATGCAGAGGCAAGATTAGAAAGGCAAAGGCACAAAATGAGCTCAAACTAGCTATGGGAATAAAGGGAAACAAGAAGACTTTTTATCAATACATTAGAAGCAAGAGGAAGACCAAGGACAGGGTAGGCCCACTGCTCAGTGAGGAGGGGGAAACAGTAACGGGAGACTTGGAAATGGCAGAGATGCTTAATGACTTCTTTGTTTCGGTCTTCACTGAGAAGTCTGAAGGAATGTCTAATATAGTGAATGCTTACGGGAAGAGGGTAGGTTTAGAAGATAAAATAAAAAAAGAACAAGTAAAAAAATCGCTTAGAAAAGTTAGATGCCTGCAAGTCACCAGGGCCTGATGAAATGCATCCTAGAATACTCAAGGAGTTAATAGAGGAGGTATCTGAGGGCTTGTCTACATCAGAAAGTTGCAGCGCTGGTGAGGGAGTTACAGCGCTGCAACTTTGAAGGTGTACACATCTGCAGGGCATCACCAGCGCTGCAACTCCCTGTTTGCAGCGCTGGCCGTACTCCCGTTTTGTCTCGGGTGTAGAGGATCCAGCGCTGGTGATCCAGCGCTGGTAATCCAATGTAGACACTTACCAGCACTTTTCTTGACCTCCGTGGAAGGAGGAAGCCTCTGGTAATAAAGCTGGTCTCCTTTCCCGGTTTGCTCTCTCGTTCCCGGAACCCCGAGCAAGCAGGTCTCCTTCCCTGCGGTTTGCAGGGGGGTTCGGGGAACGCGAGAGCAAACCGCGGCGAAGCTGGTCTCCTTTCCCGGTTTGCTCTCTCGTTCCCGGAACCCCGAGCAAGCAGGTCTCCTTCCCTGCGGTTTGCTGGGTGGCTCCGGGAACGCGAGAGCAAACCGCGGCGAAGCTGGTCTCCTTTCCCGGTTTGCTCTCTCGTTCCCGGAACCCCGAGCAAGCAGGTCTCCTTCCCTGCGGTTTGCAGGGTGGCTCCGGGAACGCGAGAGCAAACCGCGGCGAAGCTGGTCTCCTTTCCCGGTTTGCTCTCTCGTTCCCGGAACCCCGAGCAAGCAGGTCTCCTTCCCTGCGGTTTGCAGGGTGGCTCCGGGAACGCGAGAGCAAACCGCGGCGAAGCTGGTCTCCTTTCCCGGTTTGCTCTCTCGTTCCCGGAACCCCGAGCAAGCAGGTCTCCTTCCCTGCGGTTTGCAGGGTGGTTCGGGGAACGCGAGAGCAAACTGCGGCGAAGCTGGTCTCCTTTCCCGGTTTGCTCTCGCGTTCCCGGAACCCCCCTTGAAGCCGCCCAACAGCGCTGCAGTGTGGCCACATCTAACACCACTTGCAGCACTGGTTGCTGTAAGTGTGGCCACTCTGCAGCGCTGGCCCTATACAGCTGTACTAATACAGCTGTAACAACCAGCGCTGCAAAATTTTAGATGTAGACATGGCCTGAGCCTCTAGCTATTATCTTTGGGAAATCATGGGAGACGGGAGAGATTCCAGAAGACTGGAAAAGGGCAAATATGGTGCCCATCTATAAAAAGAGAAATAAAAACAACCCAGGAAACTACAGACCAGTTAGTTTAACTTCTGTCAAAGGGAAGATAATGGAACAGGTAATCAAAGAAATCATCTGCAAACACTTGGAAGGTGGTAAGGTGATAGGGAATAGCCAGCATGGATTTGTAAAGAACACATCGCATCAAACTAATCTGATAGCATTCTTTGATAGGATAACGAGCCTTGTGGATAAGGGAGAAGCGGTGGATGTGATATACCTAGACTTTAGTAAGCCATTTGATACGGTCTCGCATGATATTCTTTAGATAAACTAGGAAAGTACAATTTAGATGGGGCTACTATAAGGTGGGTGCATAACTGGCTGGATAACCGTACTCAGAGAGTAGTTATTAATGGCTCCCAATCCTGCTGGAAAGGTATAACAAGTGGGGTTCTGCAGGGGTCTGTTTTGGGACCGGCTCTGTTCAATATCTTCATCAACGATTTAGATGTTGGCATAGAAAGTACGCTTATTAAGTTTGCGGACTATACCAAACTAGAAGGGATTGCAACTGCTTTGGAGGACAGGGTCAAAATTCAAAATGATCTGAACAAATTGGAGAAATGGTCTGAGGTAAACAGGATGAAGTTCAATAAAGACAAATGCAAAGTGCTCCACTTAGGAAGGAACAATCAGTTTCACACATACAGAATGGGAAGAGACTGTTTAGGAAGGAGTATGGCAGAAAGAGATCTAGGGGTCATAGTGGACCACAAGCTTAATATGAGTCAACAGTGTGATACTATTGCAAAAAAGCAAACGTGATTCTGGGATGCATTAACAGGTGTGTTGTAAACAAGACACGAGAAGTCATTCTTCCACTTTACTCTGCGCTGGTTAGGCCTCAGCTGGAGTATTTCGTCCAGTTCTGGGCACCACATTTCAAGAAAGATGTGGAGAAATTGGAGAGGGTCCAGAGAAGAGCAACAAGAATGATTAAAGGTCTTGAGAACATGATCTATGAAGGAAGGCTGAAGGAATTGGGTTTGTTTAGTTTGGAAAAGAGAAGACTGAGAGGGGACATGATAGCAGTTTTCAGCTATCTAAAAGGGTGTCATCCAGAGGAGGGAGAAAACTTGTTCACCTTAGCCTCCAATGATAGAACAAGAAGCAATGGGCTTAAACTGCAGCAAGGGAGATTTAGGTTGGACATTAGGAAAAAGTTCCTAACTGTCAGGGTAGTTAAACACTGGAATAGATTGCCTAGGGAAGTTGTGGAATCTCCATCTCTGGAGATATTTAAGAGTAGGTTAGATAAATGTCTTTTAGGGATGGTCTAGACAGTATTTGGTCCTGCCATGAGGGCAGGGGACTGGACTCGATGACCTCTCGAGCTCCCTTCCAGTCCTAGAGTCTGAGTCTATGAGAAAATTGGAGGACATGTTATGCACTAGAGCTTCCATGAGATGGCAGCATTTCTGGAAAGGAACATAATTTATAAATAGACAAATCGGACTGTTAGTGAGAGCTATAGTAATCTATATAATAAGATTCCAGGAATGTCATTGGGTCACACCGAAGCCTAGCCTAGAATGTCCATTGAGTCTTGCTAAGAGTCCTAGACCATTGTGTTACCAAAGATAACTCAACATATCACCGTTCTTCCCCTACACTTGATTTTCTTGCAACAATTACATTGGTTATACGAGGGAGACTGCACAGATGTGGGGTTACTAGGTCCAACTGCCACCCACACAAATCAACACAACAAATCACCGCAGCAATGCCCCCGAGACACATCAACACAACTACCCACTCTGCAGCACAATCAACATATACAATCCCAAACACACAGAATACCCCACCACAGCACACCCCCTCATTTGCCACTACACAAATCCAAACATCAGCTATAAAAAAAACATGGAACAAATCAAAGGCTAGGTTCTCCTTTATACCATTCTGGCCATGTGAAGAGACCATGAAGTGGGAGTAGATTACATTTACATCCATTCTAAGTCCCCGTTCCCCCTGACAGAGTGGTGTACAGGGGCATTAGGGTAAAAGGGAATATTATTCCTGATGTTTTACTGATGTATTTGTCAGCATTCTAGAATTTTGTAGACACAATTGCCAGAGTTCTAGAATAATGAATGTATTGCTAAGGGTCTGACTGAATGCCCAGTCATGCCCCCCCACTGGCATTATAATAGGGGACTGGCCTTTTAAGGTCAGAGGAGGTAGCTTGAGATGGCAGCTACCCCATTCCATGTGTCCAGGAAAGTGAATGAAGCAGTCTCTGGGAGAGAGGAAGTTGGATCTGGGGACCAATTAATGACTGTGAGGGGAAAGCTAGAGGAAAACCCAGACCACTGTTCCTTTAAGAGTCCCAGGACCATGATCCTTATACAGTGGGTGGGACTCACCTATCACCAAGGCAACACAAACAGGTGTTTGGGATTATTAGACCCAACTGGGAAAGATTAAGGATTATTCAGGTGGCTGGGCAGGTAATTTAAAAGCTCAGTCAAGGAGTTGCTTGAGGAAGTTGTGGTTGGGAGCCTAGAAAGAGCAAGTGTGCAGCTAGTCCCCAGTTCTGGGAGGAAGACTGTAAAACCCTGATCTAAAGGGGTGAGTTTGAAGGCTGGGGCAGCCAGGATTAAAACTGCACATTCCAAAAGGAGCTGTATGGAAACCCTGCACCCAGCAAGGGGTGAAAGAGGGATGGATTATATAGAACAAATTAGATCCCAAGAGAGGGGAGAATACCTCATTTCTGTGAGTGGCTTACTTCTGAGAACCTCTGAGGGAAACTGTGGCAGAATGCCTGCAGAGCCACCCCAGCCATACTAGAGTGCCCTGGAATGGCATCTCCCTACAATCATCCATGGGTGTTGGATCATGCCTCTAGGCTCTTACTTCCATTGACTTCAAGGGAAATGAGGAGCCTAAATACCTTTGTGGATCTGGGCCTTAGACATGCTAGATGCCAAACTCACACAGCTAGATGTCACTCATGTTATAAATAGGGCTGGATTAAGGCAGTCCAGGGCCCAAGTATACCAAACCTAGGCCCATTGGGTCTCCATCCCTGAGGCCCTCTCCCCACACTTTTTCTGGCCCTATAGTGGGATTGGGTGGGGGCATTCCCTCTCAAAGAGGAAGGGGCAGTAGCATAGCGCCCCTATTGCTTCAGCATCAAGGCCCCTCCTCTGGTCAGGGGCAGCAGCAAGAGTCCCCACTTGCCCCTGGAGATGCAGCACCATGAGGTCACTGTAGTATCTCAGTACCTTCCAGTAGTGCAAGAAGTGACATGTGGTTTCATCCCTCATCCTTACTGGAAGGTTTTGTTTTGGTGATTTCTTTTTGTTTTTTTGTCTTGGAGTTAACACCCCAATGAGATGCAGGAGGCAACTCACACTTCTCAGAACTCTTGCTCCAGGCTATATGCACACTCAGGCAGATGTCACTGCAGAGGTTTCATTCCTGTCATGATGTCAGACTATGTGAAATGAAAGCTGAGATTCTGACCTCATCACAAAACTTGGGACCTGTACACCAATGTATAGTGGCTATGCTTTAAACTGGTGCTGGTTATAGCAGGGATCGACAACCTTTGGCACATAGCGTGCACTGCTTCCCACAGCCCCCATTGGCCTGGAGCGGTGAACCTGCGGTTTGCCGAACCTGCGGATGCGGCAGGTAAACAAACTGGCCCAGCTTGCCAGGGGGCTTACCCTGGAGGGTCACATGCCAAAGGCTGCTGATCCCTGGGTATAGGAACACTGGAAGCTGGTGTCAGCTGTTCATCCAGTGATAGCCCTGAGCTGAAAGTTGGTGGTCTGTCTTGGCTGCCACAGGCAGGGCATTCAGTGCCCAATGAGCGAGAGGGATGAGGGGTGATGTTTGTTTGTTCTCACTAACAATAACTCTTGCTGGCCAGGTAAGAAGAGTAGGGTTGCTGGGACCCTCAAAGGAACTCTAACAAACCCACAGCTGCGGAGGAATCTCAGACCTCATCTATTCCCTACATATCCCTGTGGTCACATAGACCTTATGGGTGTAACACAGGCCTGAAGAAGTTTGTGGTGCTAAGAGGTATGGATGATGTATCCTCTGTAGGATGCAACTGCTAAAGGGAGAAATGACCACATACTTGAGAAGACCTGCTCTTAAAGCTTAAATAAAAGTCCAGAGTGACCAAATCCTATGTGGGAAAGCAGTCCAAACAAGCCAGCACATTTATCTCACTCTGGCTGGACTCTGGCAAGAGGCAAGCTGCCCTGTTAAGTTAGCTGCTCATGAAGGGGAGTTCACAAGGATAATATCCCACCAGATTTCATGAACATGTGCATATGTGACTAGCTGTCCTCTGTCTCGCTTACTGAAGCTAAACATTCATTCCCACCACTTTGCCTGGAAGTTGCCTATCTGTGGAGGAATAGCAGCAGTGCCAGGCTGGGACAATTTTGAGATAGAAAAAACGAAAACTTCATGAGTCTGAAATTCTCAGATCATTTCCTGGAAGGGAAAGAAAGCACCACACATTACAGGGGCAAAATTAACACAATGGGTCATCCTTGCTTATTTAAAATAAAAATTAAAAAAAAATCCAAACCTAGGTCTAAACAAACTGAGGTGCCGCCATAATTACAGCCAGGCCTGGAATCTTTGCCAAGCCAGAAGGGGCAGCATTTTAAAAGCCTCCATTCAGCTTCTTCACTGCACTTGGAATGCAAAGAAACAGAGGCTTTGCTTTTCATCCTAACTTTCCTTCTCCTTAAAGAAGACAAAACAAAGTTCCATTTTATCTTTAACAAACAAAGAGGGTATAATTCAGCCTTCCCCAAAAATGCAGGATTTAAAAAAATGTAAAAATTGGGGGTTTGGGACAGAAAACCCAAACCACATCCTGTGCATGAGGTCTCCAGTCTGCAGGAGTTTGTTTGGGTATTCAGCTCTATTTGAACACTTCACATATTAATCAGCAGAGAAATGTTTTGATGGAAAATTACTTCTGGTGTTTTTCCTTTCCAACTACATAGCACAAGAGTTCAGGGACAGTCTGCAGAATGGTCACTTAATTGTGCAGTCCGGGCCCCAATGAGAAATGAGTTGTGTGACAACCACTAAAATGTTTACTGCAACCAAGAAAAAATATTTAGTGCATTAAAACTAGCTGAAGTAGAAAATGGAAGCCATTGATTGAAGATTTCAGCAAGTTCTATGGAAATAACAATGCATTTTATATGGTACAAATACTCATTTTATTTGTGAGTGAATTCTCTTCTGGAACACGATGTAATAAAATATGTCCTTTTTGACATTACACTGCAGGGTTTAGCCTAACAAAAACAGTGTTTGGAAACTGTTGGAATTATTATTTATGCAGGGTATTACCACAATACTAATTTAACCATAAACATTTCTTAAAGTCCAAAGGCCAAATGGTATTTTATAGAATTGCTCTACACATGCTTTTAAAAAGCCTAAATATTAAGCCATTTACTACATCCAAACAGTGACACAACATTTACAAGCATTTGATCAAGATACAAGTGGGCTAAACCTAGGGATGCTTAGACCCAGATTGGTCCACTCCAGAGTGCTCGGGCAGATATTAGCAGTAAACCCTTTAAGAGTTAACTTTTTTATACCCTGCAAAAAACAGGTGATGTCATCCCCAAATACTGACTTCAGCTTAAAACCAGTTGGAGACAATTCACCCTATTACCAATCTTAATCCAGATAAAATTTACAACCTCCTTTCTTCTCAAGGCCTTTCCTCCCCTCCTCCTTACTGACCACCAATTTTTCCATTGCACCAAGTTCACACAGGCTGCAACAGTGGTGTGTGGGTTGGAAGGACCACGCTGGTTTATGTGAAGACAGATTCTCTTTGTCTTATTTAAAACCATTTGCAGCCACCCCTATTGGTCACCTGCCTTCTTTTCACAAACTTCCCCTTATCCCATTAGTTATTCTTTGAACCAGACGTCCTCTCTACTTCACTCCTTCCGGCCTTGTATCTAATTATTTTTAAGGCCTTCCTCCTACTTACTACTCAGGGCGTTTCTTTACAAACCATTTTCTTAACCAAACTCAAACTAACCGTAATTCTTTAATTTCATATTTGTCCTGTAGAATGTGACCGCGTTAGTGCATTGCAATTGATATTCACATTTGGCTTTTAAAAATTAGGTTTATTTAGCAAAATCCAGTACAATATCTAAGCAGAACCTGTGGTATGATGGGAAAAATCCTTTGATATGCTGAGTATACTCAATCCTGACTGCAAACTTCAAAGGGTATTGAAAGGCATCAGCAATCTGAAGATTTAGGCCCTTTATTTGCCTGAAAGGTACCATAATAAATTTGAGATATGGGAAAAAATTAAAATACAGTGAGGCAGAGAAAACATGAGTGCCAAACAAGACCCACCAGGCACCTGGTAAAAATCAGGTGATAGCCAGAAAACTTTCCTAAGGAAGAACAGGGTATCCATTGGCGGCTTCTAATAGAAAAAGACTTTTCACTTCAACCTTGGTGATGAGCACCTGTGAAATACTCTCACATTGGGTCACATGCTCCCATTCTTTGAAACCAGAAGAACAGTCAACATTTCTTGATTCTCCTCCTCATGACACACTAATCGAAATCAAACTCACAAGTAGTCTTGATGGGCAGCAGGTTCTCCCACCTGCCAGCAATTTGGCCCTGAGGGAATCAGATGCCCAGCAGGTGGGATGTAATAGGTGTCTGAGGTGAAGGTGCTACTACCAGCTGTACTTCAGCATGCTCCCAAGCTGACCAGTTCATAGAACAGCAATGAGACAAGTCTCTGAAATACAAGTTCTCCCAGGAGAGGAGCTGAGGGTTGATGGTAAAATGTACATTTTACCTAGTCAAATTTTATGCTTAACCATGCTCTTGCATTTCAAAGGTGAAAGCAACTTGGAAATATTTGTGCTCTGGAGAAGAAGTTTTATGCAAAAATCCTAGTTACCACTATCCTCATGGAAATGGTCATTCTCTCTCCTTCAGCGATCTTCATCCTGGCAGTGCTACAAAGCCAGCAAAGAGTGATAGCGATTCACAAAGGCACACAGCAAATGGTCTGACATTCCAGTGATGTGTTTGAACTGTGGCAACAATGCATCCCTGTCAACACAACATGACGTGAGAGGCTACAATGTAATGCAATTGCCTGACATTGTTTCATATTTATTGGGTAACTCTCTGCAACTCCATTTGACTAACATTGCCTTCCTGCTCCACCACCCCCAGTATACCTACATTCCACTGGTTCTCAAACCATGGGTTGCAACCCCAAAGTGCGTCGTGAGTTTCTTTTAATGTGGTCACCACGGCTGGTGTTGGACTCCTGCCGCCAGAGGCAAAAGCTGAAGCCCAAGCCCGGCCGCTCAGGACTGAAGCCATGCATGAGCAACTTAGCTTCACTCTGGTGCCTGTGGAATGGGGCCACGAGCAATTGCCCTGCTTATAGTCCCCTAATGCCATCCCTGATTCTAGAATCTAGAGTAATACAGGACACTGGGGTCATGTAGTAATTTTTGTTGTCGGAAGTGTGTCGCAGTGCAATGAAGTTTGAGAACCCCTGCTATATTCTGACTATTCAAGAGAACTGGAGGAATAAAGAGACAATACTCTAGGCCACCTAGATAGGACAGTGATAGTTGCCTTAGAAAAGGTCCAAATATGGGACCTTATGTATGACACAAAATATTCATGAAAGAAACTTAAAATACTCTTAGATTCTTTCATTTTAAATTGGTGCCCATAACTCTTCATAGTCAGTGTCTGTGTTCAGAATCTTTCTAGTCTTCAGTGTATGAGCAGACAAATTCCTGTTATGCATCCTACTTTGTGTAGTAATAATCCTGCTCCCCCTCTATCTCTAATACATAGCATAGTCTTCTTTTTAACTATAAAATTTCCTTGGAAAGAATGGGTTAACATGACAGGAAAGAAGATTATCCATCTCACCCTCCCTGCGCAAACCCAGAATATGGCTAATCACATTTACAAAACCTCACACACTAGGAGGTTGAGCCATCCCTTTTTCAAACGTACGACTTCATTTAGTCAGTATCCATGTCCTGCTTCCTAGTTCTTGGATGTCAGCCATAATCTCCCCTTATGCTTGCTTGGTCTGAACGCAGAACTTTTAAAAAGGTACTTACAAGGCTTTGGGGGACTGAGGAAATTGAAACATACAGTAGTTTTCCAAGCATGACTTATTCAGTGACTTGAAGAGTTTGCAAACCTGTTACATTTAACTGAAACAAGTACTGTGTATGTTATCCAGTGTACTCCATGCTTTCTACCTTAGATAGTCATGAAATAACATTTGGAGAAGGATTATGATAGGGAAAGAGACCTCACTTTCAGCTTTATATTATCTACTTTTATCTACCATGTTAGTTTCTCTGGTTGTGCCACTTGAAATTCCACAGGTTGGCAGTGGGTCAGTGTAATTCTTGACAGCTTTCAGATTCTCTCTACAACAGACAATTAGCCACAAACTCAAGAGCTTTTCTATCTAAGCCTATATTGGTCCTGTTTGTCAGAGTATGAAACTCTGGAAAACAACTTACTGTAACTCCAGAAATAGCTATTGCAACAACATGTCAGTTTCACATTTTGTCCAAGCATGACATGACACACATAGTAATCTATTAGCTCCAAGACCTGGAGGAGGTGGTAAACCTCAGGTATGAGGGGATAGCCATGTTAGTCTGTATCCACAAAAACAACAAGGAGTCTGGTGGCACCTTAAAAACTAACAGTAAAACATAGTTAGCCAAAAAGCAATATTTGAACAGCTTTCCTTTGAACAGATCAATGCATTCACCGTCTTAAAAGGTCTGTTCACCAGCTGTGTTTTATTTGCAGCTCTACTGACTCAGGAGATAAGTGAATGACATGACCATCCTTTACAGTAACTTCTTATTCCATGCAACAGGAAATTATTCATGCATCCACACCTATTTCAGGAGATGAGCCCAGCATCCAAGTCTGGCTCCACATAGATCTCTTAGTATTCAATGTGTAACTGCATGTTGTTTCCACAAACTTGTTATATACACAGTGGAGGCTAAGAATGGGTTATTCAAAGCCAGTTTGCAGCAGCAGATAAAGATCTGACTGCCAATAGGGCATACTTTCTACCCTGAGCAGCCTCCATGGACCAACCTGCAGGGTCCTATAAACAAAGCAATCTCATTTTCTGAATGACCCTGTTATTGGAAAGAAAGTACAGACAAACTGAGAAAACTGCTTCTAAAAACCCACCTGGGTCACTGAACAATATCGTGGATTATGGCTTTTGCAAGTTGGAGGTGATCATAAGACCTTGTCTAAACACACAAGCTGAACTGATTTAACTACACCAATATAGTTAAAGCAACACACACACACACACACACACACCCCTGCACGCACGCACACACACACACACACACACACACACACACACACACACACACACACACACACACCATGGATGTGGTTACACCAACATAAAGGTGCTTGTACCCGTCTAGTGTAGTCCTCTAGGGGAAGGAAAATAAACTATATTGGCATAAGGGACCTTTACACTATATAACTCCATGCAGATTAGGGGAACATATTCTCTCCAATTTGTCCACAACTTTCTTAAAGTAGGATGCCCAAAATTGGACACAATATTCTAGCTGAGGTCTCATCAGTGCCAAGTAGAGCAGAACCTTTATTTCAGTTTTTTACATGGGACACTCCTGTTAATACACCCTAGAATGATATTATTTCCATATCTGCATGACATTGTTGACTCACATTCAATTTGTGTTCCAGTATAACTCCTGGAGCCTTTTCTGCAATACTACTGCCTAGCTAGTTATTCCTCATTTTGTAGTTGTGCATTTGATTTATTTTTTCTTTCCCAAGTACGGTACTTTGCACTTGTCTTTACTGAATTTCATCTTGTTGATTTCAGACCAATTTTCCAATTTATCAAGGTAATTTTAAATTCTGGTCCTATTCTTAAAGTGCCTGCACTCTTCCCAGTATGGCAAATTTTGTGTGCACTCTCCACTTCATTATCCAAGTCACTGATGAAATTATTGAAATGTATGATTCTCTTTGTACCTGATCCACAGAGGATATGAGTATGTTACAGTTCTCAGCTTGGTTGCTTGGCTTTTTTAGCTCATGCTGTAGAGACTCATGCTTTCAGCTATAGTAGTTGACAGTTCAGTCTCTGGTGTGACAGCTTAAATGGCAGCCATCACACTTATCTACTGTGTTTTCAAGGCAGACTATATGTTTGCATACATGACTTGTACTTGGTCAGCAGTATGCCAGAATGCCCACTACTACAGGACCCTGTTGTGCTGTGGTATTTAAGAACAACACCAAGGAGTTAACGTTACTGTGACAGAGACTTCATTATGCTGATCTAACATTACTGCAAAGTGCATAGCTCCTCTGGCGAGAGGGCTAAAGAGACCTACTCATACTTTATATTAAGGGTACATTTATAAATAGTTTTTAAAGGGTTAATTAATTCTTAATAGATGGTTTAGTGATTAATCAAGTGTTATGGATTGTTAGAGTCAAACAGGTTGTTTATAGCAATCATTAACACCTTCTCCTGATGTCCTGATAACCAGGGCTTGGAAACAGACCTATGCACTGTACAGGCACATCTCTGAAACTATTATCTCGTTCTCCTGAATCTCAGTTTTTTTATCACTCTCCCGCACCCCCAGCTGTTCTGGTTGTGAAGAAAACCTCTCAAATGGAAATGGAATGTAGCCATGCAAAGATGTCAAGGTGAGTCTGAAACAGCTCCAACAGGTATGAATGGCCCCATTCATCTCCCTGCGGTGTGAACCCAGACACCCAATGATGATTGTTTGAACATCAACATACTTAGCTATTCCATTCCTCATGTAAAAGAGGAGAAGCCGGGTCACAGATCTGCACAATTCCTTGTGGGCAACATCTCGTTTTTGTGCCACAAATGGGCAGGAGGTGCCACCGCTTATTTTTTTTCCTTCTAATCAAGAAGGATCCAGGCCCATGGAGGATATCAGATTCTGTGGGCATAGTCAAGACCACCCAGGGAAGCCTGATTTAAAGAGCCCCGTGGACCTCAATTAACTGAGAGACCTTTGATTCTGATGACTTAAGTTAGAAGCGCTTATTGTGGGGAAGAAGGCTGGAAGAGTACCAAGACTTTCTCCCCCAATCCAACCCGAGTCTATAACACATACTGCTCACGTCAGTAAACTTGTAACATCTATTAGTCACTTATTAACCCGTTGTATACTATTGATAAATGTACCCTTCATAGAAAGTGACCAAAACTCCTTGGAGAGCTACAGAGCACAGTCCTGCTGCTAAAGAACTCAGTGGCAAAACTCCCATTGACCTCAATGGAAGGAGGATCATGCCATTGTCTATTTTTAATTGGCTTAGGCCAGACCTATTTTCAAAAAGCTGGATGGGAATGTTGCTAAATGTTTCTATGACATTCATGTAAGTAGTTTGACTGTATCTCCTTCAAAGTGACAATGCACAGATGTATGTTTCTTGAACGCCCATTTGCTTTTCCATGACATTCATCCTCAAAGTTTTAAAAATTACTCCTGAAAAATGGAGTTCACTGACAGCAAAACAAATAAATTGTTCAGTTCTGGTATAAGCTCGTAAAATGGATCTGTTCCAGCTGAAATCAGTTGAAGAGGAGGAATGAGAACAAGGGGGTACCTTATGCTGCAGCCAGCTGAAGCATCAAACACATTTCGTAAGCAAGGAGTACAGCCAACTCTATCCCTACAGTTTTATAAAGCTGACCTCAGGCAGTTCATATTGAGCTGTGGCTGTGTGATTTGCTCTCTTTGCTGCTATAGAGACTCTCTGGAAGCTTCTTATTAGCTTTTGAAAAGAGACATGGCACAAACTGGACTTCTAATTTTTCTCCTCATTAGCATACTACTGCTGGATCAAGCTACTGGCCAGGCTTCCAAGTTCAAAGCCAGAAAGCACAGTAAACGTCGAGTGAAAGGTAATCAGTTTAATTTGGGGGGGCATATGCCAAGGGCATTTACAATACTCTTAAATATTATTTGAACCAGTGGTTAATATTATTTTTAAAATGTGTTATCAAAGGATATTTGGGCCTATATTTACTCTGTCTAGAGAGAAGATTTTGTATACGTTATGTGGGTGTAGTGTAATGTGCCAAATTGTATTACATAAATATAGGGTAGAGAGCAAAATACTGTCCTCTCAGCTCCATTGACTTTATTTGGGATTCTGAGTTGGAAATGAGGTCGCAGTTTGGCCCATGTTCTCAGTTACAGATTATGTAATGGATATCACCAAGAATGGAATATCGTGTGCATCTGATCAAAACAAGCTGAAGAAACTAAGAGACTCCCAAGGATTTTTGTTGAGATTTATTTTCCATGACCTAGAACGTTTTTTTGTAACTTTTTAACGGGATATTTGTAGGATATTCTTCTATTCTAATTCTTTAGGAGTGTTGTACAATGAGGGACAAAAGAAGCCAGAAAGAATTGGTGAGAAAAGTATAGTTTCCCGCTAAACATATGCAGAGCAAAGACAAAAACCTTGAATGTTGGGAAATGTGTGTATTTAATTTAAACTTACTTTCCATTTTTTAGAAAGCATAATGTAGATTACACAGTTGGTGAATATTTACTTGTTAGTCAGTGAAAAGTTAGCAGCTTACACAAGTCCATTTCTTACTATGCTCACACTACTCTGAAAGTCAAGACACTATATGGCATTTGTTTTCCCTTCTCATGAATCTATGTCTAGTTTTGAGGGTTTTCCACCATGCTCTTTACCTTGGTATCAGAGAGCCCTGATTCCTATTTTAACCCACGTGCATTTTTGTGTAGTAGCAAAGTAAATCTCAACATCGGGCCTTTTATATTTAGGTGACTAACTTTAGACACCCAAAATTGAAAATGTATGCTATAGCATCTTTTGGGATTGTTTGGGGTTCTTTTACCAAGACGAATATATAAGGCAGGTTGTAGCCCAATCATTAAATATAGTTTTCAATGCGAAAATTCCATGAAAACAAGCTCTCAACATCTCCAACCTACAAAATTATGTCAATCTAACTTACATACGAGTACAGCCACCGTAGTTATTAAATCGCTTGTGTGTGTGCACAGTTGGCTCCTTGTGTCAGCGGGGCGTGTCTGCACCAGGAGTTCTTGTACCAATTGAATTGTCAGTGTAGGACATTGTGGGATGGTTTTTGAAAGTCAGTAAAAGTTGACGGAATTAACTCAGTGACCACATTGACCTTGCATTGACCTAATTTCATCGACCTTGACTCTACCCCATTTGGGGAAGTGGTTAACACTAAATTGGTGTAGAGAGGCGCTTATGTTGGGGGGAGCCAAATTTAAGTGAAGGCACTTCCACAGCAAGGTTGATGTAATGCAGCTTACATTGACCTAACCATTTAGCATAGACCAGGCCTCAAATGTACAGCCAAAACCAAATCTTGTCAGCAGCCCTAATACAATAATGACTGACCTCTAAGCAATAGTCTTAATTTATAATTCAGTAACACATTAAAAAGTTGGAATACGTGAACTACCATGAGAGTGCATTGGAATTTCATGTGTATTTACCTAAAGAGAGCCCAAAATGCAATTCAGTAGAAACTAATCACAAAAGAGCAAGCTGCCATATTAGTATTATACTGTACTTAATCTTGGGAAATTAATTTTACTAAACCTATGTATTTTAAAATGTTAAATATGCAATTTATTTGTTTATGAATATTTGTAGCTTTATTCTCATCCTGCATAAATTTTGTGTTGGTATAATATCGCTGATTTCAATGGAAGAAGGTGCACTAGTGTTACAGAGAACTGAGTCTGACCCAGGTGAACATTTCCTTTGGCTTATAATGATTATTAGAATTGCATTGCTTTGATATTGTGATTTTTATGGCATGTGAATGATTGCTACTTAATTTTATTGCATTACAGTATTTTGATTGTCTCTGAACATTGTAATTACTATGATTTTTCTCCCAACTAAAGAGTTATGCAAATCTCATACCTGCAGAAGCCCATGATATTTTAACTGGGCTTCTGATTTAAAGATATTCTTGAATGTGTATATTTATTCATTCTTTTTTTCTTTTAAGAAAAGGATGGTGATCTAAAGACTCAGATTGACAAGCTGTGGCAAGAAGTAAACTCCCTGAAAGAAATGCAGGCACTTCAGACAGGTAACACATGTTTTATTAGTCTGTTTTACCAGGAAATAGAATCATAGAATATCAAGGTTGGAAGGGACCTCAGGAGGTCATCTAGTCCAACCCTCTGCTAAAAGTAGGACCAATCCCCAACTAAATTAACTAAATGTCACTAAACATTTTATCAGTGAAACCAAACATTTCCTGCCCCCATTATAATGTTCAATGAGAAATCATACTTCTTTGACAAGTGGAATTCCTTAGCAACATGTCACTGAGATGTTGGCAACATCTTCCACTTGATGAAGCCAGCAATGACCTGGACTTTGAAAGAGCCATGCTGGCATACCTCGTGGTCTCTTACCACATAGGGAAGCATAGCCAAAATTAAATAAGATTTAATAAATGAGACTGTTGTGCAAATCAAGCATTGAATGTAATCTCTCTCTTTTAAAAGGCATTTCTAGTTTTAAATCACCTTGGGTCACTTGAAATTAGCATTTGAAGGGAGGAGGATGGTGGAAAAAGTGACTGGAAATGAAGCCCTAAAGAGTTTAGGTCCTCTGTATGTTATCCTTCCAGTGACAATATTTATCTATCAATTGCCCAAACAGAGATTTGAATTATGAATTTCCAATCAATATCTGACGACCAGGACATATTGTAACTAACCCTTTCGCACTTTCTGTCTTCCATTTATTTACTAGGCACTAGGCACAGCTAATGCATAACACATTTTACATTGGCACTTAAATGTCACAAGTATGAAAAGACCTTTAGATCCTTGTTTTTGGTGTGAAGCCAAGAATACACCTACTTCCTGGCAACTAAGCCAGCTCTGCCAACAATACAAACATCCATTTCTCCTCAGCATACGTTATGAACCCGATGAGGTGAAGCCAAATGTGTAAAGTTGGCAGTAGGGACTATTTAAGAAAAATAAAAAAAATTAAACAAACAACAGGCCTACACCGTCTTTGTGTGTATGTGTGGTCTCAAACAACAGCATAAATAATCCTGAGGAAATTAGGTTCCTGGCTGGATCCTGGCTGAGAATGGTGAGCCAAGTAGATTAATATAAAAAGCTTAGAGGTGGGATTTTCAATAGCCCTTTCTGAAATTAAGATCACAAGTCACGTTGACTTTCAGTGGGACTTGTAGGCCTCACTCCCTTAGGGGCTTTTGAAAATTTCCCACTAAAATGTCAACTCTGTTCTGGAACATCCCTGGCCATTTTGCCAGCCAGGGTGGAAAATGTTCTTGGTGCTCTCCCCACCCCCACCAACCTGCACATGAGCAGACAAATGCACAAAATAAAAAAACAAAAGCTGAGTGGCGCTTCTCTGCTCACCTGCCCCTAGAACTGGTCCAGCCCCTATTCTAATATGTGACTCCGTTTCTTAATCAACATGCTCAACCATATCTATTCACAGTCTGTCTTCGTGGAACAAAGATCCATAAGAAGTGCTACCTGGCATCTGAAGGTGCCAAGCACTTCCATGAAGCCAATGAAGACTGCATAGCCAACGGAGGGACACTGGCTATCCCCAGAGACAATGATGAAACCAACTCCCTTCGAGACTATGGCAAGAAAAGTCTGCCAGGGGCTGCAGACTTTTGGCTGGGTATCACCGACATGGTAAACGAAGGGAAATTTGTTGATGTCAATGGGATGGCTCTAAACTATTTCAACTGGGATCGCTCCCAACCAAATGGGGGAAAGCGTGAAAACTGTGTCTTGTTTTCCCAGTCATCTCAAGGCAAGTGGGGAGATGAAGTCTGCCGTACTGTCAAAAGATATATTTGTGAATTTCTAATCCCATAATTCCATTCCCATTAGCTGAACCAATATTTGGTTATTAATGTGCAGTTTTTGCATGTTAGTAGTTCCTCCTACTTACAATGGTGAATTGAAAATACTTATTAAAATGCACATCTCCCACAATACACAAACCTTGCCCTAAGGCAGGAATTTTCTTTATTAATTTATTTTCCATTCAACTGTTAAAAAGGTTGTGTTTAGTGAGGTCTCTCACCATGCAACCATCACATATGCTGTACGTTTTGTTTTGAGATGTATTGCATCATATTTTGCCATATTCTCACAGTCTGATGTTCATGCTATCAACATCGTAAAGTCAAAATCCATCTTTCAAACCCACACTACATATCTCTATAGATTAGTGTTTGCTTGAACCCCATCCAGAACTCCGGTCAATATTTATGAAAATTCCATACATAGAACATTCACTAGAGAGTGAAGTTTGCCAGTATGAGGCTATGGATGCTTAAGTAGAACTTTAGTGGTGTATAAACCACTGAAAATGGATGGAATTCATCTGCTGGAGCTCAACAACGTAGCTCTGAGATAAGATTTTGATCTAAAAGGAAGAAAAAAATGAATAGAAGCTGATGTTATTCTGAAAGATTATGGAGTTAAAAATGACCCATTCCTAGAAAGTAGGGGAAATATTCCCACTAGCGATCGAGACATCATGAAACGCCAGCTGTGGAAATCTTTTGTATGTACTTGTCATTTGGAAAACTTTGTCTTTGTGTTTCTGCCCTGACTTGTTTACATGCAAATTCCAGTTAAGCACCTGATGTTTGGAAGTGGAGGAATTACAGTGTTTATTTTTTGCTATTCTTAATCTTTCAAAAGAACTGTAAATAAATCCTATACATATAGAGAAATGGAAATGATAGAATAAAAGAAGCCAGCCATATACTTTGCTTTGCATCACCCAAGTATGCTTTATCTTAGTGGTATATACAATGCAGTTTGCAAATAACCTCTTGCATCCTAGAACCTGAATTCTGTTACTTGGAGGCCAACTCTTAGTTTTCCTTTTAATTATACAATACTTTTTAATTGCTAATAAATCAAACATATAATTCACTAGTGGGTTGTTGAGTGTTTTTTGAGAACATGAAGACACGTACAATCAGCATTTCAAAGATAAAGTGTACAAGATTACATGTATTGTGGTTCTGTAAATATTGTGTATACATCCTGTATGAGAGAATTCCATCAATACTGAGGCTGAGAGAAATCTGAGTGAAGCTGCTATTCCATAATATCGAGTACTCAAGGCGGGTTTGTTCAAGATGCATTGAGAAGACAGGGCTCAGACACAGATTAGGTTTAGGATAGGGCTTGGATTCATGTTCAAAGCCAAATCTGGGCTGGGATCAGAGTCTAATGTCACCAGAATCTTGCAAGACTCTGGGCCAGAAAAATAGAAATCATAAGAGTTCAGCTGTCCTTGTGACATTTCTGCTATCTTGGGCTGAGTTTGATGCTGTTGAAGTCACATGAGAGATACGGAAAATAGGCCCTTTCTGATTTCAGCTCCAGCCAAGAACCAAAGCTAATGCAGCAGGTCTGGTGTCAGCAGTGGAGCAAATGGAATCCATTTCTTACCAGTACAGGGGCAAGGGGGACACCAGGGGCAGGTGACCTCTTCACATGACATTCCATGTGACTCCTCTCCACCCCCAACCTGGGGTCCCCATGGTCTTCCCATCTACTTCCCGTGATCCACACCCCTTACCTAGGGAGGCGGGGGGTCTGTCCTCCTCCCACTGCACCTTCAGGACCATAGCGGGGAAAGGAGCAGAACGTGGGGCCGCAGTACCACCCCAGCCCCGCCCTCTGCAGCCCTGTCCTCTGTCAGGGCTGCTGCTGTACAGATGGAGGAGACCCTGCATGGAAGGGCTGGGGGTGGTACAGCTGTGCCGGAGGAGTTGCTGGCATGAGGCCATTCAGCTCATTCAGTCGGGTTCTGCTGCTCCTCTTTCCAGTATGCAGTACCACCTATAAATATCTTCTTGTTACGGTGTACTGGACCGTACCACCCTACCTGCACTGCTGGGTGTCAGTGACTCAGAGTGGAGGTTCCCCTTCCAGTTGGGCCCATCACTAGTATTTGTAAGTGGAATGTGATACCTTTGGCTAAATGGGTTGCTCACCCACAGATTTCTCTAGCCAGCTAAGGCCAAGGTCACATAATTTCTCACAAACTAATCACCATTAGGGCTGGTTGGCACCTGGCTGGGAGATCACCAAAGACGGTGCAAGATGCTGCAGCAGGAAATGTTGTAGTCCTTTTTGATAGGTGTCACTCTTCTCACAGATCCAGCATTTCAGTACGGCAGTAAAGGAACTGACGTGTTTGTGGGATCATATTCCAGGTGAGATGCTACACCAAAATCCTGACCCCATCTAGTCTTTTGCTGTCCATAGCCCTTATCACAAGAGTAGTGAGAGTGAGTTCTGTAGGCAGATTTCACTGTAAGTAGTTAGATTCTGGCTAACTAAATTCCCCTGAACTTTCAATCAGATAAGCTTTTCTCCTCATCTTTAGCTGTTGTATCGTGTTGCTATGTACTGGCAAACAGCTGCCCCCTTCCATTCCAGAGATGGCCACAAATCAACAGTGGACAATGATACCTGTACATATAGAACCATTTTATACATAAATAGTTATTATTACTGCACCTTCATTGGTGAAATCATTATTTCCCTAGACGAGGAACCTGCAATGGAGGTTTAACTGTCCACTCTGCTAGCCATCCTCTGAATTAAATTACAGGAGCAAAGCAGGCTATCAGGAGCTATCCGTCTCTATTAAGCTCAGCAGATGCTATGGTCCCCATTTGGTTTTGTTCATAAACTGTGATTTAAATAAATGGAGAGCCCTAAAGTAGTTTGATATGGCCTCCTGAGTGCGGGTTCATTGGGTTAATTAATTATGTAAATATATCTGAAACTACATTATGTTCAACATGTAATTTTACCACAGTTTTGGAAACCTATTCACATGCGCAGTAGCACAAATACCTACCAAATTCCAAGGAGGTTACTCTTTATTTCTACTTCATTTTCATCCATTTACTTTAGGTAATAGCAATATAAACTGGTTATGGACACTACTGGGGGACATTTTTCCATATACAGCAGATGTCATACACTTTGTTAAACAAACAGACATCTGTGCCAATTAATTAGTTCACAAAGTTACAGTCAGTATGGGGGACTGAGACTTAGGTCTTCACACTGGCAGACAGATGCTTTGTCTAATAACTGGGATATCTGAAGTAGACCAGAAGGATAGGGTGAAAAAGGCAGGGCAAAGAGAATGGAATGGCTGGCAGGAAGTTGAGGGTGGGCAGCAGGAAGTGGGCAAGGGAGAGAGAGGAGTTGGGATAGATGAAGAAGAGGAAACAGAGTGATGGTAAGAGTCAATTGCTGGTAATTGAGCCAAAGCAAAGAATGTTCCTCTCCGCCCATTCACTCACATCCATGAAATAGGTCACTTGATGAGCTGCACGGAGCTTTGCAGTTGTGGCTCTAGACAGTAGTGACTAGCGAGTCCTGGAAGGACCTCGTTAAATAGCACAGACAATCTTCTTCCATTGCCCCCACCCTCACTCCTCCACCTAGCCTATCGCATCCTGTAGATACCATGTAGCAATTGCACAGAAGTGAGTATTGCCCCCTCACCACAGAAAACAGTCAGTTTCACCTCCTTGCTCCTCTCCCTTCAAGATGGCTTGCATGGCCTTCCTAATGCAGGGACCAGCTGGTGCCAGCAAAGGGTCTAAGTGCACTAGCAAGGCACAAACTGCCACATTCCTCTGCTTTTCCAACTGTGATCCTATCCCTGCATGAAGCCAGGACCACTTAGCATTTGGGGATAGGTGTCTGATGCCTGATAAGG
Source organism: Gopherus evgoodei (assembly GCF_007399415.2). Lineage (NCBI taxonomy): Eukaryota > Metazoa > Chordata > Testudines > Testudinidae > Gopherus > Gopherus evgoodei. The sequence goes on from NC_044333.1 coordinate 31,127,748, forward strand.
AAACAACCCTGTCCCAGATGGCTTGAATGACTTCATCAGAGCCTCACAGGGGAATATATTTCTTGTAGCCTTTCTGTGCTGCAGCTCCACTTTTATCCCAGAACAGTGAGTGAAATGGAGAACGCTCCCAAAGCAACACACTGCTCTTGGGTTCGAGGTAAGAAGTACAAGCTGGTAAGCAGCATGAACAGCATTTGAGCCATCATGGCACAGTGGAAATCACACTTCTCTGTAAATAATCTCAGTTTGGGAACACTGACATAAATCCTACTCACTCTGAAAGAGAGAGAGTAAAGCTTTGTTGAAGAATTCTTGTCCCAAGTGCTCAGACACTACTGGGATGGAACCCATGTAAGCATTTTGACAGACAAAAAGACTAGAGATCAGACAGGCACAGGGAAATTAACCATTTACAAAATATTTCTTGCCAACTTTTCTACATGTTAAATAGTTTTGTTTCTTCATCTGTGGTTGTAAGCGCAATTAATTGTACAGCATTAATTAGCTCTTTTTCTTTCACTTGGATTATTAGTGAAATAAATTAACACTAAAAATAAAAATAAAAAACCAAGGAAAATATTGGTTCCTGGTTAAAAAGAATCAAAATGGGACAAATAAATTAGATTCAACAGACAATAAAGTTATTTCCAAGTCAAGTAGCAATCATGTAGCATCTGTTCCCTATGTTCAAAACAATGAGTACAGCCTTTTGAGAATTTAGATGCTGTTTTATCATATGTATCATCACTTCAAAGTTGTTTTCATTTTAAAATATTTGAAATGAAACAATGAATAGTTGTTTTTTCCAAAATATTTGAGAGGTTTTTTTAATTCTCACCATTTATATTGCAAATGTTAATGAACTACTTATAGACGTTTTGTGTTTACTAAAAATTGGTTTTTGGTAAATGAGAAATATTGATAATTGTTTTGATAAAAATTGCAAAAAAAAAGGTCATCTCTTTTGTGAAAAAATTGACAGTGTCAACAATTATTTCATTAAATGTTATTTCTGAAAACAGACCATTTTCCAATAAAACATACTTTTGTTTGAAAAATGTTGGCTACCTGTAATCTGCATCCACATTTTATTTTATACAGATATAGTGTATGTCAAGCGTCTCAGTATTTCTTTCTTCCAGCAGAGGTCTACCTTTCCTTAGAAAAACCCAGAATGATTTTCAGACTATAACTACATAAATACCCACACAGAGCTACCAATTCTCTCAAATGATTTTTTGCTTCGATGTAATAAAATACAAGTTTGACAAACAGTATATGACTAGGATTGAAAATCAAACAAGCATGATAATAACTGATAATAGCTTTGAGTATCTGTGAAACCATGACCACAGAGAACTTAAGGCTTGAACTTAAGATGGGCTGCAGCTCTACTGTCTGAACTCATTGATTGGGATGTGGGGCTGTCATCTTCATATGAATTATTAATATTGCCTAGGTATCCCAGTCAGAGATCAGGACCTCATTGTGCAAGGTGCTGTACAAACAAAGGACAAAAAGACCATCCTTGCCCCAAACAGCAAATACTCTCTCCTGATAATGGAATGTGTCGCATAACCCATGGATCTTGATTCATCCCCTAACCAGATCCTCCAGTAGTAAACACCTTGCATTCCCAAACCCCACCTATAATCCTATTGATGTATTTCCTCCAAATTCCCCTTCTGCTGCCTTCCCTCGACTCCAAATTCTGATAGTCCCTGCTCTTTGCTCCTGGTTGTACAGCACCTAACATAATGGGGTCCTGATCTCCTTTGAGGCTCCCAGATGCCCTTACAATACAAATAATGATGGTCTCTACTGAACACAGCCAGGGTAGCTTTGTTTTGATCACTGTTAGAGCAGCACATGATAGGTGGTTGGTTAGTTAGTGATTTCCCACTGATGACTTTCCTTAGTGATTAGTTGTGATGGCAGACCTGGAAATCAGCTGGTTCCTTTGCATGGACTGGAGGACGTTGAATGTGATACATAGTATTCCAGTTAAATAAGTTACAGTAAAAGTACCCAAGATGTGGAGTAGAAATTGCAGTAGTGACACCTAGTGGTATAACAAAACAATGTGGTTCCTACTTAATTTTTAAAAATGCCAGATGATCTTAGTAGTAAGTACTGTTAAAACTGCTTTCCCCCCCCTTCTAATTCAATGCTAAAGAAATCAGTGCAGTGTAATAAATCAACCCAGCTATTATTACATTAGGAAGGGATCCATATTTTGGAAGTTTACATTAACACCTATTTAAAATGTTCTGAAGGCAAATGTATTGTCTGACTTATTTCTAGTCCATTTAACGGATGATGACTTACGTTCAACCTATGTTATACGATTACACTTAGAATGCCCCTTATGTGGATAACCAGGACAATGCAAGGAGTGCAGAATCAGGCATACTCTTGGCAGGTCTATGAGATCAGATGCATGTAGCATGGTCTCAAAAGGCCCGAATCTGGGATATCCAGGAGGAGATGGGAACCTCTGTTATCTGACCTGCCAGGTTAATTCTGAGGAGACTTAATTTGATGAGCCCCACAGAATTGGTTAAAAGTGCACAGGTCCATGCAACAATGATAAGTAGCCCATGATTCACAGAAGCAATGCAGAGAGTACAAAGCCAGATTACCTGCAGTTTGGCTTTGAGGTTGTCTCTGGTTAGACCAAAGGCACTGATGGCCATGCAGATTTAATGATTAAACTCATGGCTGGTGGAATATCAAGAGGATTCTGCTTACATTCAGCAGAGACTTGTGTAAATAGAATTAATAAGTTAACCCATGGAAAACATAGGGAAAAGGAGGATGATCCAAGCATTTAATTCCTGAACTTTGGAAATAAAAAGATGTGTGATGACAAGTTATTCCCCAGAATCAGAAAAATCAGAATTACTTCATGATGATGCAGGACAAGATGAGCAGAATAGGAGATCATAGTTAGGATCCTAAAAGTGTTGACCATCCAGCAGCTCCCATTGAAGTCAATGGGTGATCAGTACTTGTAAAATTCAGCCCATTTATTATGGAGCCTAACTGTGGATGTAGGAACCTAATTCTAGGCTCCTGCTTTTTAAAATCTTGGCTGTGGTGACTAGGTAAAAGTCCATTGGAAACTCTGGTGCCTAGTGTCTCTTGGGGGAAGTCTCTGTGCTATCTTGTAAATACTGTGGTAAAGGGCCCATGTGACTATTTTATCTGCGCCATCAACCCACTGTAAAACTATAGCACTAGTTAGCAGGCATGCAGAAGGAACCAATATAGAATAACCTTGTATTGATTTCTGTTACTTTTAGGGGTAGATTTAGGAGTTAGTTCAGAACAGATGGGATTGCCCATGGACACTAAAAATAGGAAGAAGAGAAAGGGCCCAAGTACAGAAGTCTTAGGGGCAAGGAGAAACAGTGAAAGATGGGGATGTTGATGCAGAAAGAGAAGGAGCAACTATCAGGGACATTACAGTGTAGGCTCAATGTGCATGAAGTAATTATATGTAACAGTCATCTTGACAGCTGCTGAAGAGTCTAAGTGATTGGGCCATAAATGTCACAAATAAGTAATGAATCTAAAAGGATGCTGCTACTACTATGTATTTTAGAAACCAGCTGTAGGTTGGTATCTGGAAAAAGAATGATCCTGGTGTTTCTCGGGCATCTGGTTTAATTGTGCTTAATAAATATATACACAGAACATTTTCTGCCAGATCATATTCACTTTGAATCCACTAGGATTATTACAGCTAGATGATCCTATACCTCACTACTATAGATATCGACAATTTAAGACTTGCAGCAGGAAACGTGGAAGGACAGAGCAAATGGTTATCTTGTATGGAAGCAAAGTCTCTGGAGAATGGCTGTGTGTGATACAGCCATACCACAATGGACTAGAGATCTAATACATGCACCTGTGCATTCATCTAACAAGCAGGTGCTCCATCTGCCAAGGTTTGCATAATGAAGTCAGTATAAGCTAGTGAGAAATATTTCATATATATCATTAATGGATCTGCTAGGTATTGACTTTTAGGCACAGCACTCAGTGAGCTGACACAAATTACATCAGATTATAGAACCATACATGTGTAGGACTAGAAGGGACTACAAGAGGTCTTCTAGTTCAGCCTCATGCACTCAAGGAGGACTAAG